>NC_056727.1:1159694362-1160069362 GCF_019279795.1 Protopterus annectens | reverse complement strand
GTATGACGTACCCTTTACAAAAGTAAACTGTGTGGGATCCTGAGTCTGCAGATTCCCATATCCCTGTTTATTAGGTGCATGATGATGTATTCCATACCTTCGCATAACAGACTTGTCAGGCAGTTGGGGCAGTATTTCCCAGGGTCTGTAGTCACACCTCGTTTGTGGAGAGGGGTGACTGTAGCAGTGCACAATTCAGTAGGGACAAAGCCTGAGGTGAGGCTGTGCTTGAACAGAGCACACAGGTGAGGTGCCAGGTCACTCTGTAGTTCATGTAGAACACAGCCAGGGATATCGTCCGGTCAGATAGAAGCTGTATTCTTGGCCTTGGACAGTGGTGTTTTAACCATTTTAAGGAATACTTCCAGTGAGTGCATTTTCAGATTTAGAATTCTAGTCTGCAGCAGCATGACCCTCTGATTGCATGGCTTTGTAACTGTCATATATTTCTGTATATTTATGTATACATGTATATATATATATATATATATATATATATATATATATGTGTGTGTGTGTGTGTGTGTGTGTGTGTATTTATTCACCATATATATATATATATATATATATATATATATATATATATATATATATATATATATATATGTATATAAATGTGGATTTATATTTATATCTATATCTATATATATATATATCTATATATATATATATATATATATATATATATATATATATATATATATATATATATATATTATGTATAGATTTGTCCACATATATGCATCTCCATGCATATAAACATGTATATATAAAGCACCTGACTGACTCCTTCCCCTACTGTTGGATGACTGCACTAACTGATATGTTTGAAATGTCATCAGTATTTTGTAGGACTCAGATGGTGTAATGGTACATTGCTTTGATCATAGTTTACAAGGCCTTGGGTCCAAGGTTTGGCAGGCCTTATTATTTTGTTGCAAGGCAGAGCAGTTCTGCTGGGGAGGAAGGGATAAGGGCAATAATTAAAAGAGGTCCCTAGTTTGGGCCCCTTCACCCCCATTTATATAGGCCTGCCAACTGCCTCCTGGTTACAATATACTTAGGGCAGATAGAGTAAAGAAAAGAGGAGGTGGAATAGCCGTCTTATATAATAGCACACTTAACATCATAACTAACCCTATACAACCACCCCAGATATCTAACGCTGAAATAGTAGCTCTAAAAATTCTACTAAATAATCATAAGGGCATTAACCTAATTGTCACCTATATTCCCCCTGGGAACAATGTAGAAACACTAGAGGTCATTCTACATTGGATAGCCAACAACTACCCTCAAGAAACCATTGTCCTGGGCGATGTTAATATTGACTGGAACCAATGCACAGCACAGTCCAACCCCATCCCTGTTAACCTACATGGATTCTCTCAGATAATATCATCTACCACACGTACAGGTAACAATAACCAAAAAGAGAGTATACTAGACTGGATACTCACCAACAGTCATCCCCAGAACTATATGTCTGGAACTCTCCCTAATGATCTTAGTGATCACCTGCTCACATACATCATGAAAGACAAAATGATTTGTACAAGCTTACCTATTTATAGGTCTATCAGATCCAAGAAAAACTTTGACCCAACTAAATTTCAACTTGAACTCAAATCATGTAACTGGACAAAACTAAAGTTCCTTCCCTTTGATGAGGCAGTGTCATCATTTAACAATTCATTCCTTACTATACTTGACTCACATGCCCCTAAACGCTCAATAAGAATTAAAACTCAACTAGCACCCTGGCTAACAACAGACACCAAAACCAAAATATCAACTAGAGACAAAGCGTGGGATGAATGGCGCACTACCAAACTACCCCTAGATTGTATCAAATTCCAACAACTTAGAAATGAGACTAAAAAAGCCATCATACTAGATAAGAAAAATTACTTCTACAATCTGCAACATAAACATCAGAATGACCTTCAAAAGTACTGGGCAGGCATAAATAAACTTCTCCAACCAGGCAAATCCACTACTCCGACCCCAGGAACATTATCTGACAAGAGCCAAGAAGATATAGCCAATTCATTCAATACTTTCTTCACAGAAACCATCCAGTCATTAGCTAACCAACTTTCTCCTCCCCACACTTCTATGAACACTATACCCGACTCACCACTCTCTTTTAACTTCCAGCCAGTGTCCACATCCTTTATCAGATCCCTTTTGAAAAAACTGAAGCCAACCACCCTTTCAGCCGATCTTTTGCCGGCTGAATACCTGCAAATTGCTGCAGATGTCGTAGCCTACCCTATCTCAATCCTAATTAACAGAACCATAACCGAGGCCTCAATCCCCTCAATTTGGAAAATATCCTATGTTATTCCACTCCACAAAGGAGGTTCATCCACAGAACTATCCAACTATAGACCTATAGCCATACTATCACCACTTGCCAATATTATGGAAAAGTGCACGCACAACCAATTAATGCTCTATCTAACCCAAAATAAACTACTCACAGACTCTCAACATGGATTCAGACCCCATCATAGTACAACCACTGCCCTCCTCTCTTTTACTGAAAACATTAATCTTAACTGGAATAATAAAAAAATATCCTCCGCTCTCTTCCTGGACATATCGAAAGCCTTCGATATGGTAAACCATCAGTTACTTCTATATACTTTAAAAACCCTGTATCTAGATACTCCAGCCCTTGACTGGTTTCAAGCTTACCTCACTGGGAGACAACAAGCAGTAATGTGGCAAAACAAGCTCTCCTGCCTACTACCAAATACCATAGGAGTTCCTCAAGGTTCCATATTAGGACCTCTCCTCTTTTCAGTCTTCATAAATGACATCCAAACACTCATCCCTGAAGCCACCTGCATTCAATATGCAGATGACTCGACTATAATATGTTCCAATGCCTCTCTTGCAAATCTACTAACTACCACCCAACATAGCTTCACCAAAGTCGAAAACTGGCTTGCCAACCATCTCCTGATCTTAAATCCAAACAAAACCAAGTTACTTCTCTTCTACCCAACCAATAGATCTCCGACTGAAAACTTCACTATAAAATCCAATAATGGGACCATCATCTCCCCAGACACCTATACAAAGCTATTAGGAGTAAACATTGACAATAAACTCAGATTTGATATACATATCAACCAAGCCATTAAGTCAGTCAACAAGAAACTTGGGGCCCTATATAGAATTAAAGCCTCCTTACCCCGAATGCCAGGGCAGCCACAGCCCGTTCACACCTTCTCTCTACCCTACTATATGCCTCTCCTGTCCTCACTCACCTTAACAAATCTGATCTGGCCAAGCTCTCATCCTGCTATAATCACATTGCCAGGTTTGTTACAGGCCTACCCTACAGAACACACCACTGTACTAACCTGAAAAAGCTTGGATGGATAGAATTCCCACACCTTCTTCACCAGTCCCAACTCATAGAGGCCTTCAAAATCCTTAAACAACCTGAGAATACCCCAGCACTAAAAAACTTAATGACTCCCTACTCCAATCTAAGCTGCCTTCGCTCAGCTAACAGACTCCTTGTCCAAACAACTAAATCTCTCAACCTAGGTGGTGATGCGCTATTTGCCAACAACACTGGTAAAATATGGAACTCTCTCCCAAATAACATCACGCTTGCAACTTCTCTAAGTCAATTCAACAATAGTCTAAAACTCCACTTCAAGTCACACTGGCTATGTCCTTGCTCAAACCCAGACTAGCTCTGTGCCATTAACTAAAACATAAACAACTAGCTAAGATGATAAGTACTTTGTATACTGTGATAAAGAAATATGTATCCTATCTAACTCTATGTCATTATACTGCCTACCGTCCTTGCTAATATGTTATTAATGTTACATTTGTAGTAATCTCAGAAATAGTAATGGCAGTCTTGTACTTGTATGTAAATAGCCTATGTTTTTGTTAAGTTCTTTCAGCTCATTTACTGTACCTAATTATCAATGTAACTCTGTTGGAGCTTTTCTCCCCGGGCCTCCACTGGAAAAGGACATGTATCCAGTTGGACCATCCCGGTTAACAAATGTAAAATAAATAAAAATAAATAATAAATAAATTTAGACAGCCTTTGGACAGATTTGTTGCAGTAAGAGGTTCAGAGTGTGTATCCGATGTCTGACTGCACTACATATATATATAATATATATATATCTATATATATATATATATATATATATATATATATATATATATATATATATATATATATATATATATATATATATACACACACACCACCACCAAAGGTCCAGCATAAATATTTTCTTCCAGAATACTTTCAAAAAAGTCAGTCCATATGGCAATCCAAATAATTCAGGTTTAATGGAAGCAACAGCAAATACAGCAGTTTGCTGCCAATAAGCAGCATCAGGAACATGTAATTCCACACAGGAACAAGTGACTCAACCAACCAGTTTCACCTCCTGGCATTGTCAGTGTGTAAGTGCATCCATTTCTCACTGCTTTTTAAATGGATAAAGATGATGCTGCAATTTTGGGGGATAGCAGCTTGAACAGTCGAACAGGAACAAGTGCAGAGGTGAGTCGCATCTCTGAAATGGAGCATTTGTTCCAGGATTTAAATGTCACCACCAGAAAATTATGTTCTACAGTGTGGCATATTAAACTTTTGAGGGCATATATTGAGGCTGATATAATACCACAAGTATATGTTGAACCTGGCATGGGCAAAGATGATCAAGTGTTTAAGTCAAAATGGTGCTCTATTCAGAATACAGCTTCTAAACTTTTCCTTGAACACTTGATAACTTTTTATGAAAAGTCCTTAACTGATATTAACGGCAAATTGGACTCTAATTTAGAGAAAATTCAGTGTTTTGAGCAGCACAGTGAGTATAAAAAAATGTGATACGTATATTGAAGAAATTAATGTCTTTGAAAAAGATGTTAAAGCTAGGAAGTTAAAGAAATTTAACAGATATGTTAATGACTTAAAAAAAACATGGACTACACTTGGAAGGTAAATAAACGAGCTGTTAGATTTTCAGGGCCTGTAATTAAATCTAATAGAGAAACAGAAAAAGTGTGAGACCTATTTTAAAATCCACTCATGGTTCTGATGCAGTAACTGATTCTAGTGCATCAGATGTTTCTTCTAATGCCCTGAGCACTGACACTGATAATGATTTGTGTGAAAATCTAGTCTGCTTCTCCACTACACAAAAAAGCCAGAGGGAAGATAGGCTCTTTAGAAGGGACGGAAGAAAACATCGGAAGTATAAGACTGGATACCATCAAGAAAACATTCAGAGATTTGACAAAAATGTGAAGTTTAGTAATGTATGTAAAGTTGTTGAAATTTTTACTTATGATGAATGTCATACTGATATACATGATGTTAAAAATACTAGTGGGGATGAACTTGATTTAATAGTGAACCTAACAAACACTATTTTGACAGTTGGTGAAAAAAGTGTACTGAATAAATGGCTGAACTATGTTCCATCACATTTTGTGTCACAGTATATGTATATGAATGTTAAAAACTTTTGTAGGACTTTAAATTTGAAATATTTTTATAGTAACAACTGTGAAACTACATATGCTGTACCTGCCAGTTTTAAAGTTAAGAAGTCTTCTTTTAACCCTCCATATCATTCTCAGGTGAAGTTTTTTGAGGAGCTGGTGTTAAAAGACTTACATGTTAATCAAAGCACAATATTTAAACATCATAACAACAACTTATCTAAGACTGAATGGAAAAGTTTCATGCAATTGAGAGAGAACAATGATTTGGTAGTGCTTAAGGCTGACAAGGGAGTGGTTACAGTAGTTTGGGAAACAAATGAATATACTAAGGAAGTTTTAAGACAGTTGGGTGATGGGAGATAGTATTGCAAGCTGCCTTTAGATCCTACTATGGATTTTAAATGTAAGACTGATGCAATACTTTTACAGTGTAAAACTGAAGGATATATATCAGAGGCTGTATATAAAGAATTAATAGTTGAAGAACCTAAACCACAACTGTTTTACATATTACCTAAAATACATAAAAATGTTTTCCCCCCACCTGGCAGACCAATAGTGTCAGGTAGAGGTTCATTGATGGAACCCATTTCCATGTATTTGGAAAGTCAGCTTAAAGCACTATTGCCTTTAGTTAGAGCTAGAGTTAAAACTTCTAATGAATTGTTGTGTTTAATGAATGACTTACAGATTACCCATGATTGCTACATTTGTACACTGGATGTACAATCATTATATATAACTATTCCACATCATGGAGGTATTTCTGCTGTACAATTTTGGTTAGTTAAATCAGAAGGGTATTCGTTAGAGCACTGTGATTTTTTGATAAAGTTGGTGAAATTGGTTTTGGAACATAATATTTTTTATTTTGATAAACAGTGCTACTTGCAGCTAAAAGGGACAGCAATGGGCACTACTTTTGCCCCAATATATGTGATCTCTTTATGGGGTCTTTGGAAAACAACTTGATTTATGGTGAAAATAATTCATTTATACATAATTTAGTGATGTGGTGATGTTACTTGGATGATTGTTGGAGAATCTGGTCAGGGTCAGTTGGTGACTGGCATCTATTTGTTGATTATATTAATTCTAATGAATTTGGTATTAAGTTTGCTCATAGGTAGGTACTAGGCTATTGGCCCTGGGGCCTATACAAGCCCAGTCAAAAAGGTACCCTGGCTTTTGCCACCCAAGAACATTATTTTCCTATGCCACTGTCGAGCAGAGCCACAGAGGTGATCCCCGGGGTGAATTTCCTATTTCCCATCCAATCATCAAGATTTTTCTTGAAGAGTGCTAATGAGGAGCTTTGTTTGATATAAATAGGTAGTTTATTTCAGAGTATGGGAAGTCTCTGGGACAGGAATCTATCCCTCCGGCATGTTCTGTCTATTGTGGTGACAAGGTTTAGGTCCTTAGAGCATGTAGCTCGGAGGGATTGGGATTTCTTTAAGTGGTGCATATCCAACAGCTCTGGGTTTGACATAGCTTTGTATGTTAGGCAGAGATCACCTCTGAGTAGGCGATATGCAACGGAGTAAAGCTGGAGTTTTTTGAGATGGTCTGGGTAGGGCATCTGTTTGAGGCTGGTAATCCTCTTTGTGAGGTATTTCTGCGGCCTTTCCAGTTGTTGTAGATGTCTTGTGAGGTACATACCAAAAGGGGCATTGTACTCTATAATGGGTCTAATGAGTGAAGAGTAGAGGGGAACAATTACCTCTTTTTTTCTGGATGAGAAACCTTTTGTGATGAGGTCTTCCACGTAGAAGGATTTCCTGACTACTGTGGTGATGTGATTATCAAAGGAGAGACCACTGTCCACCTGTGTCCCAAGGTCTCTTATCACACTTTTGGTGTTAAGTATACTACCACCTATGTTGTAGTTCATGGGTACAGAGTTTTTACCAAAGGGGATGACAATGCACTTTCTGGCATTGAGCTTAAGGCCATGGCTTTGACACCAGGCAACTGTCTCAGTGAGGCCCTTTTGTAGGATGTCCACATCGTTAGGAGTTTTGATTATGGCTCCTAGTTTGCAGTCATCTGCGAACTTCGTTAGCCAAAGACCTTCTGTATTAGCCTGTACTTCAGAGAAGTAGATACCAAACAGGAGAGGACCCAGTACGAAACCCTATGGTACTCCACTTGTCACTGGTCTGAAGTCAGATTTAGAGTCTGCTACTTTCACAGTGTGTGTTCTGTCAGTGAGCCAGTTGGCCACCCATCTTGTGACATAGGGATTTATAGATAGTTTTGTGAGTTTATCTATAATTCCAGAGTGGGGTATGGTGTAGATAGCCTTGGCAAGATGTAGATAGGCTGTGTGAACCACATTACCCTTGTCAACGGCTTTGGTGACTGCTTCAAAGATGTCTATCAGGTTTAGGAGACATGATCTGCCGTTTACAAACCCAAACTGGGTGGGGTCCAGAGTTTAGAGATTACCAATGTCTTTGTTTATAAGTTCCATGCTAATACGTTCCATGGCCTTGCAGACCAGGCTCATCAGGCTAATGGGGTGGTAGTTCCCGGGGTCTGTGGTGGCTCCCCCCTTGTGGAGTGGGATAACCGTCGCTGTGCGCCATTCAGCAGGCACAAAGCCTGGATAAGACTGAATATTCTACCATTGATTTTTTGTATATTCATGTAACCAAAGCCTTGGATGGTACCATGGTAACGGGGCTTTATAGGAAACCCTTTACTAAAAATGCTATATTGGAAGCCGGTAGTTGTCACCCTAAACATATGGTTACTAATATACCTAAAGCTCAGTTTCAGAGGGTGAGACGAATTTGTAGTCAGGATGAGAACTATATGGCTGAAGCTGAAAAAATGGGTGACAAGTTCATTAGAAGGGGGTATGATAGATCCCATATAGCTAGGGAGAAAAATGTAGCTCTGAATTTAAAGAGAGAGGTTTTACTAACAAATACCTGGGAAGTAGAATTGAACCTGTTAGGCTTAAACAAGCTGGAGTTAGACTAGTTACCACATATTGTATGAATAGTTATAAAATTAAACAGGTTATTGACAAGCACTAGCATATTTTAGAAATGGGAATTCCCAAAACCCACAAAAATGTAGAGAAGCCGCCTTTTAGACCAATAGTTGCAGGAGCGGGCTCCAAACTTGAACCCCTGGCTAAATATATTGACAAAACCTTGAAAAGGTATATAACATCTTTAAAACATATTTCCAGGGACTCATGGGATTTCTTAAGTAAAGTTACTGATGACAAATATGAAGAGGATTTATGTATGGTAACTATTGATGTAATAGAATTATTCCCTAGTATCCCCTATTTGAAGGGGATAGATTGGGTTCAGGATATTTTGATTGAAGTAAATTATCTAAGCAATGAGAAGAGAAACTTAATAATTGAATTCATGGAAATAATACTAAAAAATAACTTTACGTGCTTTACTGGGGAATATTACAAACAAGAGAAAGGGGTGGCCATGGGGGCCACATGTTCCCCCTTGTATGCAAATTTGGTCTTATACTACAGGGAGAGGAAATTTATTTTTGAAACTTCTTGGAATAAGAACATTTCTTTATATACCAGATTTTTAGATGATATTTGTCTTTTCTGGAAGTACATGCAAGCTCAGTTAGTCCAATTTTTGGAATCTATTGGGATTACAACTTCTTTTTGGAAATTTACCTGGTGTACATCAGAAGAATTAATTAATTATCTAGATGTGACCATATATATAAGAACCTGGAAGAGAAGAAATTTCATTACAAGATCTATCGAAAACCCACATACTCTAACTCATATTTACATTTTGAGAGTAAGCACCCCTATAATAAGAAGAAGGTATTATTAAGGGGCAATTGATCAGGGCATCAAGGATTTGCAGTGAGGACTGGGTTTTCTTGGAGGAAGTGAAGGTAATGAAGGAATTTTTTGTTGAGAGAGTTTACCCGAAAAATTTGGTCAACCAGCTAATGAGGGAAGTTAATAAAGGAAGAAAGGGGAAATATGACCCAATTTTGGAGAAAACTCCATTACAGACTAACCAGACTGTAGACAATAAGAGTTCTCAGTATGAGGTAGCATTTATCCATACACATACGATTAACTCAATGGAAAATGAGAACATTATTAGGAAATATTGGAAATTATTGGCTATAAACAATGAAACCAACAAAGTTATTCTACCAACACTGATATTTATTAAGAAGAGAGACATGAACATAAAGGAGATGTTGGAAAAATTACGGCGAACAGTGTAGTTAGATCCCAAAAGATTAGGGGAACATATAGGTGTGGGTTCTGCCAACAATGTAACAGCATTTTGGAACAAGAGAGTATTATATCCCATCTAGAAAGTTTAAAATGAAGTTTAATGAACATTTTAATTGTAACAGTAAAGGGGTTGTATATATTAGTATTTGCCAAACATGTTACAGCTTTTATGTATGCAAGACAGAGAGACCCTTGAAAAGACGAATATACGAGCATCTATATGAAATTTCCCAGAAAAAAGACACAAATACTCTATACAGACATCATAGACAGTGTATGGATTGTAGATTTAAGTTCTCCGTACTGGAACAAGTAAGACAAGATACTAGGGGTGGGTTGTGGGAAGCCCGTTTAGAATATAAAGAACTTTACTGGCAGTTTAGACTGGATTCACCAAAAAAAACTGGTCTAAATGACCATCTAAGTATTATTAGTGTCCCTAAAATGAGGGCAGCTAAGCTTTAGAAGGGCAAGAACAACATTTTTTAAAAAAGTGTATTTATTTTTATTTTGAAGGGTTTTAAACAGAATGGACCAGTTACAGCAACATATACATGAACACTGTTTTAAGTAGTGGCAAGATGATGAGGTTGCTATAGAGAATTGTGATTGATTTAAGCTAATTAATTATACATGAGGTTTAATTATTGGTTAACATTTTTTTGAATTTGTATAAATGTGCCTAATAGTTTTTATTCCATGTTCTGATGAAGCTTGGGATTGACCTAAGTGACAGACAAGACAGACAAGAGAGCATACAGGGGTGGTATATGACACATGTGGGGGTAAACACCTTGGATGGAGAGGGGTGTTTGCTAATTGAAAGCCGACAAGCCCACAAATGGATACAGTGGGACTGAGGTCCCCACCTATGGGCAGTCACCACTGCACCTTCACAGCCCCAAAGGTGGCTGTGCTGGGAGCTGAGCAGGAGGGGCAGGCTGACCCTCTAATTGTGCCACACAGCACTCAAGCTGGCATAGCAGATCTCCAAATTCCTTGCGGAGTTCACTATGCAACAGACTCAGACCTGGCTTCGGGTGACAGGATCCTGTCTGCGCCCACGCCCGGGGGGAGACTAGCCCCATCCCCTGAGGCAGTTCCACGCGAAGGTGATGCAGGACCAGCGGACGAGGAGGTCCCAGGGTGGGTCCCAGATGTGCTGGGCCTGGTGCCATGGCCAGATGAGGAGGGAGAGTTGAATTTGCTGGGATCAGCCTTCTCTGATGTGTTATGGTGTGGCAGTTTTAGAACAGATGTTGGTTAGTAATGGTAAACACATTCCAGGATTAGTTATAAGAGTATGCATGAGTATTCCCCCTTAACCCAAAACAACAGATTCGGAACATTTGCATAGCAAACAGAACACATGCATAAATGGAACCACAGTGGGCATTACACCAGCATGCAGGTTACACTGATAGCAGCAGGCCACCAATGATAGTATTTGAACAGAGAACATTAATTGGAATACATGTCAACATTTGTAGAACAACAGGACACATGTTCCAACAGTAGGTTTGGTAGAAAACATACCCATTCATTTAGGTGTTTAAATTATTGGTGAAGATAAGGTGGGGAAGAGAGAGAGATGTCAGTTAACAAATGTAGATTCTTGCAGTGGTCACAGCTTTAATGATCATTGCTCTACTCATTACTCTACAGGTGTTATTACAACTATAGCCTTGGGTTGGGCAGTGGTATGTTTGTACACAGTATAATTACAGCCTTCTTATAGCTACTTTATACTTTCTTTTACCTGGAAGACCTATGGAGGGAATGTTGGTTAATACAACATTACTGTTTCTACCCATATTCACATAGTCAGGGTTACATATGCAGCCGGTGATTCCCTCTTTGCAATCTCTGCAGGCAGAGCCTGGAACTCACTTCCAGCTGATATTAGTTTGCTCTCCTCCCTAGACCAATTTAAAACTAGACTCAAACAGCATCTGGCACTAAACTGGCTTTGCCACTGCAACAAGCCTGGCTAGCTCTCATCATGAATGTGAAAAATCTATTAATCAGATTACTGTTGAACTTACGGCTGACTGTCTCCAGGGAGTAACTCTAACCTGTTGAACTTGTCTATTCATGTTTGCTTATGTATTCTTTGTCTATACCATATTTGTAATATGTTTAATTGTTTTTATTGTATCTGCTTACCTTGGAGCTTTCCTCCCCAGGCCTCAGCTGAAAATGGATATGAATCCAGTCGGACTATCCCAGTCAACAAATGTAAAATAAATAAAATAAAAATAAACATATCTGCACTCATACTGTGTGTTTGTGCTACTGACATACTCTGCTTTGATTTCTATTGAGTCACCCTGGTTGTTGGTAGCAGGGACCAGTAGCTGTGATAGCATGACACTTTTGATCATTTCTTGGGGGAGACCACTTGGTGTATGTACTTATATCTTGCTGTCATTTGCAGCCTTGGGGTTGGACTGTGGGTGTTGGACACAGCATTACTACTGGCTTCTTATAGCTACTTTATACCTTCTTTCATCTGGAAGATCTGTGAAGGGAATTTATGTTGACACTACCTGACTGTTTCTACACATATTCACAAAATGCTAGTTGAAATTATGTATACAGCTTACTCCCGAGATTCATACCGTGGCTGTTTCTGCTAAAAATACAACATGTTTGTGTTTCATCAGAACAAGCTATTGAGAAACTGCTTTCACTTCCTTTAATGTTTTCTTTCTAATTCTCTCTTGGTTGTACAATCTGACCTTGTGACTACAGCATTCTTTTATATACATTCCTATACATACCTTTTGACATAGCACAGCATGGGAAACAGTGGTTAACACAACATTACTATTTGGATATCAGATCTTGATGCATGAAACTTTCCAGTCATACAATACCAGAGTAAACACAACCAGTCTGGAGTTTTCACTTTTATTGACAGGTAATTACACTTTTATTGATATATGATCTGTATGTCACTATTACTCTCCTACTGGCTTCTTCAGTCAGTAAAAACCATAACTGTTTTTAAATACTGCAAGGTGACATTCTACTAAGTTTTATTTATTTGCCCTACATAATACCAGCTAGATTGTTACAAAGCAGCCTCGTGACACAGCCTTTGCAGCCTGCTGTTGTGGGCTTCCAAGTTCACAGCCCTCTCATCTGTAGCTGTACAGGAGATAAGAGAAAACATTTATGCATACCTATCCATCGCATACACAGGCTGGACTTTGGAGATCACTTATTTTGACTAATTCCTACACATGGCCAAAGCATTCCCTGCCCGGGCATCTTGGACCCACTGATCCAAAAGGTTCCTCTTCCTCCGCTTCAAGTCAGCAAAGTGGTGCCGGACCTGCTCACCAGTCGAGGGATGCCAGTGGCAGTGGTGAGATCTCAGGCAAGTTGGTCCCTGGCCTCTGCTTTGTATTGGGAGCCCTGGTATTGGTCCTGCAGCAGTTGCCCTTCGTGGTCTTTAATGAGGAGTCCAACCATGACCCTGGACTCCTGAATGCCCCAGTGCTGCATCCGGAAGCATACAACTTCACTGACACCTTGCATAGTGTCTAAAGTGACAGTTTTGAAACTGCTGAGATAAGATAAGCACCAGGCAAACCTGTTTAGCTAAGATAACTATTGCTTAAAGGGGTAGATGCTTAGCCCTGCTCACCAGTGTGTAAATCCGCTTAGCTATGCTAAATCTTTCTTAAACTTTAAATTTCATTGACAAGTCATGTTTAGGGCTGCTACACTACCCTGGTTAGCATATATATAATAATATTCACTACCTATTTATGAAAGATACATCTTAGTTGAGTTTGACATATGAAAATATTTGGACTGCTGCAGGGCTCAAACCAGGCCTGATTGCATGTTTGACAAATGTTCTAACCACTACGCTACTCCAGTTTTGCTATTAGTATTGTGTAGATTTCTATTTAGCTTCTTTTGATGTTTAAACTCTGCTATGCATGGCTGCGTGACAGACAAGTCCATGCAGCTATGCTTAAACTTTATTGTACACCGGAAAAAGAAAAGGAATGTATTTTAAATATTGCTGTTTGAAACTTAGAACATTGATAGAATGACAGGCTTTGGATTAGCATGTATTTTCTGAGGATGTGGAGTCTTAAACTCATATGTTTGTCATTATTTAATGACTTCAATTCACAGCTATTTGTCAGACAGGTGCAGATTTTAGGCAACACACCAAAAATATGAAGCAGTAATCTGGACATTCTGTGAGGATC
Source organism: Protopterus annectens (assembly GCF_019279795.1). Lineage (NCBI taxonomy): Eukaryota > Metazoa > Chordata > Ceratodontiformes > Protopteridae > Protopterus > Protopterus annectens. Next base: position 1,160,055,361 of record NC_056727.1, on the reverse strand, counting down.
TCTAAAGTTGAGAGGTATGGCTGTCTCTTATTTTCTCCACAAACACTAATGTGCCCGTGGAGACTTTCATTCATTTTGAATTTCCGAACGGCGATTCTCAAGTGCAGGGGGGTATGTATTGTGAGAGGACTGCTGTCGGACATGTCCCATGCACTCGTACACAGAACCGTGTCTGCTTTAGAGCATGGCAGCACACCTTCATACATAAGCATGGCACACTTCTGTGCTGTTGGTGAATGGTCCCTTCTGTGCAAGAATAAGCTATTCTTGCACGGACGTTTACTGAATCCCGGGGATTATTCTGATTTTACAGTTGAGTGTTTCTTTGTCATAGGTCATCACTCCAACACTCCATTTTAAATTTGCAAATTAATTTTTGTAAATGCGTAAATTCTCTAGAAATGTACTGGACTATGCCATTTTATTGTATTGTTTTATTGCAAACTGGGTTATTTGATTGCAAACTGTGTCAATCTATTTTGACCTTCCACTGATCGTACTAACCATGAAGGATTGGGTTATGCCTAAAAATACTCATTTGATTATTGCAGCTACCTGTTTAACAATTGTGAATAAATAAATATATAATATGATTTGGAAGCAGAACTACCATAGTATTACAAAGACAGAATGAACCATAATGATTTTGGCTCTCTAAATCATTCACACCTTTAATTGGTATGAGTAAACATAATCTGACTATGGAGATCAAATTGAAACCCATGAATTTTGTGGCAGTTAACCCCTAAGGCAGAACTGTTATTTAAGGAGGTGACATGAAAGAGTTACTATTTGACTTCATTCATTTGTTACAAAAAACAAAAAAATAAGTTTTGAATTGGTTTAGAAGAAATCCTAAGGCACATAACTGAAAATGAGTGGAGTAAAAAAAAAAGAAGACAAACGAACAACAGCAACCCCCCCCCAAAAAAAAAAAAACAAAAAAAAAAACAATGTGGTGCTCAGGTAACAAGTTATGGGAACAAGACAGAGTATAATACAACTTGTTCATTTACATGTTGTACTATCTGGCTGTCTCCATGATTTGTAAATGTATCACTGAGAAATATACTAGCAACATCTGGGTAAAGTATTAAGCTCTAAGGAGCACTTAAGCACCACAGTTTGTAAAATGATGGGGTAGAAGTGAACTTTAATATCAAACAGATTTTGTTCTTCTTTCCACATAGGTTCAAAGGTAGTTACCAGGCATGCAATGTAGAAGGCCATTGATGATCCTAGCTCAAATTCTCAATTGCCCCAAAGTACTGTCTGGTTAAGTGACTTGCTCAAGTTCATACGGTAGGCGAATGAAAGCTGAAAGAATCAAACGTTGTACCACAGGACACGGCTCATTATCAGCTGAGAGCCTTAACCTTTTTTACCAACTACCAGACTACCTTAAAATCATTGGATTAAGCTGAGATATTCAATAGATAATGCATTTTTTTTTCATAAGACTGCATCAACCGATAGTGTCAAAGCCTTTTATGGTCAAGAAATAATGCATTGTCAGCTTGTGTAAGGTTTATATACATGTACATATATTCTGTAGAATCCAGTAGGGCAGTTTTAGTCCCAAATCTTGTCTGGAATCTATTCTTTGAGTCTAAGAAAGGTCTGTTTTCTTTTAAGTATTCTAAGGGTATATACTGTCTTCTCCATAACTTTATGTAGAAACTTTAAGGAAATCATTTAAAGCCCTAAAAATCAATTGCAGTCAGCTCAAAACTACTTTAAGGTTTAGATATTCTTTAACGGGAATGCTTAAGAATCTTTTACATTGGCAGAAACTGATTATAAAAAGTAAAAAGGAAGGAGCTATATATTCTGTTTTTCTCTCACTTTATGGGTATCATCTCAGGACATGACTATCTTATCTTACAATGACAATATGGTTATCCAAAGTATTATTGAGTATATATGAACCTGTATTTGCCTAGGAATCAACACAAAGTAGAAGCAAATATAGTAATAGTAGTAAGAGAGTAATTGATATATTAGTGAGTTATCTTAGTATACAATTTCATTTGGGAATGTACTGTTTAAGTATCTTTAGATGGGGTGCCCATGCAGAATGTCAAAGGAGTGCCAAATACAGTTACTACTGAAATAATAATAATAATCAGAACACTTACAACTATGCAATGTTTTTATATAAGTATAAATTATGTATTTGTCTCTTTGAATGAGTCTTCTGCGGCATATTAGAAGCCATGATGTATTTTGATCTTAAAGAGAGCTGACATAAGTTAAATGAAATGCACTGCATTTCCAAAATTGGGTTTGTACAAGCTGGCACTAAACATCCCTGAAAACAAAACTACTAGGAGTAGAAAAGGAACAGTTTATGATTAAAATGCAAATGTTAGCTGGATGTGCTTTCAACAGTTTGTGATGAGTATCTGCCTTGTAGCAGAGATACACACTGACAACAGCAGTAAGGAAATATCACTGAAAGGTATGGAAGTTAGATGATAAGAAATGAGCTTATGACATACATCAGACAGATACTTATGTGTATATATTTTAGAATAATATTTTAATTATTGCATCATTAATAGGTGCTGTCTTAGATTAGCATATGAAAATACACAATAAATATCTCAGCACTGATGATTTTTAAGAGTATTACATACCCGTAGTGACACAGTTATTTGTCATCAATACAAACTGTTGCAGAAAGAATCAGACAGACTCAACCCTTTCTAAAGTATGTGAGCTGTGGAAAATGTGCAAGAAAATACAACGTCAGTGCAAAATGAAAGATAATTAGAACATGAAAACATTCATATAGCATTACTGTGTATTTTTTATTTCTAGAAATTTTAGAAAATACTCTTGTAAACAATCAAATCATCTCTTTAACTTTTGTTCATAAGGCATCAATGACAGTACCCTGTCATTTTCATGGTAGATTCCCTGGTAAAACCATATTAATGGGCCTCTGATTTTCCTGCATCAGAAATGGCTACCAATGTAGACTGCCACTGGATTATGTGGTCTCTCCTGGATGAATCCTCAGTTCAATGTCCATATAAAACTCTGGTTTTGGACTTCCATCCTTAAACATAGACTGGTGTCAGTTGATGTGTTGTTTTTACTAAGGTGTTCATTGATCTTTCATCAAGGATTCAAATGTCTATCTTTCTTTGGTTATAGTGCCAAAAGAATATCCAACTTTTCAGGTCATGGTATAGATTACTTCAAACTCCTGGAGTCTAACCTGTGAGAGAGGATAGTCTCCCTAACCTCCTGTATATTCTTTCTTCAGATGTTTTGTAAAGTGTCTGCATGAATAAATGAAAGTCTCATTTCATGCAACAATATGGGCTGAGGATTTTGCTAGTTATTTTTGTAATTATACTGTTCTTCATCAAAAGATCCTAAGGACATGGTTTGTATACTTTAAAACTGCTTATTATTTGCATATCTATGAACATCAAATATTCTTAAGTTTAATTGTGATGCTAAGTTCCTTTTCAGAAATAACATGCCAAGTTGCATTGGCTTTTTTATCTAGGTTCATTATGTTTAGGGATAATGTAAACAAAATTAATGTATTTCTTGAATATCTCAATAATATCACTGATTTTTTGGAATTTACATATAAAATGAATGATATGAGTATTAATTACCTGGACATCTTGCTTACCAAGGATGTAACTAATTCTAGGTATATATCAAACATTTATATGAAACCTACGTACTCTAACTCATTTTTACATTATATTAGTTCCCACCCTAAATCTCAAAAGAAGGTGGTTGTTAAAGGACAGTTTGTTAGGGCCGTATGAATGGTAGCCCTGCAAGATGATTTCTTGAGGGAATGTACTTTATTGGAGAACATGTTTTTTAAAGAGAGGCTATTCCCCTATTTTTATTAAGGAAGTTAAAACTGAGGTGATTAATAAGAGAAATAATGATTTTTTAGACCTATGCTTAACTCACTGAGTACAGGGATGGCCATGCATCAAAGTCACCTGGTGCATGGAATAACCCATAAGAATAATAATTATGGTTTATCATTTATTACAACTTTTACTACTGATCATGTAAGGGTTAGAGGGATTATTTTCAAAAATTGGACAATATTAAAAGAGGATTAAATTGACAGGAATAAAATTGCTGTCCATATGTTTTTACTGGTGAATTATTTGATATTAATGGCTGTCACTTGAAAGTCAAGGGTAAATTTAATTGTGACACAGAGGATATTATTTACGGAGCATTATGCCAATGTTGTTCGGCCTTTCATATTGGCAAAATGGAATGTAAACTATGAAATAGAATGTATGAGCATATGCATGAAATCAATAAACAGAAATCCACTAACGCTTTATTTAAACATACAACAGAATACCCTTTAAATTGTTATTGAGAAAATGAAGGATTTGAGAGGAGGGACTTGGCAATTTACTTTAGAAAAAAAAGAGAACTATATTGGATTTTATTATTGAATGCAGTTGTTTGGCCGGGGCTTAATGAAATATCCTCCACTGGATATATTTTAAAGTCAAAAGCTCAATGTAGATAAAATTATTTGTTAGTAGAAACGTTTTTTATGATGTTTATTTCCTTTTGCTTTTTATAACTATTTTTAGGTTTATATTTATGACTTTAAGGTAGTTACATAGATAACTGTTGTCATGTGACTTTGATTATCTATTTAATTGGATTTTTTACGTTTTAATGATGTCTGATGAAGTCTTGTTATTTTGTTGGAGATGAAAGCTCTTATTTATTTTGAATAAAGTTTTTAAATATAGTATATTTATAATTCTTTTGTGGACCAGAGTTCACTGTCTTTTGTCTTTTTTATTTTTCTGTTTTGGTTAAAAAGTTTATTTTGGATATTGTAGTTTAGCTCCATGCATTAACATACCAATCATTGCATCAGCAGTAGTTGTTTTTATATGATGCAGTTTTAAATAGTATGTCATTTGACTGGTTGATTTCTTGACATGTGACTAACAAATGTATTTAAATCTGTTTTAGGATTACTCACATGCTCTGATAAAACTTTTAATGCCAAATGAAGATGAAAGCACTTACATTTTTGTTTATAATACAGTTATAAGTGGTCCTATCATGCTGTAGCAGTACTTAAGCTGAGGACTCTGTGTTTAATTGAGACACCAGCATATTTTTTGGAAAACTATTAAAGACTTTTCTAGCAAAACTGTGTAGGATCTTTGGAAGTGTGCACTGAATCTCAATGCTGGTCTGGCTAATAGAATAAAAAGAGCACATATTATACCTCCTCTTCTGATACCACACAAGCATATACCTTTTCTACTTAGCCATTAATTTCATAAAAATCTCCAAAAAATGGTTAAAAATATACTTGTCGAACTATGGGCAACTCCGTTTCCAAAGTTGTTGCCATGTGTCCAGCATGCTTTTTTAAAGGGTATGCTACAATGACATCCATTAACAGCACAAGGGAGACAACTCTGTAAAATATAGGCAAAGACTTTCTTTTTGGAAACATATTTATGGATGTGTGAGGAGCACTTGAATTTGTTGACTTGTCATATACTGCAGCAAAAACATAAAAATCTTGGTTGTCGAATAACTCACTCATGGATAAAAAGCGAAAACTATTTTGTAGACAAAACCTTTTAAATAATCTATACTAGAAATGCTGTAACAACAAGCACTAGTATTGATTTCCTGTCCTCTTGATGCTTTTCATGAATAACCTTATTTATGCACCTTACGCAGCAGCACACGTAAATGCATGCTAATGATCTATTTGCTGCTTATAAAACATAGAACTATAGGAATAATACAGACACCTGTGGACTTGGCATTAGCTCTGTCTCAATAAACCCACTATAGGCTGAACCAGAACTGTGTACATGACTAGCATCCCCCACAAAAAGTCAAGGATCCTTTTGCCATCTATGCTTCTTGACCATCTAAACTTCCCAATTGCCCAAACTCTTCAGCATAATTGAGCCTGACTTGATCCTTCATTACATTTAAGGGCATGTTGAGATAGTACTGAAAAGGTACTTAGACAATTTAAATTATGCTATATCAAATCTAATAAATTTAGAAGGAAGAGCATTTAAAACCTGAAATCACATCATTCTCAAAACAGACTGCCTCCCATGTAAATCCTATGATTTCCCCCTCTAGTGTTGCTATCCTTCAAACTACAGTGAATATTTGTGTTACTGCCTTATTAGTCACAGTTACGGACAGTGCAACTTTATTAGCTTTCTCCTGTACTTTATTCAAGCTTTTACAATAAGACTAATGTCCTCTTACAATAAGACTAATGTCCTCTCTTAGCCACAAACTTACAAATCAAGGTTAACTCCTTGGTCCATGAGTCAACAAGGGCTGATTCTTTGTCCTGTATGTATTTTTGAGAAATAAAGGCTTTCAACAGAACTGCTTACAACCTGGGAATTGAGTTAATTTCTTATTAGAAATTAACTGGACTGTAGTAGATTTAGATAAAAACCATATAAAACACCTTAAAAATGTATGTACATGTAATTGCTTCAGGAATAAGGGATAGATGCTTGTGTGCTGTTTGTATGCATATGGACTCACCTTTGAGTTGTCAGACAATAGTAACGTTGATTTCTCATTTCTATGTGAATTAGAGAGTGTTATAATACTGACTGAATCACTGTAAGATAATTTTATATATGTATTGGGTGTAGTTGTTCCTGCTTTATTTACTGGATTGCTGAGGTGGGTTGTGAACCATTTTCAGTGGAGGCTTGAAGGAAAGCACCAGCACTGAGCACCACTAATCTTGACAATTTAACAAAAATTAAGAAAATAAAAATATTTTTAGGGAGAAAGCTCCAGCATATTAATACATGTAATACTATATCACAAAAACAGATAAGCAATAAAAGCATGCTGTTTTTATCTCTCTGATTTAAGACCAGCTGTTAGAACACTGACATGTTGACAGACAAGTAGGCATTTCAGTAGACAGTGCTTGCATCACAGTAACAGGATAACAATAATGAATTTTTTTTCTCTTTCTTTTTTTGACAAAACAGAAGGACGTCCAACTAGTAAAATGATTTAGTATAAAAATAGCAAAAGATAATAGCTGAATAAATAAATTTACTAGTGAGTTGAGGCATTTACATGATAGTTTCAGTACAGTAATGCAGCATCTCCAGCGTAGTAATGGCATCCATAAAAAGTGCGCATTTTTTAAACCAAACACAAGGATGTCTGGTGTAACATTAGGAAAGCCTATGTCAATTGAATATCATTTTAGATGTTTGTGTTGATACCATGTGCTTTTATTTTTGTTTTACAGATATATTACCAAACAGCAGAGAGATTGGCTTTATGGTTTGCTTTTTAAATTCAGCAACAAAAAATATCAGATCCTAGACTCTCCGCTCAAGAAATCCTTAAATTTTAATTAAAATTTAAGGATTTCTTCAATGATCTTGTTTAATGCTAATGTTTTGTCTTGGTTTGTTTTTTTGTCTTCATTGCTTTTTAAATGCTCAGTGTCATGAAACTTCAAAGTGGCTTTTGAACAAGGCATTGACAAGTCACTGTTACTTCAGTTTTGCTCTATTCAAATATTGCAGAGAGTTTCTAGATTCCTGTGAGGATTTTACCATTCAATGAAATGATCAGGTGGTGAGCTGGTAATGGCATGTAAAAACAGGTAGGCATGGCTGAGAAAGTGGTAGATTGCTATCTGCTTATAGGATTACTACTTAAATGTCTTTAGAAGATCACAGTGATGTGATTAGTACACTGAGTTGTAAATTAATTATTTCTTTCTTTATATATATATATATATATATATATATATATATAATATATATATATCAAATATATATATATATATATATATATATATATATATATATATATATATATATATATATAGATATAGATATACATACATATATGTGCATTTATTTTGAAAATTGTTAACTAGATTGGTGGGCTACCTAACTGAAACTGTTCAAATATTCCAAAAAGGCAAAAGCAAAACAGTACTATTTTATAAAATTACATTATAAGGGAGCAAAATAACAAAAATGAAGAGATAATTAGATATTTAAATTAATTGATACATTAAATATCGTTAAATATTAACTAATTTTTAGTGGGGTGAGTAAATCATTTTAGGGATGGGTGAGTTTAGCATAACTGGTAAAATCCTCATCTCATAGTTACAAGGTACAGGGTTTAATTTTAACCTTGGGATATTGGCTAGGCTTAAAATGGCCCTTTAGAGCAGTTCCCTTAGTACTATGAACTTATAATGAATACATTATGTTCAGCTAAGTAATGATTGTGAAACATTTATATTAGACTTGTTTGGCTTTGCTAAGAAACCAGTAGAAAGACAGTACAGATTGCATAATCAAAACTATCCAATAGAATAGAAGGGATAACATGTACTTGGAGCTGATTGTTGGGGGTACAGTAGTATCTGACATAATGCAGTCTACCAAAAAGATGATTCAATTTTTTAACTATTGCATTGATTTATTATTTTACCTCCCTTAAAATTATCACAGTGTTTCATCTTGTCTGTATGAGGAAATGATGTCAGTTCTTGTTCTGATGTGAACCAGGAGTAAGGAGGTATTTCACTAATAGTTACTAAAATACAATACAGCTGTTTTTACTTACATTAAGTGTGAGCTGGAAATTGCAAAGCCATTTTAGGACAGTTGAAAAATCTACTGTAGTTTTTTTTCTGCCATTTTCAACTGCACACAAAAGGGTGGTGCCCCCTTCATTCCAAAAAATCAGTACATCTCGCGCAGCTATCTGGCAGTTAGTTTACAGATGGGCCACAGAACAAAGATAATGGCAGTGAGTTTGTAAATATGTCTGAGTAGCAGTATTATGTTTTTTTATCTTTGCTTATCTTGCTATAGCATTTTATGATACATATACAGCCAGATTCAATAAAGCATACATGGTCCATTTACACCATGTGCATGATGTGTTTCCTGCACACATGGTAGTATACTCTTTTGGATTTAATAAGTGACTCTACACTATGTGTAGAGCTGCACACCACTGCACAAACAAGGTAAATACCATAACATGCAAATTACAGCATAAGCAGCTGAATTGTATGCTAATCAACCAATCCAAGATGCAGGAGCTATTCAACAAGCTATAAACCAATCATGTAGACTCAGTGCTGGTTTTCCCTGAAAATTCAAAAACCTATTGGAATACAGCCACAGGAAGGAGTCTACACAGAAAGAATGTTGGGAGCTGTTGTTGCTTTAATTCTTGTGTATGTACAACAGGCTGACGTTTATACTGTTGCTGCTGCTGCTAACAGACCAAGGCCAAGAAGGAGAAGAGTTTTCAAACCTCAGGTAACTTATCACAATCTACATGATGTGAAAATTGTGCAGCTCTACAGGGTGGATAGGGGCACACTACAGGAACTCTGCAACTTCTGTTATCCTCAATGCAGAGCCATGACAAACCGAGGGGAACCCATCCAAGTGGAGACAAAGGTATGTGTAGCACCTAGAATCTTAGCTACAGGTATCTTTCAGAGACCAAGAGGGGACATTCTGGGGGCATCAAAATCCAGGATCCTCCATCAGTTCTTGAATGCTATGCTCCAACATTCTAGTGACCACATATATTTTCCATGTACTCCTGAAGATAGGGCCAGAAATATGCAGGAGGTCTACCCTGTAGCACACTACCCTGAAGTACTGGGTGCCATAGATTTCATACATGTAGAAATTAAGGCATCACCCACAGAACAGGGAAGGCTCTATATTAACAGAAAGGGCTTCTACTCTATTAACTGCCAGGTTGTGTGTAATGCCAAAGGAATCATCTTGAATGTGTGTGCTGGCAACCCAGGCAGTTACCATGATTCATATATCTAGCACACCTCCCAACTGTATCAGATATTCACTGGAGAGGATATCCCATGGGGGTCATTTATTGATGGATACAGGTTATGCACTGGAACTGTGGCTGATGACACCCATCAGAAATGAACACATAACCAGTGAATAATGCTATAATAAGTCATGCTCCCAAACCAGAAATATCATAGAGTATGTGTTTGGGTTGCTGAAGTTGCAGTTCTGGTGCTTAGATACATCTGGTGGAGCCCTGCAATACAATTCATGCACATGTACTGAAATATTCACAGTATGTGGCATGCTATACAACAACATTCTGAAAAAAAACAGCTTCAGCAGGATCAACAAGGGGAAGGAGCACACATCCCACCACCATTGTCAAAGTCACCCCAGCCAGATGCAGTTGAGGAGTCAGATGGGGAAGAAGCAGCTGCTGTGGCAGATGTAGGTGCAATAAATATGCCCTCACATTGGCTAAAAGACAATGCATAGCACATTCACTCACCAGCTAAGAGCCTAAACATTCCCCCTATGTGCATAGATATAGTAACATTGATGCCAGACAACTGTCACAAACTTTACCTTCCCATGTATCAGCTGTGTACAGTTAGCATCAGACAGATTCAGCCCTGAACTAAAACTGTTGCAACTGCTGGATGTACAGTGTAAGTGTTGAACCTTGAGTGTATTGTATAATAATATGAATGATGGGCATATCCCTGCATGTTGTTACTTGATAGTGTAAGCAAGTAAAAGGTGAGAAATCTGAAACATGAACAAAAGGCTGGATGCAAAAAAGGAGAATCACAATTGTAACATATCTTTGTGTTATAACAGAAATTCAGCTCTGTTTCCCCACCCCCAAGAGAACAGTCACATGACAGATTTTGCTAGCAAACCATCATTGAAATGCTAAAAGTGATATCATATGAACTGTCTCTGAAACATGTATACAGATTTAACACAGAACATTCCATGTTAAGGTACTGCCAGTCATATATACCTGTGAAATGCTCTGACAAAAATGCCCATGCCATCAGTACACCTCTAACTAATGCATACATATAAAAGTTTAAAAGCCTTTGCTAATCAATACATATATATATATATATATATATATATATATATATATATATATATATATATATATACTATTAAACAGATTTTTCTTAATTACATTTCAGCATACATATGCAGTATGTTGCTGACAAAATGCAAACGTACCTTCTCAAGTTGAGGGTGGCCTAATGGTTAAGGTGTTTGCCTTACAAAAACAAGGTGCAGGGTTCAAGTCTCCCAAGGGATAACTGGCTAGGCTTAAAATGGCTCGCAATGGCAGTTAGCCTAGTATTGATCTATGAACCTATAATCTATAAACCTATAAGTTCAGTAATCCTCTGTGCAGATATATTTAAAAGTAATAGCCTCTTTTCTGCATCTTCTACATAAACAAGTCTCCTCACTTTCAGTTTCCCTAGCTACAAGGTTACCTTTTAATGGTGTTGAGTCAGGGCTGTCAGCATGGTGAAGATGCAAATGAGGAGTGAACTCATTAGAATTGCTGCATCCCAAATACTTAGCTCCATGTAGTTGATGTAAACATAGTCCAGGCACTCCCTCAGTGTTTTTTACTGGATTGCAACTGTGAATGATTACTGGTAGGAAGAAGGAAAACACAACAGCAATGCAGACTGCCCTATATCCATTGGGTATGTCAAGTTGGACTTACAAAGTGTTAGATGTAATTTTGTCAAGGCTGGAAATGTAAGTTAGAAGCACACAATTTACAGTTCCTGTTCATTAACATCCATCCTCCCCTTCATTTGTTGGCAACTGCATATTATATTACTGCCATTTAATATCCTCACATATTTTAAGGACAATGATATAGGATAGCTTATGGACTGCATGTCTCAGATTACTGGTCAGATAAGCAAAAAATGACCAGCAAACACAGAGAGGTTAAGACAGAGCTGCAAATCTGTAAGCAATACTCATTATTGGTTGTGTGATCACTTGTTGTATGCAGAATGATTTCAGTTCCTTGGTGCAAAGCTGTTTGTGTGGCAAATAGGGATAAGGTACCCTCACTGTGTTCTGAAGGTGATGGAGAATTCAAATCCAGACCTATGTAAAACTATTTCATGTGTACTGACATTTTGTAGTGTATATGCCATAGATTGTTTTTCCTCATTTTAACTTCTTTTCCATTTTTTGTCGTTTTTCTTTTCATTTATTTATTTTGGGGGGGGGGCATCATTTGTGTGATGTGCCACTTAGCACAAACATGAGTAAAGGGGAAATTAATGTCGGATTTGGCTGTGCTCATTTTTGTATGAAGGGTGGCAATGCACAAATTGCACTAGTGGCCCACCCAGGAAGCAGACAGAACACATGCAGAACACCTGTAAACAGTGTGTCTGTAAAAGGGAAAAGGTCAAAAACAATACATTGGTGAACTTTTTGCTAGCCATCGTGCAACTTCACTTAGAGGTGTTGCGCAGCATTGCACGTTAGCTAGCAAGGCTCTCCAGCAGCTGCAGCCATCAAACACCTGCAGACATGACTCAGTCAATAATTGAAATCAGATACATTTAATTAATTCTGATGGGCACCACAAATGCACTAATCTGTGCTGGATGATGGTTAACACAGAGACCTTATGGATGATTAGCAAATTAGAAAATGTTATGTAACTAGTCCTGTGGCACCAGGTGTAAGTGTAGGGTTGAAGTACAGATGGTCTTTGGCTCTAGTTCAGGGCGTACAACCTATATTTACTGTTGTGATAGTGCAGTTTTCGCAATGAACTGAAAAAGAGACAAGTGTTATTTAAAAATTCTTGTGGCAACAGGTGTAACTGTAGAACTTCCATACATTTAGTCCTGGGTTCTAATACAGGATATTCTACACACTTTTGCTGACGTTTTTCTTGCCATTGTATTAATTCTTACTTATAATACTTTAGTTAGTGGAGCTGATATGAAATATATGTATGAGGGATGAGACACAATTATTGTGTTTTCAGATGTATGACTGAGGGTATACTGTCTACTACATTTATATAAGTATAATTCTGCTATTTGGACTTGCATGTCTTTCACAATTACATCAGACACATACACAACTGAATCTATAGCCAATAACCTTGTCAGGTTACACGCATGCATGTGTAACAGCTCAAACTGTCACCTGTTTTTATGTATGAGTCCAGACTATGTCTTTGCAGTGCTTCTTCTGTGGCAAAGATGGAAAATCGATTCTGTAGAAGAAAATGCTTTGCCCATTATGCCTAGGTTTGAATCCCACAGTGCAAACATCAATTTTCCTAAATGTATAAAGACATAAACAAACGTGTCAGGTCATTACATTTATGCCTACCAGTGCATGTCTACAGTCTTAACTCACCTAACATTTACCTTCCAATTTCAACTAAATATCACCAGAGTATATCAGTAGACACCTCTCAAACTAAGGCCAAGTGTCAGAATAACCTTCCATTTTCAAGTATTTAATTCCTCCCAGCTTAGCACTGCTAGTCTCCGCTTATTATCATGCAGATGGGATTGGTATCACTGTTCAGGTTTTGGCAAAACCAGTAAATGCAATAACTGGAATTGGAGCGCAAGCATCAGTTTCCATTGCTCTAGTTCAACTAGTAGACATAGCTGGCATTAGAAAGGAAGGTGCCAATTAGGGCATAGAGGTGGAGTGTCCAGGAGACCAGGATATTTACTGGACTCCTGGTAAAGTGCCACAGTCAAAGGCTTCTGCATAGGGACTACTCTGGCTACCAGTACAAATCTGAGGCATGGAATAGTTTTGTCCAGGCTGTATCCAGTGCCACTGGTATCCCATGCACTGGACAGCATTGTAAGCATCATTTTAATGACCTATGCAGATGTAAAAGGGGTACTCTCAACCACTGGTTGCATGAGTTTGAGACTGTGGACATCCCACAGCTGTGTATGACAATAAGAGAGGAGTTGCAAGACATAGAATGCTAAATATAGGCAAGACTGGACTGCAGAATGCACTTCTATTCTTTTCTGTTCTTTCTCCAGCTTCCACAGAATGTGAATTCAATAGGCAGGCTCATGTTTCTCAAGGGGAGAGACTAAAAGAAGCAAGTGGTATGTATACAGCAGAAGAGAAGTGTTATTGTAGCTTTAAAAGTTAAAAGTATTTTTTCTTGTATTTTATAGAGTACTATTAAATTGAGCATGCATATCCCAACTGTAAAAGCAAGTATGTATGCATTAGTCTGTAGCACAAACCAGTTGTAGGAGTCCAATATTAGACTGTAGTCAGAGGTTGTGGGTTCAAATACCACAATTTACAACTATACAATAGTGTTATTTCTTCAATAGTATTTACATTAAATTAAAAACTCTATACCAGTGGGACAAATGCCATGCTGTAAACTGTAATATGTATAATTAGAACATACATATGTACAATATATGGACATTTCAATGATTATTTTCAGCAATCTGTAGCATAGTGTGCATCTGTTAGAATGTATACTTAAATATAGTACTTCAGATAAAAGAGTTGTATGATTGTATTACTGCATTGTATGTCACATATGATGGTACTAATTTTATCTCTTTTTTCCACTCACTCCAACCCCTATCTCTCCTTTTTATTTTCTATTCTGTGTCAAAATGTCTCCATGACATCCATATGTACCACATCACTAAATACTACACAGCACAGTGAGGTAAGCCAGCCCCAGTACATCAGCCTGCCCCTGCTCCACCAGCTCCAGGAGCAATGCCCAGCATGTCTGGGAGCCAACATGGCAGCACTGCCTCTACTGCCCCTGCACTACCTGTGCCCTCAGGTAGTACTGGCCTGGAAGCTGTTGCAGTGATATCCTCTGGAAGCAGTGGCAGAGGTGGTGATATCATCATCCACTGGGAGATGCCAGGGTTGGTGTGTAGGGTCTTGCACCGCACCATTGGTGTACACCTTTGCCAGATGGAGAGGGTGCTCTCCTCATGGTCCATAGGAGGAAAAGATGTAAACCACTCCAGCTGCCATCAGAGTAAGAAGACTGTGATGACAGTCCAGTGGGTGCGTATTCAATTCTCACTGTCTCCAAGCTTAATGAGCATGAGCCTATGTTGTCCCCTCTGTCACCCCAATCATGGTGTCCTCCAACCATTTGTATAATTCACTGCCCCTGTCTATTGTCTTGTTTCTCTTGTTTGTTTGCATTTGCTACCTCACCTACCCAACTTACCTAACCCAGACATACCTATGTTCCTTACCCAGCAGTCCTCTCACTGAATTACAAAAAAATGGGTACTTGTCCCACAAAATAAAATCATCTTATACATAGCTCTCCATTTCACACACATCTTCTTTGCATACTTGATTTGGTCCAATTGGCTACACAACATAATTATGTTGTTGTCACCCCTCTCTCTGTAGGTGACATTCCAAATTCAGCTAATATTCTGCACAAATGATCAGTTTTACTGTTAAAGAAATGGATAACAATGGTCGTTTCCTACCTCCCTCCTGCACATTTCTGTATTGCTTTCCCTTGTCCTTCCTCTGCTTGCTCCCCATTTCACTACTTTCCTATCTACCCCATTTCAACAGCTATAATCTGGTCAAAAATAGAATTATAACCAACACACATAAGCAGCAGAAAACACAATGGCTCCCTTCACTTTTTGGACTCTATGTTTGTGCATTTCACATTGTGCTGCAATGCCAAGCTATTGCAAGTGGTGGTATAATGCTGCGGTTATGTCTGATCAACCTCGTTTAACCCCGCTGTGCTACACCAACATACAGCAACACATGTGCTATAAAGAATTCATGTTATTGTATTATCACTGTTTAGATAAAAGTATTAGCTACACCTGGATTCGAACCCAGTATCATCTGGGCTCAAAAAGAAATGTATCATTGCATTTACACCTGCTTCCACAGAGTCCATTAAGCAGCAAGTGTTTTTCATAGACTCAATACTAACTGTCAGACTTTAGCAATGCAGCTCACATTTGTGCACTGCTTAACTATGCACAACCAGGGAAAGTACTGGAAATGTATATCTCACATGCACAAATACTTTGCCAACCATCACACAAACCTGCTGTTGTCATGTTATGAAAAGTAAATATTATTATGTATTACTGCTATTTACTGTCCATTTCCTGTCTATGTCAAAAAATTACATGTGGAAACATAAACTGAAGGCCCTATCCAACACTATGTCGCATATTTACAATACAGCCATGTGTTCTTTCCCACCAAACACTGCAAACCTGGTGTCTCAAAACTTTTTCAACTACACTACAGAAATTAATAACAAATGTTGTATGATATGCAATGCACATGAATCTATTAACATGTAGAAATAGAACTAATGACACACAAGTCTAAAAAGCCTTATCTACAAAGCTATGGAAGGAATCAACATGGAGCTTATTCACAGGAACATAGGTGACCCTCAACACAATTGACCTAACTCATTTTGGTTTTGTCAAGAGTAGATCTTGCTTATTAAACCTAGTGGACTTCTTTGATACTGACCCAAAGACTTGGGTGATGGATAACAGGACATAATGCCAATTTTGAGTAATCCAAGGCCTTTGACACTATCCCTCATTCAGGTATCATAGAGAAAATATCCCATCTGGGAATTAACCCTTGCATTACTAAATGGATAGCCAAATGGCCCACCAACAGAACACATATTGTCAAAGTTAGGGACTGCACCTCCACCACTAGACAACTTACCAGTGGAATACCACAAGTATCTGTTCGGGGCCCTCAATTGTTTGGAAACTATTTCTCTGAAGTCCAGGCAAAAGTAGATGGCCTATGGCTTACCAGATTTGCAGATGATTGTCAACTGCATAGTCATATAGAATCCCTCAACTATGTTAACATATTACAGAAGGGGCTAACACAGACAAATGATTGGTGACAAACTCACACAATGAACCTAACAGCAAATAATGCCTCATTTCCCCCTCTGGCAATGAAGTACCCCTGCTAACTATGATATACTAGCACCCCTCTAGATTTAAACACAGTGTTGTGAGACTTGGGAACACATGTTGATAGCAAGCTACATTTTCATCACTTTGTCCATACTGGTGACACATACATTCTGCACTGTGTACCTCATACACATGGACATCATATCCATGACCAGGGTGATCATAGTTCTGCTGTACTCTACCCTTATCAGACCACTAACTGAGTACAGTGCTCTATTCTGTGTGCACCTCACCAGACACCTGCAGCAACTGGAGAAAATACAGAGGTTTGTGACCAGGAGAATCCAGAGCCTCCAAAACATGATATACATGGAAAGACTGAAGACCTACCACTGTACTCAGTATCATGCAGGATGTTGAGAGGTGACATATGCTTGGCCTACAGAGCAGTCTCAGACCCTGCCCTACTGGAAATTCTGGACATCTGCAAGTCCAATGGAGTAAGAATAACTTGTTCCAGGGATCTCAACCTAGCCTGTGACATAAACAGAACATGCTGGAGTGACATATAAATCTCCCAGTGATTGGCACTCCTCTATAATAGGCTGCCACTACATGTGAAGCAGTGCTCCTCAATAACCCTATTCAACTTCATAGGTGATTATAAATTCACCCCTGGGGTTGCACCTATGTCCCTCATGGACACAGCCATTTGGTGCTGATCAAAAAATTGCTCTGCTAGCAACTACCATCAAACTTTTCTCTGTAAGGGTATGTTTTACACAGCTAGGTTTGCAAATGCCCTAGGGTCATTAGGCTAGTAATCTCCTATGAACCTTTAAATCTATGAACCTATGCAGACCTCCTAACATTTTCTCTCCGTCATGCCTTGCTGATGCCATTAACTATAAGTTGACCTGCAGTGTTGTAAAAGTCAGACTTGTACTGTGACACTTGTGTAAAGTACTAAGTTCTGCAGTCTGTATACTTAGATAAGTATGGGTTCTGTTCTCAGTACTATCAATTGTGTGTGTGTGTGTGTGTGTGTGTGTGTGTGTGTGTGTGTGTGTGTGTGTGTGTGTGTGTGTGTGTGTCTAGCCAGAAGAGCAAAAGTGTGTATCCTACAGTTAATGCTGCAATGCCATGGATTGACAGTATTTTGATACTTGCACATGCCTACACATCCAATTTCATGGAGGCGTTTCAACATTTTCTCTGCAACATGCCCTGCTGATATTATCCACTATAAGTTGATCTGCAATCTTGTGAAAGTCAGACTTGTGCTGTGGTGTTTGCATAAAGTACCGAGTTCTGTAGTTTGTGTAGTTAGGTAGGGATGATGTTCTCACTGCAGACAACTGGTGTGTGTGTGTGTTTGTGTGTGTGTGTGTGTGTGTGTGTGTGTGTGTGTGTTTGTGTGTGTGTGGTTGTGCACTTGCTTGACATTACAGACAACCTTTTACGCCATCATGCGGACACTGTTATTCCCATGCTGTCCTCACCAGACACCGCTGATGTCATCAGCTATAGAGTGTTGTCTGAGACATGCCAAACCAGACTTGAGCTGTGGTGATTGCCTTAAATGTGGAGTTCTGTCATGTGTATACTTACTGTAGGTACGGGTTCTATTCCCACTGCAGTCACCGTGTGTGTGTGTGTGTGTGTGTGTGTGTGTGTGTGTGTGTGTGTGTGTGTGTGTGTGTGTGTGTGTGTGTGCGCACTTTCTTGACATTACAGAGAGTCTTTTTCACGAGTATGTGGGACACCATTATTGCCATATTCTCCTCACCAGACACTGCTGATGTCATTAACTATATCTGATTTGTGGATGTGCACTATTCCCACTAAGGCAGGGTCAGAGACTGGCCTGGAGGCCAGGCAGAAGTCATCTCATGTGAAGGCCCTATTTTTTAGCCTGAACTGTTGAGAAATAGATTCCAAACAGTAAAGGGTGAAGCACAGATCCGTGGGGTACACCAATGGTGACAGCTCTACTAGTGCAGGTTGATTCACCAACTTTCACAGTATGTGTTCTGTCAGTGAGCCAATTGGTTACCCATCTAGTGACATGAGGTTTAATCCCCAGCTGGGAGAGTTTCTTAATGATCACTGTGTGGGGGATTGTGTTCAAACCCTTAGCCAGATGAGGATAGCCAGTGTACACTGTATTATATACATCCAGGCCTATCAAACAGAATCAATGAGCTGTGACAACATCACAGATAACCTGTCACATGACTCATCACATACACCTTCCTGACACTGTTGAATGCACACTTCAACACACTCTCCACACAGACTATGTTGCTGTAGAAGGGTGTTTTCAATGTGGATCCATGTGAGTTGGGAGGGACAACACCCAATGCATGCTTGTATAGACACATCCTGACTGTCCTCATCTGCGAGGTAGACCAACATGTCATCGTGGACCTTTTCTTAATGGACACTAGTGATATTCCAGCTGTGTACAACAGACCTGTGTGAGTTGTTAATGCTACATCATGTCTGTTACATCTGCTAGATGTCCTGAAAGATATTATTGAGGGCATACATGATGACAACACTATCAGCCTTCTGCACTTGACAAGGTCAAGACATTTGACACAACTCCACACTGAGTTATTCACTCAGCACTGTCAGATGTGGCCATATACACCTATATCACCAAGTGGATAGACCAGTATATCAGATACATGGCATCTAAATATGTTGATATGTGTGAAGTGATCTATATCTCAGATCCAGTGATCAGGTCCATACATCAGGACTGTCTGCTAGTCCCTTTCCTGTCCATTATTTAAGTGATGGACATCACAGATGACATACACATCTTGTGTCCAAACAGCTGCCTGAAGGAATACAGACTATGGGCAATTATTGACGCCAGTTGTGGTATTATTATAATACAGACAATATCAACACACACCGAAGATTGCTGCCACAGCCGTGACAACACCTCCAATGACAAGAAAACATGGGGTGGTTTGTTACATCAGAAAAACAAACACACAACCCAAGTATAATGTAGACATCACACCCTATAATCAGACCAAGAGGTATGTAACCTGTGTCCTGGGGTAGATGGTAAGTGGAAATTCTACCAGCATGTGATCACAGTGCTGACTACTCACTTGCAACACAACTACTGAGTATGTGAAAGACATCCACATCAGAGGCCATAATACCTCCATAGTTCACAGCCTCCATCATACCAATAACTGAGTACAATGCACCCTTCTTCATTTACCTCCCTACACATCTTCCAGTGATGTGTAGCTGAAGTGAGCCACAGTGAGCTCTCACTCATCTTATTGACCATACCTAGGTATTCTTTTCATGGCATAAACATTACTGTCTGATGGTGTGGAACCTCCATCTAGTTGTTACACCAGATGCATGTGTGCTACCTGTTCTGGTGATGCACACAGTACATGCATAGGTGTTTGACAACATTAATGGCAAGTGTAACATTCATGACAGTGTGGATTGTGCCATATATATGCCATGCACACCAGTCAAGTAGCCTGTATTGATCATAGTGTCACATACACGTATAGCAGTGTCCCCCCTAACACCTCCAGCAGATGTTACTGTGCCAGGACAGTGTTTGAGATTACCCTCATAGAGTGTGGATGTATCATTGTAGTTGTACAAGTGTATTTGTACAGAATCATCTCTGATCACTCTAAATCACATATGTTATGTCAGAGGCATGAGAGTACTGGTGGTATTATTCTGATATTGTCCATGATTGTGCTTGCTTCTTTTAATGTTGTCCATGAGCCTTTACTTGTGTCCTACTTGCTGGAGACCTCTGCTGAGATTACACTAATATTCAGGCAAATCAATTTGCATAGCTTTATAATATGCACCCTACCCCAACTGTATGTAACATCCCTGATAAATGTCCTCTGCATTATTCATGTAAGGATGCTTATCTCACACAGACATCCTCCCCATTGTTATGCCACCTTGTGTGACAGTCACATAATACATATTTTCACTGTGCAGTCTATTCTGTACAAGATTGATATGTGATTGGTGTTGCTGCTACAACCGTCTCCCTTCAACATGCCCTCATCTGCTGTACATTAGATTGTTTCACCAGTCCTGTTTCCTTGTGTTCATTTCTCCAATTCATCTGTGTGTCCCTATTCAATCTACAGACTTCTCCTGAGTATTTATTTTACATGACAGTTCATGTACACTTACAGATCATTTACACAACTTCAGTATAGAATGCCAGGAATGGGATTTCACAATAATCTGCACTGTAGATAAACTGTCCTGTACTGTGTTTGGACCATATTCTTAACTATCATACCAGTCAACTGTCCAGATTTTCACAGGATGTCCATTTTTTCCCCTTATATATTTTTTAATGTGTTCCTTATCAAAGTTGTGGTTCTCTGCCATACCACTGAGATGATCTCAGGACTGATGTGGCTCAATAATTACATACATTTGAGTTTCAGACTTCAAATCCGTCAGAACATGTATATTAACACAAACTTCTGGTTATTCTAGCACATTTCTAATGAGCAAATATGTCAAATATGTTCATATTTCTGGGTTATTATCTCCCCATTATGTTGGCTTTTGTCCAGATATCTTGCACTAAGAGATTTAGAGCTATCTGTTAAGCCCTGGTGATCACTGTGGCATTCCATGTAAAACCACGGACCTTCAGTGCTCTGATTTAAAAAGGATTGCTATCCATTTTCACTTACATGGTTTCCTGGCAGGCAACACTGTTGCTAGCCATGAAACCTCACTTATTTTCATTTAAACATGATGTGTTCATGAATATGCAGTGAGCACTGCAGCTCACAGCGCATTAGTGCCCACCCATGTAAACTCCATGTAGGGTTCGTGTGAAGCCTATATGGAGTTTATTGAATCCCAGGGATAATGTATTCAATGTGACTTTCTTAATTGAATCATAGTAGAATGCATTATAAATTTCTTTGAATCACTATATTTTACTTTGTAAATATATCTGCATTTGCCCTTGTCTTTTATAAGATATTTAAAATACTCATTGTTTGAATTTATCATTGCATGCAAATTAATTATGCTTTATCTACATATTTGTAAACTCTGTGAACCTGCCTGCCTTGTTTTTCAGGTCATGAGCAGACCACCTTCTGGATAATGAGATATGCAAGTAAACAAATAAAATGCAAATAAAAAATAATACAAGTGTGATAAAGATTAGAAACATTTTATTAAATCTGAAATATATAGGACAGCGATTATAAAAGATTACAAAATGATCGCCGTACTACATAATTTTAACATGCAGTTTTACTTACTGCCTTCACAAACAGAAAGGACATTTTCAAAACATTAAAGTTTAAGAAAACGTCATACCACATCACAGGGGTTTATACTTTATTTAAAAAATGATTAATGTGATCTTCCAGAACATGACCAAGCATTTCACTGTTCTCAGCTTCATAGAAGTAAAAGTATACATTATCAATGTGTCCTTCACTCCTTATTTGATTTAGCCAGCCTTATCATTTCAGCAAAAGAACAGGACTCAAAATTAAATCACTCTTATATTAGAAATGAGATAACTAGAGCTCTAAGAACCTTTCAGCAAATGAAGGCTCCTGGCCCAGTTTGGATGTCAGTAGAGCTGTATAAATTCTTATCTTTATATACTTTTCTTGTTTCTACTAGTATTCATTAAGATACTTCTGATTTTCTCATAACTGCACTCATACAAACATTCCATTACATCTCCTGTCCTCCTAACAAACAAGTACAATACTTATATGAATTCTTGGCACCAGTCATAATTTTCAATATAGAGTACAAAATACACATGCAAATGATATCCTACAGATATTTTGAATATATGAATTTGCTTATCCATTCAGACTCATGTAGGCTTCTGTCACACAAACACTGGACCATATAAAATGGAAATTATAACTGAAATATCATACCTAAAATATATGGCATACTAACATTAACCCTATGTTTGGACACAGAAATATATTCAAAATCATAGAATTAAAATGTTAAGTATTCTAGCAGATGACTACGTATATATTATGTGTTTTATCACAGGGATGACTTTGTACATTAATCATATATAAAGACCAACTTTGTAAACAAGTAGACCAGGCTGTATTGCAAACTAGGGTTTTTATTCTCAATGATCAGAATTAAGCACTTTCGGCTATTTACAGCCTTCATCAGAATACATTTCCTTACAAAACATCTTCCTTTAATAAAGAGTATATAAAGAGTATTGACCAATCGCAATCATAAACCAATTAACTTCCTAATACACAATCACTACACTACTCATGCTCTCATTAAAATTGTATAATATTAATCTATATTCTACGACTATGTGCATAAAAACTGAAAGTTGTTCATAAATAATGATTAAAAAATTCTTAATTATACATTCATGTTTTATCTGTTGTTTTAAATGTGTTCATATTTTGTTTGCCCTCTCCTGTAAAACGGGAACTATAGAAATGCTTTCATTTAAACCGGGGGGGGGGGGGGCATTCCCTTTAAGTGGAACTACTGATTTTCTAGAATTTACTTACAATTCTGACCTTGCAAGTATTAATTACCTGGATGTACAAATCATCAAAGATGTGGATGGATTCAGATCCTGAATACATAGGAAAGATACATTTTGCAATACCTATTTACACTTTGGGAGTAATCACCCTTCAGCGCAAAAAAGAAGTAAAGTGAAAGGACAGGCAGTGAGGGTTACAAGAATGACATCTCACTATGAAGATTTGGAAGAGGAGTTAAAATACAAATAATGTCTGAAGAGAGAGAATATCCCAAGGAGTTAGTCAAGGGAATTATTTCAAAAGTACACAATAAGTGGGGTACGGACTACCCCCCCCCCCCCGGCTAGGGGTAGGACTACAAAAAAATGACACAGAAACTTGTAAGGAAAATGATAAATATAAAATAGCATGTGTATCGGAATACAATTACTTAACCAAGGAATTTAGGGAGATAATTCAAAAGAATTGGAGCATTTTTAAAACTAATCAGGAGATATACAAGAAGGTGGGTGAAGGTCCCAAATGTGTGAATAAAACAGGGTACAACATTAAGAGTCTCTTCGAACACAAGTTAGAACCCAAAATTGTAAGAAATACAGGAACTAAATCTTGTGGAAGGTGTAGACAATGTTGTTTTATACCCAAAGAGTATTTTGTAGTCTTGGATGACAGGATGAAAAGCAGGGTAGAATTTGTTAAAGGGAATTGTCTGAGTAAAGGAGTTGTTTATTTAGCAGTTTGCAACTCCTGTTCAGGATTCTATTTGGGAAAAACTGAACGAGCGCTTAGAAACAGAGTGTATGAACATGTAAATGTATTAAAAATAAAAAAAACAACAAGTGCATTATACAAACATTCTGAGGTGTGTCCCGTTTTTACTAAGTTTACATTTGGAATAGTAGAGCAAGTTAAATTAAATCCTAGGGGAGTGACTGAAAAAATCTGTTGAAGAAAAAAGAAACACAATGTCAATTTAGAACAGCAGCCATGTACCCCCCCCCCCCCCCCCGGTTTAAATGAAAGCATTTCTACAGTTCCAGTTTTACAGGAGAGGGCAAAGAAAATATGAACACATTTAAAACAATAGATAAAACATGAATGTATCATTTTTAATCATTATTTATGAACAACTTTCAGTTTTTATGCACATAGTAGTAGAATATACATTAATATTATACAATTTTAATGAGAGCATGAGTAGTGTAGTGATTGTGTATTAGGAAGTTAATTGGTTTATGACTGTGATTGGTTAATACTCTTTATAAAAGGAAGATGTTTTTGTAAGGAAATGTATTCTGATGAAAGCTACGCTGTGCATAGCCAAATGTGCTTAATTCTGGTCATGGAGAATAAACCCCCTAGTTTGCAATACAGCCTGGTCTACTTGTTTACAAAGTTATTCTTATTTTGGGTGATTTGGGCATTTAATACATATATAAAGACCAATTATCATATTTATGGAAATATCTTGTATTGCCTTTTCACCCTTGTTATATTGCCATCTGGTAAAAAATAATATGGAATATATATATATATATATATATATATATATATATATATATATATATATATATATATAGATATATATATATATATGTATGTATATGTATATATATATATATATATATATATATATATATATATATATATATATATATAGATAAACACACCCACATATTATTCATTATTCTTACTCTTACGTTATACAATTTAACATATTTGGTTGATGATATGTTGTATCTAACATATCCAAATAATTTCTTGCATTTTCTTGCATATTGCCTAGGACATGATAAATAACTAGACCTCAGTATTCCTTATCCAACTTCTGGAATCCTCAATACTCCAATCTAAGTGCATATATCATCACTCATACTTAAATAGTTAATGTCGGTTACCAATAGGTCTTTTGGGATATCTAATCTGTTCTTCAGTTTTGGCATTTACTTTATATGCCTTAATACGAATTCTTAAAAACAGCCATATTACCTATGAGTCTTTAGAGTGTAAACACTATCTCTACATTTATTGTCTAGTTCATTTATACTATTCAAAGGAGAGAAGCCTATGTCATTTCCTTCTGAAATAATCAAACAGAAATACTTTGATTCCTTATTAACTAAACTGAATGGAATTATATGCTGTGTCTTTCTGCATATCCCTCATAGTTTTACATCTGAAGCCATTCCCTCCAACATGCACCTCTGACAAATCATTATTATAGGTTCATAGTTTCATAGGTTGGTACTAAGCTATCGGCCCTAGGGCCAATACCAGCCTAGCCATAACAATTCCCTTGCTATTTCTTCCCACAGTATTTACTTTCCTGGACCCCTGTCTAGCAGGGTGACTGATGTGATCCCCAGGATGAATTTCCTATCTTCCATCCAATCATCAAGGTTCCTTTTGAAGAGGGCCAAAGTGGCACTCTGCTTGACATGTATGGGCAGTCTATTCCAGAGTCTGGGGAGTCTCTGGGTCAGGAACCTATCCCTCCAGCATGTTTTGTTCATTGTGATGACAAGGTTTAGATCCCTGGAGCGTGTGTCTCTGAAGGATTGGGATTTCTTTAAGTGTAGCATGTCCAACAGCTCTGGGTTTCACATGGCCTTGTATGTTAAGCGGAGATCTCTTCTGAGTAGACAATATGCGACAGAGTTTAAGTTGAGTTTTTTTAGATGGTCACCATAGGGCATCTGCTTTAGGCCTGTGATTCTTTTAGTGAGGTATTTCTGTGGCCTTTCCAGTTGTTGCAGATGTCTTGAGAGGTACATACTAAACTGGGCATTGTATTCTATAATGGGTCTAATGAGGGATGAGTAGAGTGGGACAATGACCTCCTTTTTTCTGGATGAAAAGCCCTTAGTAATAAGGTGTGCCACATGGAAGAATTTCCAGACTGTTGTGATGATGTGGTTATTGAAGGTGAGACCACTGTCCACCTGTGTCCCTAAGTCTCTTATCACACTTTTGGTGTTTAGTGTACTGCCACCTATATGATAATTCATGGGTACATGTTTTTTTCCCAAAGGGGATAACTATACATTTCTTTGCATTGAGCTTGAGCCCATGTTTCTGGCACCAAGCATCTGTTTCTGTAAGGCCCTTTTGTAAAATATCAACATCATTTGGGGATGCAGTAATGGCTCCCTGTTTGCAGTCATCTGTGAAATGTGTTAGCCAGAGTCCCTTAGTGTTGGCCTGTACTTCAGAGAAGTAGATACCAAACAAGAGTGGTCCCAGGACTGAACCCTGAGGTACTCCACTTGTCACTTGTCTGGAGCTGGATTTGCAGTCAGCTAATTTTACAGTGTGGGTTCTGTCAGTAAGCCAGTTGGCAGCCCATCAAGTGATGTAGGGATTAATGCCTAGCTTAGTAAGTTTATCTATGATTCCAGAGTGGGGGGTGGTGCCGAAGGCCTTGCGAGGTCCAGACAGGCTGTGTGGACTACCTTACCCTTGTCCATGGTTCTGGAGACTGATTCAAAGAAGTCAATCAGGTTCAGGAGACAAGATCATCCCTTCATGAACCCAAACTGTGTGGGGTCCATTGTTTGAAGGTTGCCAATGTCTTTGTTTATAAGTTCCATGATAATATGTTTAATGGCCTTGCATATCAGGCTCATCAGACTGATGGGGCGGTAGTTCCTGGGATCCAAATTGGATCCCCCCTTGTGGAGTGGGTAACTGTAGCTGTGCACCACTCAGTGGGCATGAAGCCTGAGGTGAGGCTATGATTAAACATGACACTTAGATGAGGTGCCAGTTCATTTTGTAGTTCATGTAGTACACAGCCTGGGATGTCGTCTGGTCCCATGGATGCTGTATTCTTAGCTTTGGAGAGTGCTTTTTTTACCTGCGTGACCGTTATTACCAGAATTTGGCAGTCTTTCGGCATTGAGATGGGCCCTTTAGGAGTGAGAGGGGGGTGAAGTTTGCACTGAATTGATCTGCCAGGATATTGGCAATATCCTTGGGATCAGTATATTTAATGCCGTTCTATTGTAGCTCAGAGCAGATCTGAGCATTGCCATTTAGATTCTTGACAGGGTTATATAATGCCTTGGGGTTGTCTTTGGAATCTTTGGCAATTTTATTTTCGTAACTAGCTTTGGAGGATTTTATGAGGGATCTCAGCTTCTTACTGAGGCTGGTAAGGGAGTTTTTTGCATCCTGGGATTTTCCTCTTTTCTCTAACAGTTTCTTCTTTTTGTTGTAAAGTTTGTTTATGGCAAG
Source organism: Protopterus annectens (assembly GCF_019279795.1). NCBI lineage: Eukaryota > Metazoa > Chordata > Ceratodontiformes > Protopteridae > Protopterus > Protopterus annectens. The sequence continues at coordinate 1,160,027,737 of NC_056727.1, read as the reverse complement.
GGACCACCAGATTGGCTTCCTTTTTTTGGAGGAGAGCATCTTGGTTCTATTGGGGATGGCACGATTCATGCACGAGTGGATGTACACATACAGTGTCTTACTGCAGGATTCAGCAGTTGAACTTTCAGTTCCCATCTACATGGGTGTCATGATGTTTATCACTTCTGAATTGAGTAGCATGAAGTTGGCTTTGGAGAAGTTTTTTACTGAGGTTTCTTACTGGGGGTTGGGGGTGGGATGTGGATGTCAAGGGTGATTAGCTTATGGTAAGACCTGACCAACGAGGGCATGACCATAGGTGTGGAGCATTGATTTCCCATGTTGGTAATGGTCAGGTCCAGGATATTGGAGCCCCTGGTGGGACTAAGGATCCAGGCCATTGGAATTTATGAATTCCAAGAACCGTTGGGCAAAGGTGTTGTTACACTAGTAGTTTTCCCAGTTAATGGCACAGTAGTTAAAATCACCCAGTATTAGGATGTTTGGTTGTATCTTAATATTTTCCAGTATGTTTAGAAAGGTGTAGTGAGAATCTTGGGGGATAGTGGGGGATCTGTAGCATGCTACAATTTGGATTGCAGTCTTACTTAGTGTTAGTTGCACCTGGAGAATTTCAGACGCATTGTGTTGGGCAACTAGCCTGGTGTTTTGAATATCCTTGGTGAATATGGACACTACTCCACCTTTAATGTTTCGGTCCTGGTTTGGTGGCCGAAAAGTGTGGTAAGAGTTGTAGCCTGGTATTGCAGTGCTCTCTGGAGCCTTGAACCAGGTCTCAGTTACTGCACAGATATCAAATTTGTCAGGAGTTACTCTTACTAGAGTTTTTATATTGTCAGAAATTTTAATGCACAAAAGACAACTCACTGTAACAGAGTCATCTATCACTAAATCATTTATGCTGTTACTATGATTCCTAGAATCCCATAGCTCATACCTTGAATTACTGGAGACACTCACCATTAAACCAAACAGAGATTCATGGGAGAGTTTAACTTCCTCTCTATAGCATGGGAAATGCACACTGCCTCATACTCACTGCACAATGATTGCTACACTTTACTAATTAACACAAATACCCTTGACCAGATAGTGTGCACACTCACCAGAGGTTCAAACATACTGGACCTGATACTCACCAATATGGGAGAGAGCTGCACCCCTTCCCCTCCACGAGTGTCATGTCCTTACTGGTGAGGTCAGACCACAAAGCTGTCTCCTTTGAAATAAAAATCAACTCTGTAACCCCCCCACCCTGCAAAAAAAAAACTAATAGGTAGGAACTATTCCAGAGCAAAGTACATCCTATTAAGTGATAGTTTGTCAAAATAAAATGCCTCTCCCAACCTTAAGTTCACAACAACCTATGCAGAATTGTTCACAAATACCTTATATAACCATGTAAATGGCTGTATAGCAGCTGCTGTACATACTAGAAGTAAGTCCAAACAAACTCTAAAAGTAAAGTACATTGGTGTATTCTTAAACTTAACAAGTTATATAACAAAATAAAAAAAGTCATGGCTAAAATCAGGAAAGTCAACTCCCATAATGATAGGAGTTCTCTTGTTGTTTGTCTTTTCCCGGTTAGGGGTCGCTACAATGGAACTCCGGACTGCTAATGATTGGCAGTAGATTTTTTTGGTGCTGAATTGCCAGCCCGACGCCCAACCTTCGGTGAAGGCACGCCCATTCACACATGTCTTTTGAGTTCCACGCAACCGCAAGGAGGGCATGCAGACTCCACACAGAAGGCACTCCAGCCGAGAATCGAACAGGAGAACCTCTTGCTATGAGGGAACAATGCTACCGCTGCACCACTGCGGCTTAAATTAAACTAAATAGGAAACTAAGAAAACTAATTAAATCTAACAAGGCCAATTATGAAGTCAAGATTGCCTCACAGGTTAAAGACAGCCACAAGGTGCGCACACACACACACACACACACACACACACACACACACACACACACACACACACACACACACACACACACACACACACACACAGATGAAAGAAGACTAGATTTCTCATTACCATTCACACAGAGAATGCAATTCCCAAGTCAGCAGAACACTATCATAATGTCAGTACTGCTGGTATGGGTTTTAAAGCATAAAACTGTACCTGTTATACTATTATCCTATTACCAGTAAACACAATGCTCAAAAAACAGTGGGATCACATGCAGCTATGTCTGAAACCTAAAATGTAGTACACATCAGTGTGCAGAACTGGTGGTCAGTGTTGAAAACTTAACTGAGCAGAGGAACATAGTGAATTTCCTGGCTGACAAATTCAGGCCTAACTTTACCCCCCACCTCCCAACATGAATTACCTACTAGCATAATCCTCCCCAGCTATTAACAGAGAGCATGTCCTGGCGAAGCACAGTATGCCAAAAACACAGTCTCAGTGGGCCCTAACGATATCTATGGCTGCCTCTTAAATAGCTTGAAACAGGACCCAACAAGTTCACTTGAGTCACCTTTCAACTATAGCATCAAAACAGGTTTTGTACCATGAGAATGGGGGACTATAGCAGTTATCCTACTTCATAAGGGTAGACCACCAACAGAGCCTGGAAACTGCAGATGTATCAGTATGTTTAGTCAAATATACAAAGCCATGGAATGAATTATCATAGAAATAATCAAGAAAGATATAGGTAACCTTCAGACACTGGACCCAACTCAGTTTGGATTTGTCAGGGGAATGTCATGCCTATTAAACATGGTGGACTTCTTTGAGAAGGTCACAAAGGCAATGGATGAGGAGGAAAATGGTGCTCACCTTCTACCTGGACCTGACTAAGGTGTTCAATATAATACCCCACTCAGGTATGGGTGACAAACTCACCAAGCTAGGAATTACCCCCTACATAACTCACTGGATTGTCATCTGGCTCACAGACATGATACAGGAAGTCAAGACTGGAGAGACCACCTCTACTAAGATACTCGTCACCAGTGGGATACCTCAGTGTTCCATGCTAGGATCACTCCTATTTAGCATCTACTTCTCAGAGGTAATGGCTAATGTCAAGGGCCTTTGGCTGACCAAGTTTACAGATGACAGCAAACTGGGAGCTATCATAGATTCCCTCATGATACAAACATCTTATAGGAGGGTCTAACACAGACAAATGACTGATGCCAAACTCATAGATTAAAACTCAGTACCAAGAAATGCATTATAGTGCCTTTTTAGAAAACTGCCACCAAGGCTAATTACTCCTCAGTAAGACACCCCTAAGAGTTGATCTGGTAGTCAAGGATCTGGGACTATATGTAGAGAGTAGTATGGCCTTTGACCAACATCTAGTTAAAGTAGTAAGAAAATTAGTCTATGTCACTCAGCTTATAAGTAAGGAAATGGTATCCAGAGCCAAGGATGTCATAGTGCCACATTATACAGCCTTTATCAGAATCATCATTTAGTGTAATGCCCCTTTGGCATGTAACTGACAAGACATAATGCACAAAAAGGTTGCTTTACCAGGAAAGTCCAGGGTATAAACACATTGTTCTATGCAGATTGTCTTAAAACTGTATTTCTGAACTCAGTCTCCTGCAGGTTGCTGAGAGACAATCTTTGCCTGGTATACAAGGCATCCTTGGATCCAGCTCTGATGGACCTTTTGCACATCTACAAAATGAACAGCATCAGAACAACTAGATCCAAGGATTTAAATTTTGCTTGTAGCGTAAATAAGGCATGATGTGAGACAGATATGTGCCTCGGATGATCCCCATGCTCTGGAGCAGGGTCCCCATCCATGTGAAGTAGAGTCAACCCTAAACTTATTTAAGTCGAACATTGATCAACTGAGGCAAAAATCTGGACTTTCTGTGAAAATCTGGACAGTTAAGAGGTATGTTTAGAGTATAGAACAGACGTCTGTCTTTCCTCTTTAGCTTGTATGGCTTAAGAAATTCCTGAGGTCTGTTTAGACTTGGGCATGGCATAAATACTTGTAGAGGTGTGCTACCCCAACATAAATCCTTTCAGAAACAAGAAGTCTTCTGCACACTCACCAACTGCAAAATTTGCTATGGGTGACTCTTGGATAGAAGTGCTGCAGACTTGTCCCCAGTGTCTGCACCAAAGGGCAGAAAGCAGAAAGGTATGTGGCAAATAGCAGCTATTGTTAAGTTTCTTGTGAGGTATACAGCTATATAGCATGGTTTGTTCAGAGAAACATGGACTTCATATAGTGCCAAAGACAAAGCAAGAAGGAGTTTAGAATGTGAGCTTTCTTGCCTTCTGTAAGTACTTTAATGGGAGATGCTATTTACTATACATATCAATGTAATTTTATAGTATACTGTTTTTATTGTTAAATGTTAAGCTCTTTGTTGATTAATCTTATGAAAGATCTTGGAGGTGGGGTACTACTAAATCTTTTAAGGTTGTATTTAGTAATGTAGAATGATAGCTTCATGTTTAGGACTATAAAATGTTACGTTTGCACTTAGTAATGCAAAATCTTAGCATTGTGTTAACAATATGTAATGCAGTTGCTAGATGAGCTGCACTGAACCCACTTTTTGGGTAGTAAGAATGTGATCCCACTGGTTTCTGAGTACTGTGTTTACTGCTTGTAGGATAATAGTATAACAGATAAAGTTTTATTGTCTCTGCCCTATCAGCCATGCTGGCAGTACTGACATTACGGTAAAGTGTTCTGCTGACTTGGGAATTACATTGCCTGTGTGTATGGTAATGAGAAATTGTGTGTGTGCGTGTGTGTGTGTGTGTGTGTGTGTGTGTGTGTGTGTGTGTGTGTGTGTGTGTGTACATGCACATGTTTGTGCCATTATTTGGTGACTTCATTCCTCAGTGATTTGCCAGAAAACCATACATTTTATGAGGAACAGACCAAATATAATCTGTCATTATGACATCATACCAGCTGGTGGAACTAATTATTAGGTTCTGGAAAGCATGGCAAGATGGCAGAGGATCTAGCTAGTGCTACACCAGCTGTTTTATAATCTGGTTCAGAATATATTAGTACCAGTAGTTAAGAAGTAGGACACAGTGAGGGTGTGGAGGGACAGCCAGTGCTGATGTAGTCTTTAGTCATCTGTGTTTACACACTATAACAAAGAAAGAATGGCGGTGGTGCTGTGGTAGCATTGTCGCCTCATAGTAAGACACTGTCTGGTTCGATTCTCAGCTAGAGTGTCTTCTGTGTGGAGACGTGTGAATGGGCGTACCTTCGTTGAAGGTTGTGCATCAGGGCTGGCAACTCGGCACCTAAAAATCTACTGCCAATCATTAGCAGACCGGAGTTCTGCTGTGGCGACCCCTAACCAGGAAAAGCAGAAAGACACAACAACAACAAAGAAAGAACTGTGCTTCAAAGGTCCAGTGACTTGTATTAACAATTTCTGAAGGAATGCTGTAGGTGGTCTACCCCAACTCTCAGGCAGGTTAAAGGTTACTAGATTCCTACATATCAAGTACCACCAAGTCCTCAGCTTTCCTTCTAGTATTTTTTTTTTAATGTAGAGAGAATTTTTTTTTCTTGAAACTTCTGGGTATGTCACTAATTTTTGCTCTGAGATAATAGTTGAAACCATCTAAGCCACTTTTAGCTTATATCTGACATCACCTCTACAGTATGCAATTTATCTGTACTAAGTGAAGTAAAATCTTTAATAGAAACTTTCTCCTATGCTCACTGCATCTGCTCCTAGTTAAACTTTCTCGTGTTAAGATGTCACCGGCTGCTATTTAAATTACTTTCTCTACTTGAGAGTTCAAGTTCTCGGTCTCCATTTTTTTTTTCACAAGGGAATAGAAATGAATGCCAGGCAGCATCATTTGCTCTTCATCTGTTTATTCCTCTCTGAAGTTCACCGTGTGTGTAGAGAGACTGTGAGCCACCTACAAGCTATGAAATAGACATAGATAACATATTCTCACACTAGAATGCTATACAATACTCATCATATCTAACACACTCTCATACTAGAAAGCTATGAAATACTCATAGCTAACATACTCTCACATGAGAGTGCAATGAAATGAGCAGGGTAACAGTGCAAGGAACACATTTAGGCAGCAGGGGAGAAGTATGAAACAAGAGCATGAACCTCATATGGCAATCTTATATATATATATATATATATATATATATATATATGCCAATTCAGAGGATTCATACTGCATTTAAATAGTATCAACCTCTCATTTCTAATCAAAGTATTGATTGCTTTCCCAAATAGTTTAAGAAAATGTCTGCAAAGAAAATAAGAAAGTACTGATGGACCTATCAGGAAATTCTCTATTTTCTCAGATTTATTCAATAAGGCACTATCCTGGGGCTAGCATATAATGAATCTTCCCAACTAATGTTATTAAATGCAAATAAGTCTTTAATTTCATTGTTGTCAAACAAGCCTTTATTCAATACATTCCTGTAAAGCTGCTGATATACACCTGCCTGTGCTTCATGCAGGCACATAAAGGATGACAATTACAGGTGCTATTCTCAATACATAAGACCAGTTAGTGGCACTATATGTAGAAGTTTAGGAAGGAAGGTCATCCCATTATTCAGATAGAACTGCTCAGTTATGTTACTGCAAAGAAAGCAGGTAGCTAGTGTGCATATGTTATACAAACAGTCATGAATGGTAGTGCTAATGCAATTAAGAGACAACTACACTGTATAACAAGGCAGTCTGAAGAAACAGCATTCCATGCTCAGTTACAAAGATATAACAGGGGTGTACCTCTCAATTGTCCAGAATTTTTCAGAATGTCCAAATTTTTGCCTTATATTTTTGCTCTGTCCTTCATAAAACTTATCCTTTTCTGACAAAGCAATGAAGACTGCAGTCAGTAAACGACGACAAACATTCGAGTTTCAGACCTTATGTCCTCAGAAAATACGAACAAATACAAAAACCTATTATTCTAGCAACTTTTTAAGTTTATATGCGCAATATATAAAATCTGTCTCTGGATTTGGGAATTTATCTCTCATTATTTTTGGATTCATTGAAATTTATTGTGGTAAGAATTTCAGAGGTATGAGCTGGAGGTGAATTTAATGTGCAATACTGAAACAGAGTTTGTGATGTGATTATTGTTTCAGTGAAACCTTACAAGGCATAAACTATCCCTCCCACACACATACACACGTGCGCGTGTGCACACACACACACACACACACACACACACACACACACACACACACACACACACACACACACACACACACACACACACACATGCCAATAATGTCAAACCTCACTAACTGAGAACAAACATGTTTAGGCCTTTTTATTAACCCCATCAGCAGAGCATAAGTGGATAGCAGTTTGGTTACACTTTAGAAATGCAGAGTCATTAAACCAAGCTGCAGCCCATAAAGATTAAGGTGCCTGCAAAATATCCCAAGTAATATCCAAACCATGTGTTTGGCTTTATTGGCTTTATTGGCCTGAATGTAACCATAAAGACTTAAAATGTAAAAAAGCTATGGACATTCAGAAGCGATGTAGTTGAAATTTTGATGCCCTTAATGAGTCATATGCATATATCCATGGACCTCTATTATAGGAGTTTTAAGATATCACACAGTGGAAACTCTAACTTGGCTGGGTTGTTTTTACAGTTTTTATATGTATGTGCATATATATATATATATATATATATATATATATATATATATATATATATATATATATGGATCCCAGTCAGATGATAGAAACTTCATATGGCTGAAACTCATTTGACTGAGACCATAATACAGAAATTTCAAAATACTGAAAAATCACTTGACTGAAACACATAATACCGAAATCTTACAATGATAAATTTCAACATACTGAATTGTAAAGTGGATGATATAACACCAGAATAGGTGGGATGCTACACCCTCCTCACACCCCCCATTGTGGGGGGCTGTGCCCCCACCCCCCTAACTATATATACTAACTCCAGGATTACATTACAGTGGGGAAAAGGGCACCCCCCCAACTATATATACTAACTCCAGGATCACACTGCAGTGGGGAAAAGTTATATGTCTTGGAGTTAGTATATATAGTTAGGGGTGTGTGGGCTGCACAGACACCCACAATGGGGGGTGTGGGGGGCGTAACCCTGCACCTATTCTGGTTTTATATCGTCCACTTTATAATTCAGTATGTTGAAATTTAGCATTGTAAGATTTTAGTATTATGGTTTCAGTCAAGTGATTTTTCAGTATTTTGAAATTTCAGTCTTATGGTCTCAGTCAAATGAGTTTCAGTCATATGAAGTTTCTATCATGTGATAGGGATCCATATATGGGGATATATATATATATATATATATATATATATATATATATATATATATATATATATATATATATATATATATATATATATATATATATATATATATATATATATATATATATATATATATATATATATATATATATACACACACACACACGCATACCTGTGTGTGTGTGTGTGCAGGTGTGTGTGTATGTATATGTATAAATAAACTGCATATAAAGCCACCTTAGTGTCCCATCTATTAGCAATGGCCAAGTGTATACATAGTTCTTTATTAACAGTGGTCAACCTCTCATCCATTTCCTATGTGTGTGTATTTATTTATTTTATTTTGAAAATAGGCTGTGCAAAATAGAATGAAAAAATTTTTGTGATTGCATTATTACTGTAAGTATGACATATTTTTACCTGTCATTTGTGCAGTACTAAGGCTGGCAACAGGGACCATGGGATAAAATACAGTCAGAGATCATCAGGAATCATGAGGTAGAACTGGCTGCATTCAGCTTATATCAGGAATAGATTATGGGGTTCACTTATGTAGGGCATCTCTGAATATTCTCTCTCCATGGAGCAGCATTTACCCATTAGGCTAGTGTTCCCCAAATCAGTTTTTGCAGTATATAGATATACTCTGCCCAAACATTAGCCATACCTCTCAATTTTGTACTGAAAGAAATCTGGGCATAGCCTAAAATAATTGCTGGGCAAAGGTCCGAAAATAGGGATAGATTTGAAATATTGTTCTTATAAACGTGGAAAGTTGTCAAAATACCAGGATTTGCATTTTCTGAAGGATATTAATGTGATGTGTCATACTGAAGCACAGTTAGTGAGGTTGCAACTCAAAAAAAGTAACATTAACAAAGGCATAATAAAAAACATATCTTTTGCTGGGGTTTAAGCCCCCTGCACACCCTACTGGGACATGTCTCCACATTCCCCAGCATCCAAACCTCACACATTAATGTATATAAAATAAATATATATAAATTCTGAATTTGCACAGATTTGGAGATAAGAAAAACATGAGAAAAAAAGGACATCACTTCTTTCTCCAGCTCTAACATTGATTAAAGATACCTTCAAGTTACCTTATTCTTTTTAACATAAATATTTGGTTTATACACACACACACACACACACACACACACACACACACACACACATGCACATGCACACACATATATACACACACACACATACTCACACATGCTCACACACACACACACACACACACACACACACACACACACACACACACACACACACACACACATACACACACACTCACGCATTCTGTGTAAATGAGGTCAGGCTTCCATCATGTCACTAATTCAGTGCTCTTTCATCCAGCAGTACACTTAGTAGTTTTATGGAGTTTGCATGATCTTCCCATGTCTACATGCTCTTAGTTTTCCAGTTTCCTTACACCTCCTTGAAACATGTTGTTTGACTGGCTACTCTAAAAATACCCATATTCTGTAAAAATGGAGTTCACTTTTATATACTTAAAACATTACGTACACACACACACACACACACACACACACACACACACACACATGCACACTCACTTCAACATGCATATGCACACAGATGTATCTACTCACACACAGGCACACATACAAAAATATGTGTATGTGCATACGTAATCCCATACCACACATATGCATGCTTCCACAGAGCTAGCAAATTAGGTCAGGTTTCTGTCATGTCTGTCATAAAAAGCTACCATTCAGTTGTTAGCTATACTGAGAGCCAAATACTCCAGTGTGGGCCTCTAAGATAGCAGAATTCTATACTTTTGGGATGTACCATTAATACAACACAATGCAGCATTGCTATCACAGGCAGTCCTCCTGGACAATGTGCAAGGCCTGTCTTAGTATAAGATGCAAAGTTTTGCCCTAGTGAGCAGGGGTCTATATCAGATGAACAAAAAATCCATTCATTAAATAAGTAATGATCAAAACATCATGGAAATTGAAAATGGTATTGTGGGGGGCTGCGTCCCTCCCCCCCACTAAATATATATTCTAACTCCGAGATCACACTACAGTGAGAAAAGGGGAAATACCCTAATTCTCACTGTACTGAGACCCCACAATACCATTTTCGATTTCCGTGAATCTTTGATCTTTACGTATTCGATGAACCGATTTTTCGTTCATCTGATATAGACCCAGTGAGCAGATTCAGAATCAGTGTATAACTCAAATAATATCTTTTGCATTATTGGTGATAAAGCTAGAGTGAATCATTCTGGGAAAAGAAACAATATCCTCCAGTTTTTCAACTTACCATGAAATCCCAGGATGTATAGCAGCTCTATCTTTATCCCATTGCTGTCCCTGCTCAGAACATCTTGTAGATGTTACATAGTCATTCTTATCTACCAGGATATAAACCTATTGTGTGCTTGTTTTTCCTGTTAGAAATGTTACATCTAAAGAAATCCCAATTCCTCCACACCCCATGCTCCAGAGACCTCAACCTCATTACCACAATCAACAGAACATGCTAGAGGGACAGGTTCATAACCCAGAGACTGCCCATGCTATGGAATAGACTTCCCATACATGTCAAGCAGACCACCTCACTGGCCCTCTTCAAGAGAAATCTTGATAAGTGGATGGGAAACAGAAAATTCACCCCTGGGATAACTCCAGTGGCTCTACTTGACAGAGGCACTGGGAACTAAGGTCAGGTGGCACGATGCCAGGGTAATTCTATGGGGTAGGCTTGTAAAGGCTCCAGGGCCATTAGCCTAGTTTACACCTATGAACCTATAAACCTATGAGCATTTATTTCATAAATCTTTGCTTCTAGTCTACTGGTATGTGCCTATTTCTGTTTCAGTCTTCAATTTATTCTCTTGTTAGTGTTAACCACTTCCTAGTACCCATTGCCACAAGCTTCCATCCTAACCATTTTTGATAATATGAATGCCTCAGCATCTAAATCGCTAAACAGCACAATCATTCGAGCAAGACAGAATGCAGTGCTGTGTATCCATCCTACACATCTGTTTGTCTGATTCCTCATTCTCAGCATCCTTTACTTCTTTCGTACTCCATGGCAGGAGTTACTCTCTCTCCTTGCATCTGCTACTTCTCATGTGCTCTACTGACCCCTCCCCCTGATGACACTGCAGCCTTTTAATCCACACAGAGTTACATGTACCTGTCCTGCTATGTCTCGTTTTAACTATTAGCTGTATTACATTGTGTATATTGCATTTTTTGGTGATGTCATCCAACCATATGCTTTAAGCAAGCTGAATGCTAAGTTATAGACTGAAGTATTTTGAAGGGTACAGACGATGCTATGCTTTCAACAAAAACATGTTTTTAAAAAGCTACTGCAGTGTGTAATATAATAATGTAGGAATGAGCTACTGACTACTGTACTTGTTTTCATTCCTATAACATTCAGTCTAGACTGCATTACTCTGAACAATCTTCCCTCTAACTACACTAAACACATGGTCACATTATAGGCAGTTGTGTTCAGTGTATCACATAAGCCTAAAACAAATGAATGCATGAATGGATGCACATGAACACATATATATATATCAAGCCAAATGGATACAGATATAGAGATGTATATCGACAGAGATATAAATGGGTTAGATTTTTTCACTGCACTGTGGTTAACAATTAACTACTATAAAATGTAACTATTCATACAACCACCATTGCAAATAATTTTTAAAAATACCGTGCTGTAGTCCTGGGAGAATGTTAATATGGCTGCGTAATTTTCTCTCATCAAGAGTTTGTCATCTTAGCTCAGTACAAGCAGTGCTGTTATAAGGTAGAAACAGCGTTATTATTCTTTTATAGCCTTCATTAAGTTTTCATTGTTTTGAAACAAATAAGATGGCAGAACTAATGAAAGCAAGTAGCCCAAAAAGTGACATTCTTCACTGAGTTATATGTTTTCCATGATATATGTTGGTGTACAGCTGCATATCAAAGCATACATCTGCAAGTGCTTCCATTTTTACTCAGTTTCCTCATTTCAGCTCAAGATTAAAAAACATCTAATGCATTCAGACATGGTTTGTAATACTTTATGCATACCTGCTTTGATGACAAAAGTCTTAGCCTGAAACTAAATCTGGATTTTTATTGAATCCTATCAGATATATGAAAAGATAGTTAGCTATGAAATGAAATTATCTACGTGAAATCCATACCAAGTTACATTTTTAATAACAGTCTCCAGAGATCTTATCATTTCTAGTAGCTGTCTCTGAGCCCAGGCGTGCTGCTGTAATATATTTTCTACATTTCCATCATGTCTGGCACTATCACATGCAGTGATGAGGGACATTGACTTGTAATGGACAGTGCAGTATTGAATCCTAGCCTCCAGTCTTTGTCACTCACATCAGTACTTTGTGATACATTGGCTTTTACTTTCCTGCTACTAATACTCTTATGCAGAATAGTTTGTTTGACATTCAGAAAGATCATAAGGGCGTTATGCTATTCTTTTGTAGGAACAATATTCTGGTGTTACTTTTCACCTCTCCATTAATCTTGTGTTGTTGATACTGCGGTGGTGGTGCTGCAGTAGTGTTGTCGCCTTACAGTAAGACATTGTCCTGTTCGATTCTCAGCTAAATCATCTTCTGTATGGAGACATGCATGAGTGGGTGTGCCTTAATTGAAGGTTGTGCATCAGAGCTGGCAACTCGGTACGTAAAAATCTACTGCCAATCATTAGCGGACCGGAGTTCCGCTGTGGCGACCCCTAACCGGGAAAAGCCGAAAGACACAACATTAATCTTGTGTTGGGTTTTTGTAAACATTAATTTGTTAGTTTAAAGCTAATTATTAGTTCACTCATGGCATGGCACTGTAAATCAAGTACGCAATGCTATGTGTAATGGTAAGCTTTAAATCAAACAAAAATTAATACTTTGTGTGCATCTGAACTGATTCTGCATGACCCAAAAGCAGAATATCAGACAGCAGGGAGCGTGTCTTGTAGCAGTGTCTGTCCATTTCTATATTTTTACCTCAGAGTGTAATAGATTTGTACTTCATTCCACTGCAGTCACTTTTCATGTCAGCAGGTACATTCATAGCTATAGCCATAGTTTTCCCATAATGCATTCATAATTACAGACAGAGTTTTCCCACACATCCTGCTTTGCCCAGTCTTACAGGTATGTGGATAGTTTCACTGCATTGTTTCTTATTATTTATTCTAAGTATGTCAGCTCCAGATTCATACCAGATCCTCTTAATGAAGTTCTTTTGAAACAGAAAATGCAATCACCTCTGTCTTGTCATCTATGAGGTGTTTTAAATGCATTTTATAAAACTACATAATCTCATTTCCTGAGCTACCATTATTAAACTGAAAATCTCTTACAAGCCTCAGAAACCATTAATATTTTTCAGCTGTCTGGTACTTGGAATTAGTTTGGATACACCTCTTAGCTTTATAGAACTGTGTTGAAATTTTCAGAATTGAAGAGGTACGTAGCAATACTGCTGCACAAATACACTTTTATCAGACTCTGGATTAAAAGTAATTAAATATAGACTATATATGACCAAAGTCATATAATGCTGAATTTCAGTTTTATATCTCACAATTGGATTTCTACTTCATTATTTTTGATGTGAAGACTTTTGACAACAAAGCTTTTATTTGAACATATTCAAAAATATGAATTTCTGTTTGTATCCTTGATGTGTCTTGTCTATTTATTTATTTTCGTATTTTCACTGCAACATCTGAGGGATCTTTGTGCACTAGTATAATGTAAAACATCCCATTCATTTTCTTCCTTTGTGAAGAAGCCAGGCAGCTGAGCAGACTGCTTCAAAGAAATGTTAGAATCTAACTTACTTATGAATCAGATACATTTATTTTTAGTACAATCAGTCCTTTCTTACCAGAACATTGTACAGTTCTTTACACATAAAATCTTGCAGCTGAGAAATAATCAGGGCTTAAGTAACTGCCAGGGATGAATTTCCGGTTTCCCATCCAAGTGTCCAAGTTGCACTTGAATTGGGTTAGGGAGGAACTCTGCTTTACATGGATGGGAGCCTTTTCCATAGATGGGGTAGTTTCTGGGATATATACCTATCTCTCCAGCAGGTCCTATTTATATCACAGACAAGGTTTAAGTCTTTGGGATGGGTAATTCTGGTGCTGTTTGTTTTGCGGATATGCTGGAGGTCCATTGGAGTGGGGTCTGACAATGTCCTGTATCCCAGGCATAGATCCCCCCTCAATAGCCTGTAAGAGATAAATTACAGTGATAGGGCCTTGAGGTGTTCTGCATAGGACATATTAATTATGGCCTGTATTATTTCAGTGAGGAACCTCTGTGAATGTTCCAGTTATTGGATATGCCTGGTTAGGTACATACCAAAGGGGGCATTGGACTCAATGATAGGTCTGATGGATGCCAAATACAGTGGAACAATGACTTCCTTGGACTTAGATGCCATACCTTTATTTATAAGTTGCGCAACATAGAATGATTTCCTCACCACTGTAGACACATGATGATCAAAGGCTAGATTACTATCTATGTGTGTCCCTAAGTCCCTGACTACTGAATCAACTCTAAGTGGTGTGTTGTCAATATGATAGTCACCAGGGATGGATGACTTCCCAAAGGGAAGCATCCAGTAAGAGGCAAATAGGTCCATCCTAGAGTAAATACCATGTCTTTTTAACAAACCAAACCCTGTCTTGCCAGATTGTTCTGTATATCCTATGGTGACTACTTCACATAGCTTGGAATATAAATTGAGAAAAGTAATATTCTTCTGAATAGCTTGATCTCAAATAATTATCTAAAACCCAAAATGAAAACAAGAGTAGTGTTCACTTCTCTGATTGAGATACCACTTTAACTTTCATTTGTCTAGCACAGGCAGCAGAATTCCTAGTTTTAGAACAAACTCTAAACTAAGAGACTGAGATCAATAGCAAATGTCTCTTTGAAGTTGATGTGGTGCTTCTTTTGAGATGGAGACCATGACACCGATCATTGATGTCCATTGAAGAGCTCCACCTGGATTTTATGAAAACCACATTTTAGTAGAGTCTGATCTGCAGTGCAGGAGAAAAGGTCATGTTTAGAGTACATGGCTATACAACTGCATCAGTACAGCTTGAATCTAAAGATGAGCAAACTGTAGGAGCTCAGCATCTTGACTCAAATTCAGTGCAGATGCCATTACTGCAAAACATTCTCTGTAAAAAAGGAGGGAGGTATTAAAGTCAACATCCAAATATTTTTCTTTTCATGAAATTGTTGAGATTTGTTAGATTTAGTGTAAGCCTTCAAGATGGCTTTGTTAGTAGGAAAAAAACATCCTAACCAATATGCATAGGGGGTACAGACTTAAAGTCCTTAGAGGTAGAGGTTGAAGATTCAGAGAATGGATTGCATGTGTCTTAACATGTTGACTATCTAGGACTGGTCTTGAACTGTGAAGTGCAAACTTTTATGGTGTATACTTTTGCGACTACTTCTCTTACCCATTTTGTAATGATAATGTAACATAAAGGAAAGTGGCTCCTGTTGACTAGGAATGCAGGACAGGTGGCAGAGGATGATACAATAGCTGCTATGTGGAAGTATAGAAAATTGAATTTCTTGCTGAGTGTCTTGCTGTGATTGTTGCTGTTTTCCTCCTGTTGGTTGCTGTTGTTTCTGGCTAGGCTAGGAGATTTCTTTCTTTTTATTTTTGATGATATATTGTCAGCTTTCTGTTGAAGAGCTGAGATCTGGATGGATAGCTCCCAATGTATTTTGGAAGGGGAGAATAAACCATTTTTATTCTTAGGTTCATAGATGTTTACTAGGCTAATGACCACAAGTGCCTTTTTATGCCTAGTAATGCATCCAAAATCTCTGACTAGTTCTTCTATACTTGATAAGTGTAAGCAGGGGGTTGAGAGATGAAACATTTGCAAGCAGTGACCTAGGAGATGAACCATGTACAGCCTGCCTGTGTCTATTAAAGATATAGGTACCAAACCAAGGATGAATTTCCTGCTCCCCATCCACTTGTCCAAGTGTTAGGGAGTAACTCTGCTTCATATGAGTGGGGACCCTGTTCTAGAGAAGGGGTAGTCTCTGAGATACATACTTATCTTTCCAACAGGTCCTATTTACATCACTGGGAAGGTTTAAGCCTTTAGAATGGGTAATTCTGGTGCTGTTTGCTTTGTGGATATGCAGGACATCCATCAGGGCAGGGTCTAACAACGCCCTGTATGCCAGGCATATATCTCCCCTCAATAGCCTGTAGGAGACAGTATACAGGAACAGGGCCTTGAGGCAGTCTGCATAGGACATATTACCTATGCCCTGTGTTCTTTTAGTGAGGCACCTCTGTCAATGTTCAAGTTGTTGGATGTGCCTGATTAGGTACATTCCAAAGGAGGCATTGTACTCAATGATAGGTCTGATGAATGTTGAATACAGTGGAACAATGACTTCCGTGGACCTTGATGCAATACTATTGTTTATTGGGTGTACAACATAGAATGATTTCCTTACTACTGTAGACATGTGATGGTCAAAGGCTAGATTACTGCTTATGTGTGCCCGAAGTTCCTGACTACTGGGTCAGCTCATAGGGGAGTGTTGCCATTATGTTAGTTACCAGGGGTGGATGATTTCCTGAAGGACACTTTTATGCATTTCTTGGCATTTAGTTTTAGACAGTGGCTCTGATACCAGTTATTTGTCTGTGTCAGCTCTTTTTGGAGAACATTTTTGTCAATGGATGATTCTTTGACTGCTCCTAATTTGCAATCATCTGTAAATTTAGTCAGCCAGAGGGCATTGGCATTAGCTTTGATTTCAAATAAGTAAATACCAAAAATGAATGGTCCCATGACTGATCCCTGAGGGAGTCTACTTGTGATTGACCTCTTTGTAGAGGTGGACTCTCCAGTTCTAACTTCCTGGGTCCTGTCTGTGAGCCAGCTGGCAATCCAGTGGTTAACATAAGAGTTTATGTCTAACCTATTCAGATTGTCAACAATGCCAAAGTGGGGTATCATGTCAAATGCCATGGCCAGGTTAAGGTAGGCAGTTTGAACTATTTTACCCTCATCCATTGGTTTGGTGACCTTCTCAAAGAAGTGCACCAGACTGAGTTGGCATGACCTGCCCTTGACAAAACCAAACTGGATTGAGTCCAGTGTCTGCAGGTTTTCTATGTTATTATTGATCATTTTCATTATGTTTCTTTCCATGACTTTACATATGAGACTAGTGAGACTTATGGGTTTGTATTTTCCAAGGTCTGTAGATGGTCCACCTTTGTGCAGAGGATTTATTGTTGCTGTTCCCCATTCATGAGGCACAAAGCTTTTTGGAGACTACAGTTAAGTAGCAATTCCAGAGAGCCTGATAGGTCATGTTTCATACTGTTTCGAAGGCATCCTGGGATATTGTCTGGCATTACTGATGCAGTGTTATTGACCTTAGAGAGAGCATCAGGGACATCTTCCATAGTGATAGTAAGGGGAGTTATATTCAATGTTGTTTCCTGAGGGAAAGTTGAGGGGGAGACAGGGGTAAAGCTGGAGCTGAATTTCTTTGCCAGGAGGTTTGCTACATCTTCTGGCCCAGTATAGGTGGCTCCATTAAAAATGAGCTCTGCACACAACTGTGTATTGCCTTTGAGGCTGTGGATATAGCTAAAAAATGTTGTGTGGTTTTCCTTGGCCTGGGAGGCCAAATGTACCTCACATTTGGCTTTGGTAGACTTTATTTGTCTTTGAGTTGTTTGTTTAGTTTGATGAGAGTACATTTGTCCTGTTGGGTGCTACATCTCCTAATTTTAGCCATGATTTTCTTCTTTCTGTTGTGAAGCCTGCTGACGTTCTGATTTTTATCATGGTGGCTTGTTTTTTGAGTTTATTTATTTATTTATTTTACATTTGTTAACCGGGGGTGTCTGACTGAGCCAAAAAGACTCTTTTGCAGCAGAGGCCTGGGGAGAAAAGCTCCACATAGAAAAATTACAGATACATTTAGATATTTAGACATGATCAGTATACACACAAATTACGATAGACATGTTTTTACAGTGGTATGCAGCACATTAAGAGTTACAGCGGGGAAAACAAACAAGAAAATATTAATTTAAAAATAAAGGTAATTAATAGATTTGTGGTGTACAGCCAAAATTTGGAACATAGGTAGAATTCATACATAGTACACAGGTACATTACATACACTGTACATTAGCCAGTGTTTGTGAGTAAGAGAGAAAACTGTTGTCAAGTACTCTAGGTTTACTATGTGTACCTTATCTGCTTTCACTAGCCTGGGGGCAGTCATGGCACTGCCAACTTTGCTTGAGATGTTGCCTAATGAGATTTTTAAAGGAGGCTTTGGACGATGTGTTTTGTATGCTAGTGGGGAGAGAGTTCCATTCTTTAGCCACTGAACTACTATATAGTGTGTCTCCAAAGCTATTGTAGCTGTTGGTGACTTCTAGTAGTAGTTTGCTTTATGATCTAAGAGGCCTGTTGGCTGAGTGATGTTGTACTTGATTTTTGAGGGCAGGACACTTATTGTGGAGGTAATAGCTAGAATGACAGAGCTATTCATAGGTTAGGAGGTTGGGCAGTTCAAGCTAGTGGAGCTGTCTCAAAACAGTACAGTGATGAGTTCTATATGAGCAATTTGAAGCAAAGTGGGCAATTCTTTTATAGCAGGCTTCCATTTTGCTTAGTTCAGTTTTGTTGATATTAGTCAGAATAGGAGATGCATAGAGTAGGGTGGATAGAAGTTGGGAGTGAGCAATGGCTGATCTTGTGTTGTTGGTAAGAAATGGTTTGATATGGTAGCATGATCCCAGTTTGGCATGTACTTTTTTAATAGTTAAGTTGAGATGACTATCAAATTTTAGGTGGGAGTCTATGGTTATTCCCAATAGCTTAGCCTGTGCCACTGGAGCGATTGGAGTAGCATTTGTGGAGTAGATAGTGAATTGACTGTTATCAGTGTTTTTGTTAGAACTGGTTATAATCATAAGCTGAGTTTTCTTTGGACTGAGGATAAGTTGGGCTTTGGTAAGGTAGTTTTCAACGTCAGAGGATGCTAGTTGAGTTGTTTGCAGGAGGGTGGGAATGTTTTGTGCAGCACAGATTAAAGTGGTATCATCTGCATACTGAATGATATATGCATGCTGTGTGGAGGGATCTACTTCAGTAGACGGACTTTTACTACTTTGAACCACATATAGCCGAGACCAAATGTTCGAACTCGTAAAAATTAGAAGAATGACGTAAAACCACATAAAACCAAAAAAAACACAAAATTAAACATCTATAGCAAGGGCGTTACACACCCTGTACCCCCCACACCCCCCTTACTTAAATATACCAACTCTGAGATCACATTACATTGCGGAAATGGGAAATCTTCCCTTTCCGCTCTGTACAGAGATCTCCATTCAGTCAGATCGGACTTTTACAAGTTCGAACATGGTCTCGGCCATATGTGGTTCAAACTTATAAACGTTTGATTTACTGAAGGGGACCAATGTGGAGGAATGGAGGTCATTTGTGAAGATTGTGAATAGTAGTGGTCCTAAGATAGAACCCTGTGGGACTCCTATAGTTATAGGCAGCTGAGGAGAGAGAGAATTTTCCCATTTCACAGCCTGGTACCTGTCAGTTAAGTAGCTTTGGAACCAGGTAAGAGTGGAGTTTGATAGGTGATATTGGTTTAGTTTGTTTAGCAGGATTTGGTGCAAGACCATGTCAAATACTTTGGACATATCCAAAAAAAGAGTTGAGACCTGCAGGCCTTCATTTTTGAGATGGTTTACTGTATCTGTGAAGCAGAGGAGGGCTGTAGTGGTACTATGGGCAGGTCTGAAACCATGTTGAGTAGGTGACAGGATGTTGCTGTCTAAGAGATATTTTAGCACCTGGATATGGATGCATTTTTCTAAGATTTTGGCCAGGGGGAAAGTACAGCAATGGGCCTGTAGTTATTACGTTCAGTGTTGGTCCCGCCTTTATGTATGGGTGTAACATAGGATATTTTCCAGAGTTTGGGCACATAGTTTTCAACAATTGATCTATTTATGAGAGTGGAGATTGGGATAGCAATAGCATCTGCTGTGAGTTTCAAGAAATAGCTGGGGAGCAGGTCGGCTGCTGTTGATGTGGTTTTTAGTTTGGAGAGCATGCTTTTGATTGAAGTGGTGGAAACTGTTTTGAGGGTAAAGCTTGCATTAGTGTTATTTGTTTTGGGCGGGTAGTGAGGTTGGAACTGTCCTGTGATACTAAGGATAGACTTGAGTTCACAAAGTGGGAGTTGAATTGTGTTTCAATGGGAACTTTAGTGTCAGGGGTGGTTGGTTTGGGGGTAGCCTTTTGGGTGGGATTTAGTAGATGGTTTACATTTTTCCAAAATTATTTGGGGTTGTGCTGGTATTTAGTTTGTAATGTCATGTAGTAGGATTTTTTGTCCAGCCTAATGCATTTTTTGCACAGTTGCACAGTTCTTGGTACTTAGACTTTGTGTTTTTGTTTTTTTATAGTAAAGCCAGGCAGTGTCTCTGGACTTGAGGATTTGTTTGGTTTCTTTACTGAGCCAGGGGTTTGTAGAGGTTCTAACCTTGATTTTGCACAATGGAGCGGCATTGTCTATGTGTTGTAGAGATGATTTGATGAAATATGCTACAGCCTGGTCAAGTGGGAGGGTTTTTTATGGGGCTCCAGTCACAGTTACAGAGTAAAGTATTGAGAACCTCAGAAGAGAAATTTGTTGTGTTTCTAGTGGATTTATAGTTAGTGGTTTTGCATATGCTTGTTCTACTACGTATAAGGTATATTATGTTGTGGTCACTTAAGGTGTCTGGGAGACTGCCTGTGTGGGGTTACAATGTGGGGTTGTTAGTTAGGATCCAGTCAAGGATGGGTTCCCTTTTAGATATTTTATCACATCTAGTTGGAATTTGGACTAGCTGCTGGTAGCCATGGAGATTTATTAGATTACTTGGTGGTTCAGATATACAGGTGAACCAATCTAGGTTGAAATCCCCCAAAATAAGGGTTTCTTGTGAGTATGTGGAAGAACACCAGGATAAGAAGTCTTCAAGGCTAACAGGTGTATTACCAGGTGGAATATAGATCACAATTGTGGTGATGACCTTTTTAGGGTGAAGTTGAAGTTGTGAGATAAGTATGTCCCAGTTATTGGGGGAGGTATAGGAGTTTGGTATTTGACATAAAGTTAAGTTGGACTTATACAGTAAGACAAGTGGTCTGTCTTGTCTAATGATATTGTAGCCAGTAGGGAGGACTTCTGAGTTAACTATGTTTTTATTTAGCCAGGTTTCTGTTAAAGCAACTATGTCTGGGGAGTAGTGTGCTATTGTGGCCTGGAGTTCAGGTATTTTATTTTTGACACTTCTAATATTAATATTTAGCATTAAAAGATGGTTGGTTTTGCTGCTGTTGTTGAGTTGCCCAGGGATGAAGATAGTGGGGGTATTATGTTCTGACAATTGTGTTGGAGCAGTTTGTGTTGGACAGGATGTATTTGGGCCTGGGTTGGGGTGGATGTCCACACTTATAGTGAGCCTGGTGTTAAAATGGTGATACAGATGTTGGAGTTTGGTGATGAGTGTGAGAAAGTATTGTGTTTTTTTGGAGTAGGAATGAGAGCATATGTGTTTAGTTTTTAATTGGTCTGTTATGTAGTTCTTGAACAATTGTGGGCAGATATTTTTATAATGTGTGGTGTCTGAGTGCTTAATATAGTGTTGTGCTACTAAGTTTAGGGATATTGCTAGAGTGATAACTTGTGGAGTTATAAAGAATTATGAGAAGACAGACTAGACTTAGTTGTGTGATAGTCATGGTTATAAAGTTTAAGCTGGTTCTAGGTGGAGGTGTGGATAGGAATTATAGGGTTGCACTATATGTGGATGGGTAAGTAGTGTGGGGTGATGTAATAATGCCTAGTGGGAATGAGTGTGGTTGGGAGTATTTTTTGGTGGAGCAAGTGGGTGTGGTGTAATGTGATCTGACTTGAGAAGTTATGATTAGTGGAGGTGATGTGAGGTTGACCTGTGGGTGTGGTTGTGATTACTATAAATGTAGAGGTAGTGAGGGTGGGATAAAATTGGGGGCAGGGGAGTGGAGAGAGCCCAAGACAAGAGTAATCTGCAGCAAAAAGTAAGTGTTACTTTACAAATCTGAACACTTTAAACACATTTCTGAGGTCTAATGGCTTACCAGCAAGCAGAATTCAATTGCTGAAGAGCACTTGTGTCCTGGTGGGAGACTAGTAATTTAAAGATGGCTCTTTGCTCAGCAGGATTCTAATATAGACTTAGTACTGGGGGAGGAGGATAGCACAAGGGGTGTAAACCAGGTGTAATGCAAAGAAACCAGTGAAACCAGAGAGGAAATCAGTGGAAATCTGTCAGTGAAGGCCTCAGAGGGGGTAAGTAATAATTCAAACTCTACCTGTAAAGTGAAGGAGAGAAGAGACAGCAAAGTTTATTAAGGTTGGGAGTGTGTCTTCACATTGACTTGCTTATTAGTAGCCAGTTTGAGCACAGATTGGAGTAGGAAGATACATTAGCAATGAAGGGAATGTATAGAGATGCAAACAAACAGGTGGGGCTCAAGTGATACAAACTAAGTCAGAAAGCACTGAGACGGATGCTTGATGGTTAATTTAATCACAGAGATCTGAATTAAATGTATACTGTCTATTGGACAGTTAGGATTACTATAGTAGCTGGGGGGGGCACAAGGCTACAACAGTCAGTTGTATTAGCACGCTGAGAACTACAACACTGCTAATGTTATAGCTTCACTCTCATAACACATACAAGTAGAATGCCTGGGTGGATTGACCCTGCTCTCAAGGCTCAAAATGTATATCCTTGTTTAGTTTTGCAGTACTGATTCCTTCTTATACTTTACGGGTGGGGAGGTAGCCGCAGACTGCAGAGTTGCTTGAGTGTGTTCTGAAGAGAGAGGAAAAAAAGATAGGATGATGCTAGTAGAATGAGACAAAGATATGTTAAAGGACATAATGAGGAGATAGGAGGGTGTAAAAGATACAATTCTGAGGAAAGTGTGGATAAAGCAGGAGAATAGATGCTACTGCTACAGTTTGAGAGTGCTTCAACAGTTACCACATCACAGTGCCATAACTTAGTTTGGAAACAGATTAATAAATCATGCACAATACATTTATCAGCCAATTATCCTGTGCATACAAGAAAAAGTAAAATGAACACTTAACAGCACAGCTGAATCAGTAGCAGAGATACAACTGCAGTTCTATATCAGTAAATACTGTTTCTATCTCCAACACCAAGTCAATTAGGTTTACATTACAGTTATAACAGCAGTTTTAGTACATCATAGTTGCATAGAGACAACATAGCTGCAGTGGTAGTGTCAGTAAAACACTGTTGCTGAATGTCAGAATCAACGAGTTAAAGAAACAAATAAGAAGATCAGTAGTCCAGAATCAGAAAAATGAATACTAGTTGTATAGATGCAAATAATTAGCTAAAAACAACACTTTAACAAATTCCTGAGGTTTAATGGCTTACCAACAAGCAGAATTCAATTGCTGAAGAGCACTTGTGTCCTGGTGGGAGACTAGTAATTTAAAGATGGCTCCATGCTCAGCAGGATTCTAATATAGACTTAGTATTGGGGAGGGGGATAGCACAAGGGGTGTAAACCAGGTGGAATGCAAAGAAACCAGTGAAACCAGAGAGGCAATCAGTGGAAATCTATCAGTGAAGGCCTCAGAGGGGGTGAGTTATAATTCAAACTCTACCTGTAAAGTGAAGGAGAGAAGAGACAGCAAAGTTTATTAAGGTTGGGAGTGTGTCTTCACATTGACTTGCTTATTAGTAGCCAGTTTGAGCACAGATTAGAGTAGGGAGATACATTAGCAATGAAGGGGGATGTACAGAGATGCAAATAAACAGGTGGGGCTCAAGTGATATAAACTAAGACAGAAAGCACTGAGAGGGCTGCTTGATGGTTAATTTAATTTTCAGAGATCTGAATTAAATGTATACTGTTTTTTATGTACTACTTCCTGGTGGGTACAGCTGTCTCTATACAACTATTCACCATACCTCTCATCCAGGAAACATAAAAAATCTGGACACAGGCCCATGAAAAGTAGGTACAATGGGACAAAATCAGGATGCCGATTAACATAAATTTGCATACATAATTATGTAACCCTACCCACTCCAATGGGATTGTGGGATACATACCTGTTTTTATTGATGAAAACTATTTGGTTAATGACATTACAGCTTTTTGTAGAAAATTGAATTTGAAATTATTTTTTGGTACACAGGATGTTTCTCAAAGATCTACTGAATTCCATTTTCACAAATCCAGTTTCACTCCACCTATGAATAAACATGTGTCCATCATTCAACAAGCATTCCTCAAGGATATACACTTTAAGTTGTGTCCTTTTCAGGTATTGAGACATAATTTGTCCAAAGGGGAGCAACAAGCACTTAAGGAACTCCAAGGAAACACTGATATTACCATCCTACTGGCTGACAAGGGTGGGGTAATAGTAGTCATGGATTCCAGTTATTACTGGGCTGAGGGAAATAGGCTAACCCTCAGCATTATATGAACATGCCTATTGACCCCACCCCAAATTTTAAGAAAGTAATTGATGATTTTTTGTAAAAAGCGGTGGATGAGGGTATTATCAGTGAAAGAGTTAGACAACATCTTACTGTAAGGGAGCCTGGTAAGCAATACCTATACCTCCTGCCCAAAATTCACAAAAATCTTGACCATCCCCCTGGAAGACAGATTGTGTTGGGAATAGGTTCTCTTGCTGAGCCTCTATCTATGTTCTTGACTCAATATTTACAGCCACTATTGCCATTTGTTAGAGTTAGAATTAAAGATACAACTGAATTCCTACAGATAGTGTCTGATTCCCAGTTAGAGCCCAATTGGTTGATGTGCACTCTAGATGTCAAGTCGCTTTATACCAGTATCCCTCATTGGGCAGGCTTGCAAGCCTTGGAGTACTGGCTTAGCAGGGTAGAACTTTATACTTCAGGATTTAACACACTACTTGCGTATTTGACGGAACACGTCTTAACTAAAAATGTCTTCTGTTTCTAGGGTGAATGTTATTGGCAAACCCAAGGTACAGCTATGGGGGCATCTTTTCCCCCATTTATGCTGATCTGTTCATGGGTTATATAGAGGAACAGATCATTTACAACGATGCCCATAAGATTTTTGCCAGAAACTGACATATGGAAAAGATTCCTGGACGATTATTGGCTGGTATGGCAAGGAGGCATTGATTATCTTATAGAATTTGTGGAATATATTAATGAAAACAAGTGGGGTATGGAATTCACTTTAACATATAGTAGAGAGGAAATCAATTTCCTTGATGTTAGGATTTTGCCTCTATCAGATCATACATTGCGCACCTCAGTATACAAAAATACCCACAATATAACAACTTGTTGCATGCATCTAGCCTTCATCCTAGGCATACTATCTGGAATATCCCAAAGTCTCAATTTCTGAGGATCAGAAGAATTTGTTTTCTTGAAGAAGACTTCAATACCTTTAAGCAGGATCTTACTAGCAGATTTTTTGACAGGGGATATAGAGGGAGTGATGTTATTGGAGCTAGCATTTGGGCCACTAATCAACAAAGATCTGAACTTTTGCAATATAGATCTAAAGAGCATAGAGAGGGGTCAGATACTATATGAATGGTGACTACATATGGTAGGAATGTGGGTTTATTAAGAAATGTAATTTACAAACATTGGAATATTCTCACATCCAATGATGAACTGGGCTCCATTTTACCTGAGAGGTGTCAGTTCTCTTTTTGCAAAGGGAAAACCCTGGGATCTCACTTTGCTCATTTTAAGAAAATCCACAGGGGGATCAGGAAGGTTAACAACTAACAATCACAGGAGACAGGCTTGTGGGTTCATGTCCTTGTGGACATTGTGTATTCTGTAAACACATGCTTAAGACCAAACAATTTACGAGCAGATACACAAGCCTATTTTTTTACATACTTTTTTTGCTAATTGTGGATCAGATCGGGTGGTGTATTTGGTCAGTTGCACCTGTTCTGCCTTTTATGTGGGGCAGACGTTGAGATCTTTGCGCTGCCACATGTCTGAACATCTTAGTGACATATGTAACCAAAGAATCACAAACCCTTTATGCAGACATTTTCAAGTACATGCAACAGCTAGGTTTATGTTTGCAGTAATAGATACGGTCATGGGTAATAGATCCTTCAAAACAGGATGGCACTCTTATTTGAATAAAAAATAAAGGAAATGGATTATTAAACTAGGGGGGTTATTCTCATCAGGTTTGAATGACAAAATGTGATGTATTTATTAATTTCTGTTTTTGCTTAAATTTTTGCACTAATTATGGGTGGAGGTAATGTCATAGGAAATGATGGGATACTGAGTGTATTTAAGCTAATGAATATGTACCAGGATATCACTGATGAAGGCTACTTGCTGAAACCGGTCTGGAATGTGATATAATTAAAACATTATTTTTGCTCTTGTGGTGCTAGCTTCTTTTATTTTTGAATGTAAACACAGACAGAGCTGAGGAAACTATAAAGTGAAATAACTTGTGCTCATCTCGCACACGTTAAAGGCTTAAAGCATCTAATAGCATTAATTGTTCAAGTACATTTTTCCTGTCATTTTTTTCACACAAGCTAGCTAGGTCATTGAACTTAAATATTTTTTAATTGTTAGCATATCCAGTGCAACTACCAGTAGCATGTTACACATCCAGTTGCAAATTAATTGTGAGAAAATGACTGGCAGCAGTATGTCTCGATTTCTTCATGATCCTGTGATGACAGATTGTGGGCAGTATAACTTCTGCAAGAAATGTATTGACACTTGCTGGATTGGCTTGTAAAGAAATGTTACCTGTCCTGAATGTAGCGCGGTTATGTTAGGACAGTACACACTCTGGTTGAATAGAAAACATGCCAAAGGCCAACTGCCAAGATGGTCGAGGTTGCCAGTCATTTGCTTGACAGCCGAGAGAAATGCAAAAAAGTCAAGATACAGTGTGTTGTAAATTTATATACATCAACAGCTGCTGCAGCTCTTCTGTGAAAGTGATGCAAAATTCTTATGTGTGGTCTCTGTGGACTGTCTAAGGAGCACAAAAGGCACAAAGTACTTCATGGAAGAGGCAGTAAAGTATAAGGTACATAGTTTTCAGTTTTTGTGAGCAATGCACTTCAGTTTAAATTGAACTCAGTATATGCATTACACTGTGAAATTTGACAAATAATTACCCATGTGTACTATTGCTTATAAAGCAAAGTTGTATGTACGATATTTTCCTGAGTCCCTCAGCAGTTTCAGTTTGCTACAGAAACAGTAAGGTAACAGTAAGTGAAATATTTAGCATGTTAACTTTTTCTAAGCTTACCCAAATAAAAAATTGGGATTTGAAGGGGAATTCGTGACACCCCATTATTTTCCCCCCAAAACCATGTAATACAGAGGAGTTCGGTACTGTTGAGAGTTATGCTATTAACATGTTTGTATAGGGTTTCTGGGAATAGTTCTGCATAGGCAACAGTGTTCTCAGAGTTTATGGGAGCTTGAAATTTTGCCAGGTTATCATTTAATAGTAGGATGCTAGCCTTAGAATAGTTCCTGAATTTTCCAAGGTTAGCTGGGATTCCAGGTTTTATTTTTTCTTCATAGGATACCATTTTGTGGTCTTACCTTACCAGAGAAGACATTACAATGGGGTGTCTGCAGCACTGTTCCATATTAATGAGGACCAGATCCAGTATATTTGCATGTACTGAAAATATGGTCCATGGAGTTTGTGTTTACAAAGTTCAGAAATCTCTGTGCCTGTACATTTGGTGTCATATATGACTCCCAGTTAATAGTGGAGTAATTAAAGTCACCCATGAATATGATCTTGAGTTGGATGTTGAGTACTTCCAGTAGGGTTAAATATGTGTTATGGGTTCCCTGGGTCATAAAGGGGGACCTACAGCTTACAAGAAAGTGGCATGGGATTTTGCCTATGGTGATTTGAATGTGGAAAATCTGAACTGCATTGTCTTGTTTGACTAGACTTGAGGTATATTACTTTTGATGTAAATCGAGACACCGCCGCCTTTATTTCCTATCTGTGTAGTAGCTGGTCTAAATGTGTGGAAGACATTATTGCTTTGCACTGCATGTGTACTCTCCGCGATCTTAAATCATGTCTCAGTGAATGCAACATCAGCAGTCTCAAGGGTGAGGAGAGCTTGTAAGGAGTGAAGTTTTACATTTTACAGAGACTTGCTCTATACTTCCAACTGTTTCAACCCAATTTCAGAGGGAAGACTGAATAAAAGAATTTTATCTAATGTGGACTTAGCCATTGACCCCTAGCATTTTGCAGTAAAGACTGTGTTTTTTATGAAGATACATTTATAGATCATCTTGGCTATGGGAACTGCTGTAATTATAGCAGTCAGTTTTAATATGTTACCCTCCTCTAACTACAGTCCACGCAAGAGTTATAATTTTCTCCTTCTGAGAAGGCTAGATCCTTCATCTGGATAATGCCTTCTGTCTGGCACTGTCCATAGCATTTAACATATTGCTTTATACTGTACCTTACAGATCTGGCATTTAATAGCTCAGATAGATTACCAAACATGTTAAGGGATTCATTCTCTTTATCATTAGGAAGAGTATCCAGGGCAGTTGTTTTCTTTGACAGCATAGGAGTAAATAGGAAGAGGTTCACTTTGCAGTTTGCTGCTTTTGAGCCCTTTGAAATCCTTTTGGTTTCTTTGAGCCAGTGGCTGAAAATCGTATTCTAAGGAAAGCTCTGAAAAAATGTCATTCAAAACATTAGTAAAAAGGAAGGACTGCTAGTACTTCAGGCTCTGGTAAATTATTAGTTTAGCATAAGTAATTTCAGGGTAAGATAAAGGCTTTCCCAGGTCATGTAAACTGTTCATTTATAATGGTAAGTGTATCAGGTATATGCTGGCTATAACAAGGGTATCTACTCCCTACAGCATTCTATCACCAGCCATCTGCACTGCATTGATAGGAAAGTCAGCATGTATATGTACAAATCTTGTAGAACATGTAGAGTGTTAGTGAGTGGTTCAAGAAGGGTTAACCCTGGTCAGAACAACGGATTTCTTCATCTTGCTTGTGAGGAAGGACTTTTAAACTCATGAATTCTTCAACATCATATGCCATTATGATCTCTACTGTCATGATTGATATCATTTGTACAGTTACTGTTTGTTGTTACTGAACCCCTCTACAAGAAGTGGGATGGCTCTGGATGAGAAGATGTCACTATATAGTCTCTTATGCCTTGATTGCCCACCAGCCGATGGAAGATAGACTGAGTGATTCAGTATGTCAGATTTGAACCTTTCAGTCACTGTCACTGTCACCTGCTCCAGTTTGCTACCTGAAGGTACCTAACATATTTTTTTAAACTTTTTGAAGTATAATGATTACCATTGGCTAGATCCTTCATCTTGATAATCAGCTCATCATAACTCATTCACTGAAAAAGGCTGGAGAAAGTATACAACCAGATAATAATGTACACTCTATGAATTACCCGTGCATGACCATTGACAAATGCACAAGAGATATCATGTGGAAAACAACCTTATACATTGAGTACTGAACTCTTATTTTAGCATCTTCTGTTCCAGCATACTGATATTGCAGCAGACAATACTGCTAGCTGAAAATTCCTCTGTTGTGAACTCCATCCCTGCAGAGGAATGTGCATCTTACTCACATGAGTGAATTCCTGTCCCTCATACTAATAACAAAGCCGGCACAACTGCTAGCTGAAAAGTCCTCTGTTATGAATTCCCTTCCTACAGAGGAAACTGCATCTTAATTACAGGGATATTCTGTAAACAATTTATTTTTAATATTACTTTACAAATTGATGCAAAGTCTAATATTCATTCAATACCTGGAAGGATGACATTTCAATACCCTAGTGGTGTTATTTTTGTGAATCAGAAAAAGTCTGTTTCCAATTTTTTTAAACAAAGAAGTTCAATTAAGCGTATTGACTACAGAAAAACTTTTCATGCCAGTGCTCTCCCCTCCTTAGTATGTATTTTTCCTACAGGCAAAATATTGCTATTGCAGTCTATTAACTCCACTTACCCAGGTCTCAGTCTTTTTTCATATAACAGATAATTTTTTAACATGCCCTGACTTCCTGCTGTCAGTACAATCCATTCCATTCACCCTCTCTATGCTTGAGCTCTTGCCACTAACCTCCCCTACCCCCAATTTCCACCCACCCACAATTCAACTACATTTATGTCCATACTGTCTCTACCTATCCCTTACACTCTCTCCTTATTCCACCTTTCACTTGGTATCATCTAATCATCTCTCTCTTAACTCCATCTATCTTTTGCTATCATCTAATTACCTCTTCCTTGAACTTGACCATCTCCCCTATTACATTTCCAGTACCCAGAACCCAACCTCACCTTCTTTTCTAACCCACCCTCTCAATCCATAATGATACTCAGCAATATTCTTACAGGTCTCTCTATTTATATTCTTAATCTACTAACACAATCAAACTCTATCCTACCACATCACCAAATCTCTCTTACAATTTTTAATAATATATAATACTCTCAGTCATCTTTTCTCCCAGCATCTTACATGAACTATTCCTCCCTCCTCTATACAGTCTATCTTCTCCTTGCTATCTATATTAATGTAACACAATTAATGTCTCACTTACAATTCTTCTAAATATTTCCCTTACACATACTGAACACTCAAACTATATAATTTTTACTAAACAGATTTCCTCATCCTATCAGATATTTAACTCAATATCACTTAGTGGAGACATACACCCAAACTATGGGCCAAAAAAATCTATACCACTCTGATAGTACCACCATAACCAAATTTAACCCCATTCTCCCTCCCCTCATAAATAAAAGCTCCAGGATTCTACTAATTAATGCAAAAGTAAGGAGTCTTATCAATAAAATGAATGACCTTCCTACATGCATCATGCAATACTCTCTAGATGTATTAATTTCCACTGACACATGGCTAAATAAAGAAGGAACAAGTGAACAAATTCTCCCACTGGGCTATAATATCATTAGATGTGACAGATAAGAAAAGAGAAGAAGAGATGTTGTAATAATATTTAAGAATGCACTAGATATCATACCTTATCCCAGCAACACTCCCTGCTTCCACAATGCTAAACATCTTATATCCCTATTTAAAATAAACAACCAAAATGCTGCCATTTATATTCCATATAGCAATAATATGACAGAAGTGGAGAATATAAGCTAGTTTTACAGCAACATTCCTTATGAAACTATTAAACTAGGAGACCTTAACAGTGATTAGAATTTTTGCAACTCTGACCTTAAATCCGATAATATCAACCTCTATGGTTTCTCTCATGTCATATAAATGTCCACCAGAATAGATACTAAAAGTGGCAGAGAGGCAATGGTTGATTGGCTATTCACCTCCATTTATCGTAATAGCCATGCATATGGCTGCTTACCAGACACCATAAGTGATCATGTGTTCATTTTTGTTAGTAGACACCATAACAGCTATGACAAAAAAATAACTTGCACCAAAGTGTCCAATGTAACTTCCTAGAGTAAAGAAATTGTCATTGAGACACTACAAAAATATAACCGGTCACCTCTAAAATCCCTGTCACTAAATGACACAGTCTCATTCTTTAACTCTGCTTTTCTAATTATTATCAACAAGCCCCCATCAGGTCAAAAAGAGTTTAATCAAACCCTGACCCATGGCTTACCAAACCAAACACCATCAAAATGACAAGTGGCATTGAAAATATGGCTGAATAACAAAATGCAATCAGCTTTTTAAAAATTCTGACAATTAAGAAATCAAACAAAACACCTAATAAAAAATGGCAAAACTGCTACTGCAACCCACAGGAAAGAAAGCATAAGTGTCACTTGTCCCCTAATCCATGGAAGACAAGCAGGTGGGGTAGTTTGTTTAAGAAACTTTATTACATGAAAACACATCAGGATGGATAGCAGCTTCAATAACTATAAACAAACTGAGTAACAGATAGAGCTCACACACAGAAATGCTTACAGTACAACATCTTAATACAAAATGGCACTCTTTCCGTGCACATGCTCAGTAATCAATACATTTAGTACATGGCCACAGG
This sequence comes from Protopterus annectens, assembly GCF_019279795.1. Taxonomy (NCBI): domain Eukaryota; kingdom Metazoa; phylum Chordata; order Ceratodontiformes; family Protopteridae; genus Protopterus; species Protopterus annectens. Next base: position 1,159,995,111 of record NC_056727.1, on the reverse strand, counting down.
AGGTTTCTTAAAGAGATATGCACATTGAAATACATCGTCCCTCTTTAAGAAAAGATTTCCCTTTATCAAAATAAGATTATGGTTATGCATGTGTCAATATAGACATTAGAAACAAAACACAATGTTCATGTCCAAGTTGCCGTGTATCTGGAACATGGTCTGAAGATATGACTGGATCTTGTGACATAACCATCAGGACTGGACTTAGGATCAGGGACAGGTTTCAGTGAACAGCTTGCTTCAAGATTCATCACAGGAATGTAAATTGCTTTTGGAACTTCCTCAGGAACCGGAACACCGGACAACTCACTCTGAGATAAACAGTCTTTCTCACAGGCTATATGTTGTGGTACAGGCTCAGACAGTGGTATCAAATGCTTCCAATTCTGCCTGAATTCTGATCCTTGTGATTCCATAATGTATGATATTGGCTGTGGGATGATATTCTTCATGACTCCAATCCAATCATAACCCTTGGAAGTTTGCATCCTTACCACTTCTCCATCTTGTAATGGATTGAGCTGTTTGCTGGTCTTATTGTAGTAGGACGTTTGGGTTAAAAGCTTCTTCAACAGATGGGCTTTCACTGACTTGTTCTTGACACATGGAACTAACAATTGACTACTGACTAGCAATGTGGTTTGGGTTTGTCTCGACAGAAATCTCTGAGCAGATGGACTAAGATGTTTATCATGAGGAATGTTTCTGAGATTCAAGGGATTCAGGAAAATGTCACTATTGTCTTGTTTTGACTTCTCTGGTAACTGCTTTGCAATTTGGACTGTGCATTCTGCTAAACCATTGGACTGAGGGTACTCTGGGCTACTTATGACATGAGTAAAGTCCCACTCTTCAGCAAATCTTTTGAACTGTTGGCTTGTAAACTGCACGCCATTGTCAGAAATAACTTTGTATGGGGTCATACATGGAAATCCACACATCTGGTTCAGCTGAAGTGGTTCTTTCTGTTGATGTGGCTTTGTACTATTACAAACAGAACAAGATGAAAGTATTCTCTCAATATCTCGTCACATAGAAGGCCAAAATACTAGTCCTCTCTCCCTTCTTTTGGTAGAGTCTATTCCTGGGTGACCTTGATGTAAGATAGTAATGTACTCTTGTTGAAAGGACTTTGGAACAATAACTTTAGGACCTTTCATGATGATACCATTGTCAGACAAAATCTCATCTCTGTATGGAAAATAAGGTTGCACTACTGGAGGTAAACTAGATTCTTTTGATGGCCATCCTTCCTTGAGAAAGTGGTTGAGCTTCTGTAAAACTGGATCTGTGGCTGTGTGATCTCTCAGCTCATCAAGATGTGTTGAAGAAATATTTCTCACCTCCATGACTTCAAAATCAAATTGCTCATTGTCATGCTATTCTGTGGTACTTCTGGGTGATCTGGATAACATGCCAGCAAGATAAAGAAGTTTGCCTTTCTTGCAGACAAGACTGAAAGTATACTTTTGCAAACTCAGAATCATGCGTTGCAGTCTGGCTGGAACTGTGTGCATAGGCTTTCTCAAAATAGTTACTAGAGGTTGATGATCTGTTTCAATCTGGATAGGTCTACCATACACATAATCATGGAACTTGGAACATGCAAACACAATTGCCAAAAGCTCTTTCTCTATCAGAGCATACTGCATTTCAGCTTGGATGATAGTTCTGGACGCATAAGCAACAGGCTAACCCTCTTGTAAAATGACTGCACCAAGACTAAATTTTGAAGCATCACATGAAAGAGTTACTGGCTTGTGGATTTCATAGTATCTGAAAGTAGGTGGGCTGGCAATTCTTTATTTCAGGACATCAAATGCTCTCTGTTGTTCTCGCCAAGACCAAGATACATCTTTACGTGTTAGGTCTCTGCGTGGTGTGGATATTTGACTCAAGTCTGGAATTAACTTGCCTAGGTAGTTAACTATACCAAGAAAATTTTGCAGGGCTTGAACATTGTCTGGAGCTGGCATCTCGAGAACAGGTGTTTGCATAGAAGGGTCTCGTCGTAAGCCTGAGCTGGTGAATAAATGACCAATGTAAGTGACTTCTTGTAGCCTGAATTTGCATTTCTGTGGATTGAGCTTAAGATTCACTTGACGTGCCCTTTCCAGAACTTTTTTGAGGTTTCTGCCAAGCTCAGCTTCACCATTACCTCCTGCCAGTATGTCGTCTACAGGGATACCCAGAAATAATTTGCTCCATTGCACATTGAAAGACTTCACTTGCAGAATTTATCCCAAATGGCATTCTCAGAAATCTGTACCTTCCAGAGTACTGAAAGTAGTGAGCAACTAGGATTTTTTGTCAAGCAAAATTTGCCAAAATGAACTCTTTGCATGTAAGACAGAAAAAATAGTGGCATTTGCCATCAAGTCTATGACTTCTTTGACTGTGCACATTGGGTGATGAGTTCTTTTTAGTGCCTTGTTCAAATCTCATGGGTCAATACATATCCTCATGTCATCTGAGCTTTTCTTATGCACTACCACCATGGAAGATACCCATTCATTTGATTCTTCTACTGGACCAATTGCACTGTGTTGCACCATTTTATCTAGTTCAGCTTTGACACTGATCTGCACAGCTATTGGAACTTTTCTGGCTGGCTTGACAACTGGACTGACATCTCTGTCTAACTTCATGGAGTACACAACTGGAAGCTTTCCTAGGTTGTCTTCAAATAGATCAGCATAGGCAGAAAAAAACAGACTGGGTAAAATTAGGATAGTGGTCTTTTAAGCTGACACAATGAACTTCCTTATTAAATGAAAGCAGTCCCATTTTCAAATAGTTTCTGAGGTCTAATACTGACGGGACGCACCTCTTGACCACATAAAATAATAAGGCATAGCTTTTACCTGCAAAGTAACATGAAAACACTACTGAGCCTTTTCTTCACCTCCATAAGCAACAAGCTTTGCACTCTTTGCCAAATCAAGACTTTCAGCATGACACACTGTATTAAATGTTTCTGCTGGGTCTATATCAGAACATCGAAGCTTTAAAACTTTGAATGTTTTAATATCAACCTGTTTTGAGCGAACGCTAAAAATAGCGAAGCTGCAGAACACCAAATTCTTTCCAAGGAAAATAATTCAGTTGGCCGGTTCTGTGGCTTCTCTATTTTCAGTGCTGTGGTGGAAATTTATGGGCCGGGTTCAGGTAAGTGTGCGATTGTGTGGTTGTTAGGATTAGGGCGCAGGTTAGGTGAGTTAGGGTTAGGGCACGGGTTAGGTGAGTTAGGGTTAGGGTTAGGGCACAGGTTAGGTGAATTAGGGTTGGGGCGAGTTAAGTGAGTTAGGGTTAGAGCGCGGGTTAGGTGAGTGTGTGATAGTGACGGACCGTAGGGTTAGGGTTTGGGCTAAGGTAAGTGGATAGATAGCAGTGTATGTATAGTTTAGTGTAAAGTTAGTTGTAGGATTATAAGTGCATGTGTGTGTATTGATGTTTTTTAGGTGTGCTTGTATGTGTTTCAGAATAGCAAATATTTTTCCCAAGGAAAAAATTCACTGTTCTGAATGTTCGATATTATGTTGTTTAGATATTTTATGTTCGATTAAATAGCGTTTGCTATTTTCATATTTCGATAACGCGATATAAACGTGTTTCTGCTGACATAACATTGCACTCGGAACCCGTGTCAACTTTGAGATCTATGGATTTGTCATTTTTTTAAACAGTGCAAAATACTTCATTCTTGGCTCATAAATCAACTGCATTGACTGTCTCATTAAGTACTTACACACCAACAACATAAAAAGAATGAGACACTGGGTCTTGACTTTCTAATTGATCAACTCTTTTCTTAACTCATTACATCTGAGTAATGCCTCCAGGTGCATCTGCAGTTAACTCCTATCGACGCCTCTAGCTGTCAACTATTGTTTGTTCATATTTGCATCAATAATTTCAAAACCATGTTATGTACAAGGTTTTAACATATATCATGTTAAGGCTTACACAATACCAAACTCAACTTTAATATTTAACCTCTTTCTGGTGCAGGTAAATAGATATTAACTGTTGTTTTTATGATATTAATTCATATATATATATATATATATATATATATATATATATATATATATATATAATTTTAACATTTTTCTAAATATCTCAACAATGAATTAACACAGACATAACTCTTTAGCCTCATATGAAAGCTCTCAGCTAGATGAATACAATGTTTTAACTGTATGTATGTAGCTTAAGTGGTTGCTGAGATATGGTAAGTTGTTTGCAAAATATTACAAATGTAATAGCTACTCTGTTTACTGTGAGTTATAAAATTCAGTTTAAAACCTAGAACGTAAAGAATACTACCACTATAAAAATAATTTGTGCTGAAGAGTTTGCCATTTATACATCTTTCATAACCCCTGTATTTCCAGAGATAGGAATATTTTTTGAAATGTGAGGACATAATTTGAGCCTGTCAAAAGGCTTAGGCTCTGCCTATTGGAAGTCTCAGTCCAAACTTCCTTCCTGAGCCCCATTGGAGTGAATGAGTTAAAATGTTCCCTTTTAGTAAAAGAATGAGAACCCTTTGATTTACAGAATATTTTGAAATGATTCCATTTATTACATTTATTGACCAGAAGCTAAGCATTTCTCTCTTTTAGATTCATGATTATTACTACAATTACAACAGTTAACAATGAAGCTAGGGTGGGGGCCTACGGTTTGAGTTTGCTGACTCACTTTTATGCTTCACTGAGGTTGTGCAGTTTCTGGAACTTTCTAGAAAGTTCTGGGGTGACCGGCAGCAGTCCCTGATAAACCCCATTGCATGGGCCTGTTTCCTTTAATCATGTGGTGCATACAATCTATGATAGGCTTAGAAGTTACTGGAAACATGCCTTTTTCATTTGTAAGCATATTTGCATGCTTTTCTGTGAGCTCATAAATCTGACAAATCTCAATGGCCTTATTCAAAGTTAAATCACTGTCACGAAGCAAAATCTTTCTCACAGCATCATCTTTCATACTACGCACAAATCTGTCCTTTATCAGCTCATTTCTTAAGTCAACAAATCTGCAAGTTTTAGCATTATTTCTCAAGTCAGTTATATATATGCAGCAAACTTTTCACCTGGCTTTTGATCCCTTGTATAAAATAGGTGCCTTTCCATTGTAATGTTGGTCTGGGGGTTACACATTTGTCTAAATTTACATTTTAAACACTCAGTGTCCTCCCTTGACTCAGCCTGTTCAACAATATGATGGTTTCCCCCTCTCCAGCATAAATAGTAGGTGCGTAAACAAATGAATGTTTCCTTTCTGTGGCTTCTGACCCTAAATGCCTTTGTATTGTCTTCTTTATCAGAAAATGCAACCTGCATGAAATTGTCATGCTCTTGCTCAAATACTCTCCAGTTTATTTATTTATTTATTGACATTTGTTGACCGGGAAAGTCCACTGGGTCAGAAACCCATTTTCAGTGAATGCCTGGGGAGAAAAGCTCCACAGTTAATTAAATATTATAAAGAACAAATACAAAGTGAAAGAGATATGTATGGATATTTAATAACATACTTTCAATCACAGAAGAATAATCATAGACTTTAGTATAGTATAACATACTTTCAGTCCACAAGAGAGTAATCATAGAACTTAGTAAAACTGATACATATAAGTAGGAAAAACACTGATTTAGAGGATGAAGAAAAATGATATCAGAGAGTGTTAAAAGCAGAATCTGAGTAGTTAAGTGTGTGAAATTAAGGGGGCTTGCCCTGTATTTCACAGGTACAGCTGGGATTATTTATGAAGTGGGTTTTTAGTGCACATTTAAAGGCTGCTAGGGAGTCAAGTTGAATAATATATGAGGGAGGCTATTCCATAGTTTGGCAATGTTATATGAATATAGGTATTGTCCTGCTCTTTTGTTGGCTTTAGCTACATTTAAAAGGGTCCTTTCTGAGGAGTGGAGAGTTCTAGTTGGGGTGTATGTGTGTAAGATAGCCTGGAGTGTGGGACAGCTATCAGATTTGAGAATTAGCTTATGAGGAAATGTTAATTGAGTCTAATAAAGATAGTGGTGAAATTCAAGATAGGACAGGTTTGAGATAGCTTTGCAGTGGTGTGAGTGGTTGGGCATGTTGGAGGCGAATGTTGCTATATTGTACTAGCACAATTGCAGCTTACTACTGAGGGATGTATGGGGGTTGGTGAAAATGGAGCTTCCATACAAGAGGGATGGGATAAGCAAAGTGTTTGCTAGTTTTATCTTAGTTTGTTTATCTAGGTAGAGTTTATATCAGTATAGTTTGCCCAGTTTGAAATGGGTTTTCTTTACTGTAATGAGTATGTGTTGTTCAAAAGAGAGTTTATGATCAATAGTGATTCATAAAAGTTTTGCATATTGCACCTGTTCAATTTCCGTTTTGTTATGTGAAAAAATCTTGAAGTTTGCAGCTGGATATTTTGATGAAAATAATAGCAGTTTAGTTTTTTGGGGGGTTCAGCATTAATTTGGCATCATTTAGCCAGGTTTCTATGGAGGTGAATGTGCCTTGGGTGATCTTTTGTACGTCTGCAAAATTGTTGGAGCAGGAGATGATAGTTGAATCATCAGCATATTGAATCAATATGCTTTGTTGGGAGGCTTTATTTAGATCATTAATTAATATATTAAAGAGTAGTGGTCCTAAAATGAACCCTTTGGAGACACCTGTGTTGTTTGCCAGATACTCTGATTGTTGGTTTTACCATGTAACCAATTGATGTCTATCATTTAGGTAAGAGGAAAACCAGGTTATTACACTTAGTGAGCATCCAAGTTTTTCTAAGTATTGTAATAACTTAGGGTGTGACACTGTGTTGAAAGCCTTTGATAGGTCCAATAGGGGTACTGAAGCTGAGAGGCCAGCATCAAGAGCTTTATTCACAGTATAAGTGAAGGAGAGTAAAGCTGTGGTCATGCTATGACCAGGGAGGAAATCATGCTGAGTGGGAGTTAGGCAGTTGTTGTTAATGAGGGGATTTATTAGTTGGGTTTGTATGCATTTTTCTAGGATTTTTGATAGTGGGGAGAGAATGCAGATTGGCCGGTAGTTTGAAAGATCATGATTATTATCACCTTTGTGTAGTGGGGTTATAATGTATTTTTTCCATAGTTGCGGCACATAAGATTCACCGATTTGAACCACTGATAAGAATACTAACAGGGTAAGCTATAGCTCTATCAGCAGGTTGTAAGTATTCAGGTATTAGATTATCAGTGGAAAGTGAGCAGGGCTTTAGTTTGGTTAGCAATTTTAGAATTAGGGATATAGGTACTGGTTGTAGTGAGAAAGGAAGATTGTGTGGATTATTGTTAGAGGGAACCATAGTGTGTATAGAGGTAGTTATGGGGTCTAGTTGTGTGGTATTTTGGAAGTTAGGATTGCTTTCCAAGGATGAATCCTTGACTAGTTTTTGGATGGTGTCAATGAAGTAGGTGTTAAATATTTGTTCTATCTGATGAGGGTCTTTGTCAGAAGAGGGTGATGGATTTTGAATGTTACCTGGATTAACCAGGGAGGATACAGATTTCCAGAATTTTTTGGATTATTTTCTTGGGAGGATAGTTGTGAGGAGAAATAGGTTTTCTTATCAGTTATGATAAGCTTTTTTGCAGTATTTCTAAGTTGTTTATAGTTTTGTTCATTTGCTATAGTTCTACATTTTTTCCATATTTTCTAGGCTTTGTCTCTAGACAGGAGGGTTTGTTTGGTATTGCTTTGTTAACCAGGGACATACCTCTCAACTGTACTGAATTTCTTGGTAAATACTGGTTTTGAGGGCAAAATATTGGGTTGCCACGAATTCCCGCGCAGTCCCTTTAATCTGAATTTCCTGTTTTTTTTTCTAAACCCCTGACATCATCACATGCAGGGTGGGCATGATGACGTCAGCTCCTGCAGAGTGCAGACTGGTCTGAGAGCACATGTTACTTCCCTGGGCCAGCTCCTGAGGTAAAAAATTGCTTCTTTTATTTACTTACAGCTGCAGCCAGAAGAAACTTTTCTTATTTGACAGCACATCTTTTTGCCCCTGGCTTGGCTCCTCATTAATTTTACTGTGTTAAAAACCTTTTGTTTTACCTAACGGCTGCAGTAAACAAACTGTATTTAACATTTATGGTATTACCTTGCGTGTTAACGGCTGCAGGCAGGAGAAACCTTAATAACCCTTAATCAGGCTATTACTTATTTAACTCGTACATTAGCAAGAAACTGAAACATTGGAGAAATCTTAGTTACTTATTTAACTGTGTGTGTCGTGTACTTTACTGTGTGTTAATGGCTGCAGGCAGGAGAAACTTTACTTATTTGACAGCGCGCACATCTTCATCCCCGGCTCAGCTCCTCATTACTTTTACTGTGTTAAAAACATTTTGTTTTACCTAACAGCTGCAGTAAACAAACCGTGTTTAACATTTATCATGGTATTACCTTGTGTTAATGGCTGCAGGCAGGAGAAACCTTAATAACCCTTAATCAGGCTATTACTTATTTAACTCGTACTTTAGCAGGAGACTGAAACATTGGAGAAATCTTATCTTAGTTACTTATCTAATGGTGTGTGTCGTCGTGTGCTTTACTGTGTGTTAATGGCTGCAGGCAGGAGAAACCTTAATCTTTTATTTATTTAAGTCAGCCTTTTACTGTTAACTTTTTACTTATTTAAGTTGTACTTTTTACTGTGTGTACAGCTGCAGGCAGGAGAAACCGTAACCTTTTACTTTTTTAACTCATGCTGTGTACAAACAGATGCAGGCAGCAGGCAGGAGAAAGTGGTGTGTGTTTTAATCTTGTAATAGCTCCAGGCAGGAGAAACCTTAACTTTTTACTTATTTAACTTGTACTGTATATGAATGGCTGCAGGGAGGAGAAAGTGATGCGTGTTTTAACCTTTTACTTATTTAGTTGCAGACTGATGTATGTTTTAAGTTTCCTTTTACTTGTTTAGCTGCAGAATGGTGTGTGTGTGTGAGATGGAGTTACTTTATGTATGGCTCGTGCACATTTGTTGCATCCTTTATGAATGTGCACCTCATTCTCCCAGCATATTTGCTTTATGTTAGAAGATTTCAACACTGTCCTTGGACGATACTGGTGAGTTTAAATGTTGTTCTGTTTTTCTTATCTATTTTTGTTATTGTGCACTGTTATAGTAATGCAAAGACAAACAGGTTTGAATGACTAGCATCACACTGTATCTACTTTTCTGGGTAATGAAGTTCATAATTGCATAACTTCATTCATGAACAGTAAGTAAAAATAGATAGAAAGACATTACATTTGACTATATGTGGGTTATACTGTTATCTAATTGAATATTAATAGACTGATTAATCTAGTTGGAAAGTACAAGTAGAGTTTGATAAGGGGAGGCTCAGTCCACACATTTTTCTTCTGCCAAATCTGTTTGTTTTGTTAGTAGCACAACTGGTAGAATACTTGCATTTGATGCAGAAGACTAGGGTTCTACTCCCCCCATGAATGGATTGCTAATACTGTACTGTGTTGCACTTTTAAAGGGAGTGGATGCTGCAGTCCTGAGAATGTCCTCTTTGGCGGAGATACCTAGTAACTATGAACCTGTTATCAGTTTGCCATCCAACCCTATTGCAGTATTACTAACTTATCATTTTTTTAATGCAACATAGGCAATTTATTCCTCAAGGGCAAGAGGCACTTTATTTGTAGACGAAACAATGAAATATTAAGTTGCTTGCTAGCAGCAATCTGTTCATTAGTTATAGATATTTCAGATCTCTTTAATGTGGAAATACTTAGATGACATTTACTTCTGCAGAGATTGTGCATATTTACTGATACTGGTGGATTGTACAAGTTTGAGTAGACTTTTATGATGGAAATATTCTAAACTGAGCAGTTTTGTCATTATTGGTTCATGCGTTTTATTTCCTTGCTTACTGGAAAAATGTTCAAAACAATAAGTTTAAAACGTGCTCTAACAAGTGTGCTGTATTATACAAAGAATGTAATTTAATACAATCAGGGAGGTGTATCAATGAACATGTGTATGTTTCATGTGCAAAGGGCCTATGATTTGAAAACAACCCAAAGGTAATCTTTATCCACTGCTGCTGTTTTAAAAAAAGTGAGTTTCAAGGGCAGAAAAGTTTTAATGCTAAGTCTATTTTCATTGTGAGATTGTATTGCTTTGTTTTGCAGATGTCTGCTAGTGTTTGTGCTATAAAATGTAAAATAATCATTGTAGAAGTAAAGCAGTATGCACATTAGTGTTTATGATAAATAGGGAGAAATAGCCAAGTAATAGGACATTGGAATGGCTGCAGGGAGGAGGACTGCGTATGGGGTGCCCCATTCAAACCAGGATTTTGTGAGGGGGAAGGGTGGCAAACTCAGACATCCCTGGGGGGCACAAACTCAAGCTACGCCACAGCCGCCACTGATCAGTAGGCATTGGAGAATGACTTTTGCTGATCTGACCATCCTAGTAAACTATAATATTCTTTTGCTAAGATAAGAATATTGCCTATTTTACCACAAAACCCACATACTGCAAGTTGCCAAAAACAAAATCCTAAGGTTCATCATCTTCTCCCTTCCCAGTGAATATCATTGCTACATATTAAAAAAAATAATGGTTACCATTTTATACAGGGTCTGAGCTGGGGCCATATTTTGGTTGTCTGTTCTTCAGTTTGCATTTGAAATTTGGTATCCCACAATTCCATTGGAGTGTGTGGGGCTGCATAATTATTTATGCAAATTTTATGTTAATCAGCATATAGATTTGTACCTATTTTCATGGGCCTTTGTCCAGATTTTTGATGTTTCGAGGTTGAGAGGTATGACCAGGGAGCATGTTTAGGTTTTGTTCATTTTGTATGAAGAGGTGCTAAGCTGTTTAACGTGCTAAGAAAGATGTTATTAAAATAATGTATAGTGTCATCCAGGTGTAGTGATTTTAATGAGGGCCAGTTTTGAGCTTGTAGAGCAGTGATAAATATGTTTTGGTTAAAGTGGGCAAGATTCCTGATAGATTTGTATGTGTGAGGTTCGGGGATCTGTAGTTGGGTTCTATGGATGTATGCAGGTAGGTGGTCGCTTAGAGTGCTTGGGAGTGTGCCAGTATTGGAGTAGAAGTGGGGGTGAGATATTAGAATCCAGTCTAATATAGATTCCGGTTTAGTGTTTAAAGCACTTGCAGGGTCTTGATAAGTATTTAAAGCATTTAAAGCAGTGCTTAGCAATATTATTAGCAAACACTAGTGGACCTGTTTGTTGAAACACTTCAGCCATGCCAACAAAGTATGTGCCCAAACACACTGAAAGTATAGCCCCTGTAATTATATATGAACAAATTGCCTCTCTGCAGCTTGCAGTAACACACAAATGCAAAATAAACTCTTCAAAATACTGTACCTTGCAAAATATGCTCTAAAATGGCTGTATTTTGAGAAATAACTTTACTGTAACAATGCATAAACATGTGAACACTTCATACACTTCTGATAACTCAGATAGCCTCAGTAAATAAGAAAAAGTACATGCCACATCTGATAACTTTGATAGTCTCAGTAAAATGAAAAAGTGTATGCTTAGCAAAAAAAAAATCTGGTTGTTTCTCTTATTTTATTCATTTTATGCAATTCAGACTTAATTTCAAACATCTTCCGTAGTAATTTGAATAACTCTTTCTAGCAATATCAAACATTTTGACTTATTTTAATACTGTTTAGAGCATTCTGTATGCTTCGTTTCATATTTTATGAATAAGAAATAGTTTGAGCAAGTTTTAACATTAGAAATTCATATCTGACCTGTTTTTTGCAGATGGTCCACTTCTGTACATACTACTCAAAGTCAAAGTAGAGAAACTGGATTTCTTTCCGACCATTAGATATGCCACTTCTAACATCATGTCCTTTAGAAATCCCATTTCTGACACCATGTCGCTAATCCCTTACTCCAATGATGACAAGCAGGTGGGGAAGCTCAGAAGCTTTATTACATGAAAACACATCAGGATGGATAGCAGCTTCAATAACTATAAACAAACTGATTAACAGATAGAGCTTACTTACACACAGATATGCTTACACTACATCTTAACACAAAATGGCATTCTATCCCTGCACGTGCTCAATAATCAATACACTTAGTACATACCCACAGAATGTTTCTTAAAGAGATATGTACACTGATCTATAAACTTTTCTGGAAATCCATTAATAATCTGTTCAAATCAGGGCAGTCCACCACACTTACGCATCAAAACAAAAATATCTTATATTCAATAACTGAACAATTCAATTCTGATTGTATCTAAACTGTCCTGAAACTAATTAAAAGTAACATTATTAGTCTTATTCTCCCATTAATGACTGCAAGTAAAAATACCTTATTATCCTTTCAGCCAATTTCTACATCTACTATTAAAAAGTACGTACAAAAATTAAAGCCTTCAACCATATCAGATAGGCTTCCCTTGGAATACCTTGGTATTGCAGCAAATGCACTAGCATATGCTATAGCTATTCTCATCAATTGTTTGTTAAAACAAAAACAAATCCATAACATCTGGAACACATCCTACATTATACCATTACACAATGGAGGTACTTCCACAAATTTATCTAACTATTGCTCAATTGCTAGTCATTCCCCATTGACCAAGATCCTTGAAAGATGTATACACGCAAATTATGAAATGCATAACCCCTGATATCATCACAAGTACACAACTGGGCTTCAGACCTAAACACAGCAGAAAAACAGCTCTCCTGAGCTTTAAAAATAATATCAACAGGGAAAGAAATAAAGGTCACTTTGTTTATCTCATCTTTTTGGAGTTACCCAAAGCTTTTGACACTGTTCCTCATAATAAAATATGAACTGAACTCTGATCATTACACCTCTCTCACCCTGTAATATACTGGTTCCACTACTATTTCTCCGACAGACAACAGGCAATTGAATGGCAACAACATACTCATCCTTCCTTCCCATAACTAAAGGGGTATGTCACAGTTCCAGTCTCAGTCCACTACTATAGAAAAGCTATATCAACTCTCTACATAAAGCCTCCAAAAATGCCACAGTAATTCAATATGCAGATGATTCTCCCTGCTTCTTTGCAGCCATCACACTCTACTCTATGCAAAATTACCAATCTTGCTCTTCCTTTGAAATATGGCTAACTAACTCTCAGCTCCTTCTTAACCCCTGCAAAATAAAACTCATGCTCTTCACCCCTAAAAATAGCTCTGATCTTGAGCAATCATTTTATATCACTTCTAATGATACTATATCCCAAGTACCAGTAGCAAAAAACAAACTGCTAGATGTTATCAGAGATGATAACCTGAAATATGACCAACAAAATATATCTCATGTAAAAAAAAATAGGGAATCTATATAGATGCAACTTCTACCTTACAAAAACCATAAGAAAAACATTGCAACTATCTACTAAACATTACTACTGTATGCTGCTCCAGTAGTTACTAGCATTAGAGTGAACCTAATATCTAAACTAAGTTCCTGTTATAATAAAATTGCAAAATTTGCTTTCTAATATTTAATCCTAATTTTATCATTGCCCCCCCCCCACAAAAAAAGAAGTGGTTAGAATTAGTTAGTCACAGCTCTTACTTACAACTTACAGCTCTTATCTCTTAACTCTATATCCTTTAGAAATCTATCCAGCAGTCCAAAGCACTCTATGAACCTACCTGCTAACAAAACAGTTATGATCCAGCTTTCAATTTCTTTTTACAGCTACCAAAAAAAAAAAACTCTGCTGGAGATGCACTTTACCTAACTTCTAGGTGTTATAACAGATGGTAACCTGAAGTATGACCAACATATATCTCACATAATAAAAAAAATCAAAAGCTTGGGAGTTTATGTAGCTACAAATTCTACCTTACAAAACAATGTAAAAATATATTGCAGCTGAGCTGCCTATCTAATATTATTACTACTGTATGCTTCCTAATACTTACAAATCTTAAAGTGAACCTAATATCTAAACTAAGATCCTGTTGTAATAAAATTGCAAAATGTGCTCCCCCTCTGGATAAGGATTACTTCCAACTTATCTAACTTAAAATTTCTCCTCAAAGAACATCTCCCCAAACCTGGTTAAGCTCCTGCCATATTCCTGTCTAACCCTTATTTCTAGAACACCATACCTACTCTTGACCCTGCATATATTTTTTAACTTACTCCTACTTTTCTCTTTCCTTTAACTATAAGCACGCTTATCTATCTTAATAGCTTTAGCACTATTTATCACAACAATATCTAATGCAAACCTAATGTTGCTTTCCATCCCAACTACTTAGCTGGGCATTAAGAGAAAGGCCTTACTATTTTATTATATTGTTTTTCATATCGATCATTATTCTGTAAATGTAATGATATTTCTAAACTTGCTTGTTGCATGCACTACTGTTTTTCTTTCCTATAACTTTGCTATAAAGTTTGTACTGCATTGTTTATTAATCTATGCACAATTGTTTTTCTCTGTGGGCCTCACTGAAAAGGGGTAAGCTTGTCATCCCATTAAGACTATCCTGGTAAACAAATGCTAAATAAAATAAATAAATGAATGCTAAATACAATTTTAACAAGCATACAAGGTGATTGGGAACCTTGGATGACTGAGAAGCATATTGACACTAGGAGTTTGATAACTGACAACCTGAGGTTACAGACCTTAAGAAGTTACTTTCATTTATACATTATGTTTTGATGCAGATTGCAGTACTCACATTTCTTGAAATTTTTGAATCAGAGGTCATTGAAAAGTAGGCCACAAACCACGTTTGCAATGGAGCATAGTGCATAATAAAGAACTGAGTTATTTCCTACCTTGATTTCCAGTTCTTTTTGAAATCTATATTTAAGTGAAATTTGCATAAATTCCAGTGCTGTGTTTGCATGTATTTGTGGTGGCTGTTTTTTTTTCAAAGTTTTTGATATAATTTGAATGTCTGTATTTGCTGCATTGGATTGAACTAAGTTATTTCTACAGGAGTGGATCAAATTTTATTTATTTATTTATTTATTTTATTTATTTTACATTTGTTAACCGGGGATTTCTGACTGAGCCAAAAAAGTCCATTTTCAGCAGATGCCCGGGGAGAAGAGCTCCACGTAGAAAAATTACAGATACATTTAGATATTTAGACATGATCAGTATACACACAAATTGCAACAGACATGTTTTTACAGTGGTATGCAGCACATCAACAGTTACAGTGGAGAGAACAAACAAGAAAATATTAAGTTAAAAATAAAGGTAATTAATAGAAGTGTGGTGCACAGCTGAAATTTGGAACATAGGTACAATACATACATAGTACACAGGTACAGTACATACATTGTACATTAGCCAGTGTTTGTGAGTAAGAGTGAATTTTAGATTTCATATCCTTCGAATCATATAAAGGTTTAAGCAGTGAGAGGGCAAACTTAACTTTAAAAAAATCTTTGTGTAAGAAGAGATGCTTAGCTAGGGTTTAAAAAGGCCCCAGTGGTCATTAGCCTTATACACTTTTATGAACCTAAGTGGATGTAAATACTTTACTTTGTTGTGAAAGCTATTCTAGATCATTAAAGGCTAAACTCTGTTAGTCATTAAACTTTTGCTTGATGGTGAACAGGCTGTGTCAGATTTACTAACTTGTTATAAACAGAGGTCTATGTAAGTAAGTCATCCATATAGCACTCTGACTAAAGAAGAAGTTCAGCAACATTTCTTAAAGACGCTGTACTGACAAATGTTGTTGTGTTGTACAAACAACGTCACTCATATCTCTCAGCCTCTAAGTGGATGAAATCTGGACAAACCCTAAAATAATGGGGGGTGCAAAGTAAAAAAATAGGGACAGGTGTTAAACATTGTTCTTATAAACTTAGTTGCTAGAATTACAGCTTTTGTGTTAGAATGCAATTTCTGAAGAATATGAAATCTGAAATTCAAATGTACGCCATTATTTAGTGACTTCAATCCTCAGTAATTTGACAGAAAACAACAACTTTTATGAGGAACAGACCAGAAATATGAAACAAACATCTGGACATTCTTTGAAGATCTGGACAGTTGAGAGGTATGATGTCACATTTGCTACTTTTGTTTAGCTTAGCTCCCATATTGTAAGTGACAGTAATGATGGTAACATATCTGCAGTTGCAGAAGAATGGCAAAAAAATTCTGCAGATATTACAAGTTTTTTTATAGTGTACAGCTGACCTCAGTCATTTCATCAAAGCTTCTTGTAGTGTTTATTTTTCACTAACAAAACTTCCTGTGCCAATTTAAGTTGTTTTATGATGGTGAAAGCCCTGAAACAAAATGTAAAGATAAAGTTATCACTCCCTACTTCCATATCCCTCTTGCCCCCTCAACTTCCAAGCTATCTATAGGTAATTTACATTCTGTGTAATCCCACATGGCACATGGATACAGAAATTCAGATATCATGTTTAGTGCACATTGGTGGTAATGCATCATAGTCACTAGACCTTCTGCCTTCCTGTAACATGAAAATACAGGTGCAGTTAAGCCAAGCTCTAGTTTCTTAAAGATTAATATTTCTGTTGATTTATTTCACAGAAATACATTGACAACACGTTTACACTCAAAAACATTTTGGTAATGTTGCAGAGCCATGATGTTGAATGCATTTTAGGTGGTAGTTAAAATAACACAGTTGCCTAAGTCGTTTTGAATGTATTCTGCAATTTTTTATCACCAACAATATTTAATTTGAGAAATGTATTGTAAACCACATCTGAACCCAAAAATAAAGTGAATTCATGCAATAAAAATGAATATGAAGAACAAATAACAACTATGTGTATCACTTACAGAATGATGACAAGAGGGTTAAATGCGAACACAGGCACTACCACTTGAGTAGTAAAACTTGCAGCAGGATTTAAAATGCTTGAGACCAGTATATAAAGCATTTCAGAGATTTTATCATCTGTATAAAGGGGAAAAGCAGAACAAAAATAACATACTGTTGGGTAGAGCATTGAAAAAGATATGATGGCAATATTGTAGTTCAGGAAGCATTTCAGTAATTTCAAGTCTGTGTTAATATCTGATAATGTTGGTCTTCTATTCCTTGGCATTATCAAGTCATGTAAAATATATAATATAGCTTTAGGAAACAACATACTCTGAATTTAGGCATGTAATTTATATATGTATGTATGTATATATTTATTTGAGAACCGGAGTAGGTGCTGGTCATAAGATCCTTTCAGCCATGACCTAGGTGCAAAGACAGGAATACAGAATTTAAATTGACATACTACTACATTCATGCAGATATATGATAATCATAGATGCTACTTAAATAGGGTGCATTAATAAATTTTATTAATAGTAAATTAAAATCATTACATACATTGAGAGAAAAGAAGGGAACAGTAAACATGTAAAGTCAGTAACATTTTCATACCACTAAATGATTAATACACAAACAAGACTTTCAGTTATTTATATACAGTATATATAGAATAGCATTTCACTGGTGACCACAGTAGCAACAATAAGAGACTGAAAGCTTACTTAAGTACATCTATGTGTCCATAGCGCATTTACAAGTTATCTCATCGTGAGGTATTCTGAGAGAGAATTTTTGAATCCTAGGGGAACTGGCAATTTTTGAAATGAGAGTGAGGTCTAGTGAGTAAATTTGTGTGATGAACCAATAAGTACAGGGTGTGCATGATTCACAGAGAGAGAGGGAGACGTATACTGCTAACAAGAAACTCTGAGCAGCATGGACAGGTCTCGTATATACTAAAGGTCATATAATGACAGGGTAATGAGCAGCATTGTTACAATGAGCTTGGTCTGTGCAAATAAGGCAAAGTAAAATGGCAGAGCAATTCATTAACTTATAAAAGCCATATCTCAGAGCTGCACACACTGTACAATTCAAAACAGTTGAGTTTATAGTCATTTTAAAGAAAACCCAATCATAGCAATAGAGCAAAAGGATAATAAAAGAAAGTTATATGGAGCACAGGATTGTTTGTTGTTAAATAAAGTCATAATGGAGAACTGTAAAATGGGGAAGAATCTAAGTATGACATGCATAGACTAGAAAAAAGCATCTGACAGTATTCTACACTCATGGATAAAAGAGTGTTTAAAAATTATTAAAATATACCCTACACTGATCAATTTACATTACAGCACCCATGAAACAGTGGCAAACCACTTTGCAGTTAAGCCATGATAAAGGACAAATTATTATTTCAGGGCCAAAAATTCAAAGGGGGTAGGGGATATTCCAGGGTGACTCGCTATCACCACTGCTCTGTTGTTTTGCCATTAATCCAATAAGTAGTTGTCTACTTAAAAGAATTGCAGAAAAAGTCATTACTGGGCACATTGCAGGTGCTACGAAGAGCAATTTTAGCTAATATCAAAGATTGAACCCATACTAATTTCATGAATTCTTTTGCTTAGTCTGCTGTTTTGGCAATTCTATGTAGTTATGGAAAACCCTGGTATTAACATCTTATCCATGAGTGGACCTGAAAACCTCATGCACATCCAGTTTCTCCCTTGCCCAAGGCACATACAGTCTTGCCCTCTCTACCCACACTGTTTAGGTAATGTCAGTCACATAATTGTACTGAACTACTTTTACCCATAGTACAATACCTATAACATCACACCTCACCAAAGTGATATAACTGTTTTTTTCAGGTTTAAAAATGTTTTTGCATGAGACATATATGTAAGTTATGACAGGCAAATATTTTTATTAAAACTATTAGCACAAAGCCTACCAGAATGTGTCAATTGTTGCATTGTGTGTCTCTACTATTATGATTAATAATGCTTTTAGCACAATAGTCTTACCCAAGCAGAACTCCTCTTAATATACCTTTCAATAACCCTTAATAGTATTGGCCAATCTATTTTTTTAGATAACTATGACAGCAATTAGCAGCCATACTTGACAAAGTGAACTTTTAAACACTAGAATTTCCACTGTACAGGATAAGATTTAGTTTTCTTTAACAAGTAGTCCAAGACTCACCTGTAGTAAGTTTTCAGGTTGCAAATTCATCTACCTGCATGAAGTGATCATGCAGATTATGACTAAACTTATTTTTCTTTTTAATTTGCTTAATTTGCACATTAAAATAACTTGCTAAACACTGCAATGAATTTGTGCCAGTGCCATGTACATGGATGGGTACCTGTGGGCTGAACTCTGCATGTATGGTCCACACTATGAATATGGGGGGGGGTTTGTAATTCCACATTTACTCTGCTAGAAATTGAGTCACTGAAATTCATGCTTTCTTAACAAATTATAAAGGGATGTGACACTGCCATGTTTATCACCTTAGAGTGCTATTGTGAGCCACTATAATACAATACATATTTTAGCCTGGCCTGTCATATGCTGCCCAAGTAATGTGTTCATCATCGCATGTCAGATAGAACACTTGAGAATAGGTGTGGGCATGAAGTGTCTGCCATTTTAATCCACTTCTCTAAGATGAGACATCATGGCTAGAGAAGTTGAAGCTAGCATTTCTTTTAGAGCACAGAGGAGGTATGTGGAGAAAAGTAAAATCTGTTACCAATTTCTCCATAAAGATTATAGTCAGGTGCTCTTGCAAGAGGGCTGTGAAGGTACTCAGTATAAGACTGCTGCTAAAATAGATTTTCCCATACAGTCACCTGTATGACTAGCATCCCACAACAGGGAGACCAATGCCATCAGCATTATAGTGGCACAAGGGGTCACTGTTTGCATCCTGATCTCCTCGGCTGATGGGAGGATGAGGTCAGATAGGAAGCACTACGCATGTGCTGTAAGCACATCTTACGCTGGCTACACATACAGCCTGGTAGTGCATGCCATCCACAGATCTAACAAACTGCTGCTTTTATCTCCATAGTCCCTGAGGTTAGTACAGAGAATAAGCAGTTGCACAGAGGACAGAGTGCCTAAGAGAGATCTGGGTAACTGTGCTTCCTTCATACTGTGCAGGTTTTAATGGTAACAATCTATTCAGGTAGTATAGATGGAGATTCATACAGTATACGCTTTATACATTATTACCACTTCCATGGTAAATTCCATAGTGTAAAGGTAACATTTGACTGCTGGATGGTGTAACTATGTATGCACAGGCACTGGAAGAAGTGGCTCAAAAGTTAAGACTTGGTTTGAACATTTCTTGGCATTTGGCTTGATCAGATCACATTTGAAAGTCAGATCCAAAGTCGACAACCTCTTATTCTGTTCATAAATGATATCTCACTTCCTCATACAACCTGTTAGAGCAGGCCAAGGTGTCCTACTTGCAGAATTAGAATATGGCCTACCCCTCTTTGTCATGCTTTACCAAAAACACTACTACCTTCTTATCTTCTTTAATCAAAGCTTGTGTCCAAAGGCATGCTGATGTGGGTACCATCAGATTTTGGAAAAAGCAGTTCACTTACCTGAAACTGAGCAGTTTTAAGCTTTGAAGGCTTTTGTTGAGTCAAACTTGGAGAGGCAGAATTAAGCTGTTACTCAATGTGCAGCCTTCTTGGAAGTCTCCCACAGTTAATCTTGAGAGTTCTGAGCAGTCTTTGCTGAGGGATGCAAAATTTAAAGTGGTCAATGAAAATGTAAGTCTGGTCATCTCACGACAGCTGCTTACAGATTTTTGCTCTCACATCCCTAATCTGACATCTGATAACACTGCCAGAGAGATTTATTATTTCACTCTAGAAAAGGTTCAGCCACATGTCATTTCAATTGAAGAACAAATGTTGATTGCGAGCCGTTATTGAACTGAAAGGATTCGGCTCACTGCTGCATTCTGCTGTTATTGAAGGGAGCCGTCAAACTGCTGCATTTTCTGGCTGGGAGGAACATTATTATTGAACAGAAATGACTTGGCTCACTGTTGCATTGATTCCTGGCCATTATTGAACAGAAAGGACTTGGCTGAGTCGGCTCACTGCTGCGATGTTCGGAGGAAGGGAAGCTGTGCAAGACATAATTTCAGCACTAACACTGAATCCAGATTTGGTGACCAAAGAACTTCTAACTTTGAAGCACGAGGCTCAAACTGTAATCACCCAGTGCCTGTATGAGCATAGCAAAAAAGTCGTAGCAGCAAACTGTAATGCTAGCCAAGAACTTTCTCAGAAAAATGCCATCAGAGAACTCTCCTTGATTGGACACTGTTTAATTCAGATAAATGAAAAATCACCTGAAATGGCACACTTTGTATTCTGACATTCTAGTAGCAAGTGGTAAGAAGCATTAGTGTTCGTATGTAAGTTCAATGGTATCGGTAATGATGTTTTTACATTTTAGGCCATGTTATGGGTTTGATGTAGTAATGAAAGCTGTTGTTCATTACTTGAATTGAAAATTTCTGTCAGTTTTGGAGTCTGTATTATTTGTGAAATCTGCGGACCTGATAGTTTTTCGTATGCTATATAGTTTAAAAGGTGTCGATATGGTATCTTCATTTGTGGAATGTTTATGAGGTTATATGTAAAGTGACTAATAGGAATTTATGGACAAACTGTGTTTGGACCTGTGAGGTCATGTGATCAACGGATGAAGAAGCAAAGCCTGACGTCTGGATGTTTTTTGGTGCGCATATATATTTAGTCACTTGGAGCCTCACATCCACAAAGATTAAGGGAATTGCAGTTTTGTAATGATGGACACTGATTCAACATTTTATTTCATTCTAAATGTATGCAGGTCTGTTTTGTTTAACATGATATTTTTGTAACCAATAATTGTCTACTACAATAGTACAGACTCACTGATTTTTGCTAAATGATTATATGGTAATTTATGGTCCTGTTGGGTAATATGTGGGGGCTTTTTTGCATGAGAACATATTTCAAGATAGTTGATGCTATAGGTATAAAAATTTGTTCTAATTACCCAATGGACAGCATTTTTTTGGAATTAGTGCATATCAAACCTTATAAGAGGGGTGTGTTCAAATGCATTCCTTTATATAGATCTCTATGTAGTTGTGGCAATTTGTGAATTTTCAGGCCTGCTGGTTCATGATATTCAAACTGATATTAATAAGTGACATGAGATATTTATATTTGACTTATTTATGGTCATTAATGTATTATATTGAACTTATACACACTGAAGATATTATACACACTTATACACACTGAAGATATTATACACTCTTATGCACATTGAAGATGATGTCACTTTTTTGTCCTCTGCTATTTACACTGACATACCTCATATGTTATCACACTCCCCTGCAATCCTCCCCTTACCCGCCACTAGGAACCTACACCCATCCCAAGTTCTGTCCAGCTCCTACCTTACTGTTCTATGCCCACACTCAGTACACTCTACCACACTACTTATTTTTCAAAACAAAATGACTCCCCTCACTAAAACAAATCCCAAAGTTAAAATCCAAATTTCTGCATCCACTCCCCCAACCTAACTTTTTTCTCTCTATCCTGACATCACTACTCCTTTCAGGTGATATACACCCCAGCCCTGGTCTTAATAACCAAATCTCATCTTCCAACTCCTCCACTCCATGTACTGTCATTACTACTACTTCCTCCCCCTACACCTCTATTACTCCCTCTCTTACTACTACCTCCCCATCTATTTTCTCTTCCCCACACAGAACCAAAAGACTAAATTTCTTCTCCATTAACATTCAGAGCATCTCCAATAAAGTGTCAGAACTCCACGCACTCATACAACACTATAACCCCCACCTCTTAACTTTCTCTGAAACTTGGCTAAAACCCTACATCCACAACTCAGAGATCTTCCCCCCTGGTTTCAACATCTGCGGACTAAAGTGGAGGTGGTGTCGCTATTCTGTATTCTGACTCTCAGTATCTTACCTCTCACCATTACCCCTCCCTCCTTCCACCCTGCAGATCTACTCATAGCAACCTGTCATCTCAACACCTACCAAAAACTAGTCATAGCCTCAATCTATATCCCACCAGTGAATAACATTACCATCCTTGAAGACATCTTATCTTGTTGTTTTCATCCCATCCCCTTTGAAACTATCATTCTTGGGGATGTAAATATAGACTGGAACTCAGTTAATTCTACTACATCTTCTCATAGTCTCAATCTACATGGTTTTACTCAACTTGTCTCCTCTCCTACTCGTCTTGGCAAAAGCCACTCCAGTTCTGTCCTTGACTGGATTCTCGTAAATTCTCCAAATTGGTACCACCAGCCAGGTACACTACCTGATTCCATCAGTGACCACCTGCCTATCCATATTACTAGATACTCACCCAACCTCACTTATACTCACCTCATAAAATACATTCGTAACCTAAGAAAATTCAATACCACCTCCTTCGACGAAATCCTCTCCAAAATTAACTGGTCCTACCTATACTCTCTACCTTTACACGATGCAGTCAGCTTCTTCAACCAGACATTCCTAAACATACTCAACTCTCTTGCCCCATCAGAAAAATAAAAGTCAAAGCTAAACATGCCCCCTGGCTATCCAAAGAAACCTTCCACCTTATGCATAAAAGAGATGCCACTTGGAAACAATATCAGAAAAGCAAATCTGCTGCCCTCCTACAATTGTACAGGGAACTTAGAAACCTTACAAAAAAGAGTCAACCAGGACAAAAGAAAGTTTCACTTCTCTGACCAATCTCTGCACACTTCTAACCCCCAGAAGTTCTGGACAACCATAAAAACTCTTCTCAACCTGGCTCACCCACAACTCCCAACCCTTTTTCCAATTATTCACCCTCGGATACAGCCATCCATTTAAATCACTACTTCATTGATACCATTTCTAAACTAGTACTTAACACCACCAACAACCCCAACCCTACCTCTAATTCCACTTCCAGTTCTACTACTTCCACTACCAAGCCCACACCTTTTTCACATCCCCAATCTGACTCCACTAACCTCTCAGACCCCTTCATGCTCAAACCTGTCTCTGTTAGTTATATTAAAACTCTCCTCAGTAAACTCAAACCTTGTTCTCCTGCCCCTGATAACCTACCTCCCCAGTTCCTTAAACTTGCTGCTAACTCTATTGCCCTTCCTATCACCATTCTAATCAACCACTCTATCCAGGAATCCACTGTCCCCCTCTATTTGGAAGCAATACTAAACTATCCCACTACATAAAGGAGGTAACTCCACAGAACCATCTAACTTCTGTCCCATTGCTATTCTTTCTCCCCTCTCCAAAATTCTCGAAAAGTGTATCTATTTTCAACTACTTTCTCACCTTACTCAAAACAATCTTTTAACCACCACACAGCATGGGTTCAGACCCAAACACAGTACTAACACTGCCCTCTTATCCTTCTCACATACAGTAGCTGAGGCCAGAGACAATAACAAATGCATGTTTTGCCTTTTCTTGGATCTCTCAAAGGCTTTTGATACCATCTGTCACAACGTTCTACTTCATAAACTTTCTCAGCTGAACATTTCCATCCCCACTCTTAATTGATTCTCAAGTTACCTGTCCAATTGCCTACAAGCAGTTAAAAGGCTAAAATCCTTCTCTCCCTTTCTGGCAGTTCAGACCTGTGTTCCTCAAGGCTCAATTCTCAGGCCCCTCCTTTTCAATCTCTTCACCAACGACCTGCACACTGCCAGTAAACTCTCCTCTATCATTCAGTATACAGATGATTCAACTCTGATCTCCATTTCTGACGCTATAAACAACCTCCACCATTCCACCCAAACTTCATTTCATTCTGTTGAGAAGTGGCTCACCAACAATCAACTCATCCTGAACCCCTTTAAAACTAAGTTCTTATTATTCCTGCCTAAAACTCTAGCCCAACACAAATCCAGCTTTCTCTTATCCTCTCTAAATGCCACCATCATAACACCAGACTCACACACTAAACTCCTGGGTGTCATCATGGATGACCAGCTCAAACTAGACAGCCACATACTTCATTCCATAAAGAAAACACATCAAAAACTGGGCCTGCTTTACAGGAATAACAAATTCCTGACCCCCAACTCAAAACTGCTGCTAGCCCAATCCTATCTCCTCCCTGCCCTCCTCTATGGCTCCCCTCTATTTTCTAATCTACAAAATAACCTGCTGGCTAAGCTTGACCAAACCTATAACAAAATTGCTAGGTTTGTCACCACCAGCTCCTATAAATCCCATCACTGCACAGCACTCACAAAACTACATTGGCTTGAACTCCCACACCTTCTGGCCAAAAGTCAGCTAATCCAAGCTTTTACAATTCTTAATTCTAACTTCGACTGTCCATCTCTGTCCAACCTGATCTCCTGGTACACCCCTCCCCATTCCCTGCGCAGCTCCGATAAACACTTACTACAAGTCTATAGACCCAGTAAGAACATAGGTAAAATACACTATAAACACTCCATTTCCATCTGGAACAATCTTCCACTCCAAATCGGAAGCTATACCTCCCTTTCTAACTTCAAACATGACCTGATACTGTATCTCCATAACATCCCTATATGTACCTGCAACCACCCTACTTAACCCCTCCCTCTCCCTATACCCACTTTACCACTACGTCTGATCTATAAAACCTTTCCTATTTCTATAACTTGTTATATATATATGCTCTCCCTTTTACTACCTCCCTCTAGATCACTACATCTCTCCTCTACTACTTTCTTCTTCTGCACCATTTCTTCCTTTGATCTGAGGCACCTTGTACATACACTTTTCCTCTTTTTTTACTCCTGCACTAGTTTTTTCCTCAGATCTGAGGCCTCCTGCACATACACAATTTCTCCTTCTAGCCACTAATCTAATAATGCCATTATTATTTTCAAATGATTACCTATAAACTTAATTCCCTTACTGCACACCTCTTGGATTTATTATTGTTGTTTTTCCTTTTACAACCTTATTATTATATTTTTGTATATAGCTATGTTTAATTCCATGGAGTACATTATTTTTTTTCATATCCATTGTATGTCTGTTTGGGGCTTTTCCCCTCGGGTCTCCACTAAAAAATGGTAAATTCTTACCCAGCTGGACCAACCCGGTTAACAAATGCAAAATAAATAAATAAATAAATACAATCTGTCATTTCATCACCAATTCTACTCAGTGTGAACATCATTGTATCTCCTTGGAAAAGGTAAACTGGCTTCCCATTCAAAGCAGAGCCAATCTCCTCAACTACCTTCTCTTCAAACTCCTAAGCCTAGATATACCATCTCCCCTAAGAGACTAACTACATCCAGCCAACTATGTAATCTAAGAAACCAGTCCACAAATGGCCCTTCTCTCATATCTCCATCCACTAAACTTCATTCAACAGACCGCAGTTTCCCTGTTCTTTCCCATAAACTTAGGCAAACATTGCCAAATGATCTTACTGAAATCAGAGACTTCATTTAGTTCAGACATTAGTTCAAACAGTACACAACTGAACAATACAAGTGCACATGTCAGAACACCAACCATGTCACCTAACTCCTATGGTTGCACTATTATATTCATCTGAATAATCTTGGCTGCTTAATCTTATAACCTCTCCAATTTCTAAACTCATACCTGCTGCTTTCCAATCTGCCCTATCTATTCCATACTGTTTATGTAATATCCACATCTGATTTTACTAGCTCTTTTATTACAGCTGTTACAGTTAAAAAATGAATTTTCTTCAATGCTAAAATTTCCCTCCATATTTGTATCTACTAAATCCATTATTTTGGCTGGACCACATTTATCTCACCTATAACACCTGTATTTTGCATTGTGTATTCCCGATCTTACGTCTTTTTAAATCCTCCTGTAAATGTATGTATATTGTTTTTATATCCATGTTATATCATATCACAATACTGTATACTTTAGTTATACCATCAATGCTACATTACTTGTTATTTTCCTGTTACTAGTCTGTATAAAACCCCAGACTGAGCTTGAAATGATCAGGTATTATCAGAGCTCTATGCCACCAGTAAACAAAAATAAATAAGTAAATAAATAATGCTTGTGGCATCAAGTCCCCCCAAAGTGTATTGTGATATAATCTCTTATTTGACCTGTCTGTTTCATTATGATGCCTGCAATATTAGAAGAAAAAATATGTATGAGGTACATTTCTTCACTGTGGAAATTGTCTCACTGACCCTCTTTTACCAACATAATTGGTCTAATTTATTTATTTTATTTAACATTTGTTTACCGGGAAAGTCTGACTTGGAACAAAGCCAATTTTCAGTGGAGGCCCAGGGAAAAACACTCCAGACAGATGTCTTTGAAACACAGGAGGAAACCCACATGAACACGGAGAGAACATGCAGACTCCAAACAGAAGGTACCCCAACAGAGAATCTAACTGAAGAACCTCTTGTTGTGAGGTGACAAAGCTACCACTGCACCACTGTGCCACCCAAATAATAATGAGTAATAATAGTGTCTGCTTGACTACAGCCTTCACTGTTGTTTTAAATGTAGCTAAACATGTTAAGGCTACACCTTGTGGATTGTGTGTGATGATATGTTTGGCTTTACATCTCACTCTTCGTTATTTGGGAAGTGTATTTGCAGTTCCATTGATTATATCACCTGTGTGTGGAATGTCGCTCTGAGAAGCCTTTTTTTTTGCAAATGCTCATTTGTTTGAGACATCCTATTACTTTGTGTTGAACTACAATCTTCAGCTAAATTGTCCCAAGTTGTTGAATATGTTCAGACTTTGTTTTTCATGACACATATGATGATGGCTATAGATTTGATTCACCATCTCAGCTATGTATGCTAAAAGCCTTGGTAAAATGAGAAGTGAGTTTGCCGTTCTTTGAATTATAGTGCCAGTGACACTGTTACAGTAAAAATATATATCAGTTTATTTTTTTCTGTTTAATCTGTACTTCTGTCTTCCACTAGAAACATATTATTTTCCTTCTGCCTATTTATTTTACTGTTATATGCAACAGCATCTAGACCTGCATCCATCTATCAGGAAAGGACTGTTACCTCTGCAAGATGCCAACAGCAGCACTGCCAACACTAATAACATCCACAGCATCTGCACCCCAGCCTGCCACAGCTTTATTTTGTTTATTTATTTATATTTATTTTATTTATCCTTTGTTGACCAGATTAGTCTCACTAGGCTCTTAGCCTCTTTTCAGGAGAGACCAGAGGTAGTATTTATACTACTAGTGGGCATTGGGGAACTGCCCCTACTCATCATTGTTGCGAGTGGGACCCATTTTGGTGGAGCACTTTTTGTTTCCATTCCAGGCACAGAGGCAGCCCAGAAAAACAGGGAGGCAGATTGGGAGAGAGAAGGAGATGATGAAGTGGTGAAAGAAATGAAGGAGAAAGTAAATATTGAAACCAGAGAATGTGTGCAGAATTCTGAGGAAATGCTTCAAACAAACCTGTTTGATGGAGATGAGTCAGCAAATGATGGATGTATAATTACAATCCTCCAATAGGGAGGATTGCAGGATGATTTATTTAAAGAAATGGTGGTACAAAGTGAGCCAGAAAATGAAGGAAATGTTTCCTGGGTGGATATTATGAAGAAAATACAAAAGGAGGATGTACAGACAATCCTGAAGAATATTTATTTATTTTATTTTATTTATTTTACATTTGTTAACCAGGAAAGTCTAACTGGATACATGTCCATTTTCAGCAGAGGCCCGGGGAGAAAAGCTCCACATTGCAAATAAGTGACACTTTAAAGTTGTGGTTACATAGAAATCTAAACATTAACAAATCACTGACAATTTATAGTCAAGGTTACATTTAAAGAGTCCCGACAATAACATTACTACAACTGTCCCACTCACAACTCAAATTACAAAGCAAGGAAACCATGATTAAACCTGTAGTGGGACTCTTTAAAATTGAAACGATAACCTGTCTCACTCTCTGTGCCCTGCAATACCATTTTTGAAGGTATTGCAGTGGTGCAAAAACTAATAGCAGCATGGGTCCCACTCACCTGAAAGGTATGGTCTGTCTATAACCTGTCATTGCAGGTGTGCTCTGCAGAGCCTAGAGGCAGGTGCCAGTCACTGCAGAGATGTTTGAGTGGTGCATTATAAGGCGTGCCTTGCCTGCGTGCATCACAGAGGAAGATGCAAGCATTGTGTCACATGCCCACATGTCGTGCCTGCCAGTTCCCGTCCTGCCGGTGACAGTTATTGGAAACTGTGCAAGACAGGCAGTATAGAAGCAGCAAGAGCCTTACATGTGAGCTGTACTCCCAGGGCTGACAGGTACAAGTCATCTGTGCCACAGCATTGTGTTTGACCAGGTCAGTCAAAGCGGACAGATACCAGATGCCTGTGGAATGACAATAAGAGCATAGGCAACTGTTGAAGTGACACAGTTGGTCGTTGTACAGTGGTATCATGTCCGGACGAATGCAAAATGCTCCCCAGGGCTTGGCCCACACCCTCAGGGCTATAAGACTGGTGAGCTATTGCATGTCCCTGCACACGTAGTCCGTGAAGTGTCATCACAGGGCAGTCACACTAACATGGAGAATGACAGTCACATTGTACCTGGTGAGGTGTGGCATGGGTGCATAGGCTATGTTGCAGAAGCAGTTACCCGACAGCAAGATGTAAGCGACTATCGCCTTGTGTAGCCTGCTGTGTGGAACTGCAGTGTGACTCCCTACAGAGTCATATATGACTGGTGTGTTGTGAATGTTATAACTCCCTATTGGCTGTATATGATGGGCACACATGAGTCTGTGGGCTATAAGCTGGTGATGTTGTCTTCCATGATGGGGGCTACCTCTGGTGCCTACACTGAGTATGGAGACGTACTGCACAAGTTGTCCCCGTAGGTGTGGCCAGTGGTGTAGATCATGTGAGACTATGTGATGGGTGGGGTGTGTTGCGAATGTTACACATCCCCAAATGACTGTCAGGTGCAGTCAGGGTTGGTGACAGCATTACCCCCAGCCATAGCTGTCAACCTCCTGTCCCCAAAATGAGGAACATTAGCACTCATACTGTGTGACAAATGGGCAAAATGTGGAACACTTACAACTGGCTTACTAACAGCTTCAACAAGGAAGGGCATATGATGGCTAAAATAGGCTGGTTTTATGTATAAAAAAGATATTCTAATGAATGAATATGATTCCCATCTATTTAGCCATGGCTAGCAGGTAAACAATTTCCAGCAATGAATGTGTGACAGACCCTTTCAATGTGAAACCTTGAGGAACATGCACCTTTTAGAACCCCAAATGAGGTACGCTCCTCGTAATGAGGTACACTTGAGAGTTATGCCCCCAGCACGGCTGCAGAAGTGCATCCCCCACAGGCTGTAGTGTCATATATTGGGAGGTGAGCATTGAATGTGTACATGAGACAATTGCTCTATTGCCACATGTATGACATATCCCTCATATAGACAGGCAGTAGCACTGGTACGTGACAGTTGGACATGCCTGTATATACAACCATGTCCCACAGGATATGTGCGTTATGTGTGTACAACAGCTGTTGTACCATAAGCAAGCTGGGAAGTGTAGGACAGCCAGTGTACCTATGGGAAATGGTGTGGAATGGGTGCTATAGTAATCAGTAGCTCATGACATGCTCACAAGTTCTGAACAAGTGCCTAGCATGACCATACAATACAGATAGGGTGTTGGATAATATCAACCCCCAAGTGATGATGACAGTCATTTTGGGTGGCACCGCACTATAACCCTGCTGAGTATGGTGTGCATGTCCATGAACCATTATCACTGTAGATGTTAGCAGTACAGATGTACAAGACAGCACAGATATTTGGTTACAAATACCGTTGTATGTCACAGGAGTGTTCCACCAGTGGCCTGTTGACAGACTCACAACTACAAAAGGTGCAAGAGTGACATGTGCACATCACACCAGTGCCAGCATACAGTAGAACAGGGTTAATGTGTTGTACCCCACCCTCATTGTAGCCCATACCACACAGACAAATGTTAGGCATCTGTGTATGTAAGGCTGTGAATGGCCATGACCTATCAGTATAGCTGTGTCAGTGTTGTGAACAACATACAGAATGGGCTGTGTGGGTGAGGTGTGTGACATATGTGCACGGTCTGATGGATGATACCAGCATTGTCACCACTAGGTGAACATCTCTGTACCCATAAACTACTACCTAGTCTGTGGTCAACATTATGGACACTGTGTAAGTGATGGTGCTGTGCAGTGCACCCCCCGACTTGGTGACATCTCCAGGCCCCTTAGGTAGTCATATGAGGTACCCATGTCATATCAGGGTGCCATCCATGAGCACGGAGATCACTGGACAGGCATATACAGCACTGTGGTGACCAATATTGGATCACATACCACCTTTAAGGGGTAATGGCTATGCATGGATGTGCAATACCAGCCTTCACAATCCTCACCTCCACTATTCAGCATGCTGTCTACCTTGCAGAAAGACATTTGCAACACCATGATGATGGACATGCTACATGTCCATATCCTGATCTATAAGACATATGTCATGGACAGCCACCGTCCTAATACTAGGATCGCCACAGGCTGGACAGATCCCTGTGCCATATATGTGACATACTCCCGCCATACCATGCAACCCTGTCCATCAAAGCTGCACATGTCATCCCAGTCATACATGGTGTGATGGCTGCATGGTAGATGTACTATCAACTGACTGGATCAGTAATGTGGCACTGATGCACCTTGCGGTGGCATAATGGCTGTCTGTTACAGCTTGGAAACCATGCCCACACATGCTATGGTTGATAACCATCCCTGCGAATGTCGTCTGACTAGCCATTGTCCCATGTCTATCACATGTGCAATACAGGCGATCCGTGGCAGGATGCTGAACAGTTGTACAATGCTGTTTAGATGTATATGGCAAAACAGGTGTCCATGCGTATGTGTGCATTGTCACTGATCAAGTCCATTATGGCTGTGTCTGTGTTGATATGTGACATATACACAGCATCCAGGTCAACAGCAGTACAGTGGACACATCCAGGCATGTGCAGATAGGTAAGAACACAAGTGCAGGCAAATAGACATGCCCACAGCAAGACAGCATTTACATGGAGTATGAACACTGTAATGAGGTGACACACATATATGGTGATGATATCCAATGCATAATGGATGTGACATGTGTGTGACACAAACACGTCAGTCATGTCAGTGTCATGATGCTTTGCAAAGATAACTGTGCAGATGTAGTAGATGTCATAGAAATGTATGTGCAGCAGTATCTCTGTACATCTCTGAAACTGTGACCTGTCACCATCATTATGTCTTACAGATAATGCCCCGTGCACGCCTCCCAGCATACAGCCGCTAGGAGGATAATGTCTTCATCACACAGCTCCATGACAGCTATGACTTGTTGTTCAGCCATGTGCCACAGCATGCCCAGCAGCGGGATGTCCTGTGGCAAGATCTACGCAGGAGGGTGAAAGATGTGGGTGGCCATAACCGCACCTACCAGCAAGTGCGCAGACACTGCATGGACTTGATACTACATGCAAACCAGCATGCCACTGCAATCGCCAGGGAACAAGGTGGAACAGGTGGTGGGCCACCAACCCAGCCCCCATTCACACACACCGAGGAGCTACTGGCCAGTCTGGGGACACCCAGGGAACAGCATCCAGAAACACTAGCTGCCATCGTGGAGGTGGGTGTCTCCCAACCAATGAGCCTGGAGTTGCCTTGCATGTTTCACTGTACATTATGTAAAGTAACAACATATGCAAGGTATGTGGACACACATGCTGCATACTACAGTATGCTACTTTGTGTATGCACACATGCGCATACTATATGCTATTACACAGGTGAATGTGTTCACATGCACAGTGCAACCTGTGGCTGTGTTACAGTCATGGATAATGTTCATACTGGTGTGTCACCCCTATACAGGTACCTCTGGCATGCCGCACAGACATGAGTCCATTGCAGGTGAGACTGTCATCAGTATCAGGCATGTTACAGTGTAGATCTATTTGCCATGTGGCCAGTTAACACTTGCACACCTGATGTTTGTTTCAGTCATGATATGCAGGTCGCATCACCCATCATTCACACAGGCCACCCATGTGCAATATATACAAACGTAATGATACACCGACTTGAAACCACAGTACTTGTCATTGCGACATGTGTGGTCAGCTGTGCATACAATGGTGGAGGTTTTCTACAATGGAGGCATATGTAGTATGCATTGGAACAACATGTGTGGTACGCACACAGTACCACACAGTGAGCTGTGATATGGGCAGCCCACAGGTGTCACCATTGTGTCATATGCTCCTGCATTGGGTGCACACATTGTGATGTGCCACCTGACATGTCCCAGACATGTAGTGTTCTGTCTGCAATATTGTCACACTATCGCATGACCTATACCTCACATACCAAACATACAACCCATTGTCTGCATAGCCCTGTGGATTGTGACATATCTGACATCTATGGGTGTATGTCATATGGGACAAATGAGACATGTGAGATAGATGGCCATCATACACAATTGGCCAACACATGTGCACACATGGCCATGGGGGATGGACAGAGACATGTAGCCACACAGTACATGGGATGTGCATACACCCTGTTGCACATTGTCCACACATGGTCCAATTATAGCCTTAGTTGACCGATTATACAGTTGATGTGGTACACTGGACAACCTAAAAGTCTCTGCACAGCTACTGGAAGTGTCACTGAAGTCTACCATATACGATCTGTTGAACATCACGACTGTGTTGCAGTTATGTCTATGCAATGTGTATATATTATGCATTCTACAGCAACATAGATGCCTCATGATGCCATGCAATGACACAGTGTCTGTACTTCACACTATATAGCAATGTAGATGGCTCACACTACCCTCCCATGCTCATGCACATTTGCTAAACATGCATTCTATCTGTAGGGCATACACACAACACTGCAATGTGAAGCCCATTATGATGCTGTACATGTGTCAGGACACCATTGTGTCAGACATGTATGCATGTTAATGCACATGTCAGCAGATTACATGTCAAGGTCACGTCAGCCATGCGTACTGTTATCCTGTTCTGGGCAACATGGTGTATCACGGGGATGCATGCATACTACCATGATTGTGTGAACTGCATGGCTACTGATATGACACCTGCATGCTGTAGTGTGCACCCCAGGGAGGTATGCTTACTAACACTATTAATGTCTGAGCTGCATGCCCTCTGCTGTATCGCAGGCATGCTGCATGCCATCTGACAAATCACATACATGGTGTGTCTGTGTTTGTGT
The DNA here is from genome assembly GCF_019279795.1 of Protopterus annectens. Classification (NCBI taxonomy): domain Eukaryota; kingdom Metazoa; phylum Chordata; order Ceratodontiformes; family Protopteridae; genus Protopterus; species Protopterus annectens. The sequence goes on along the minus strand of NC_056727.1, from coordinate 1,159,960,801 downwards.
GTGTGTGTGTGTGTCAGTGTTTGTGTGTGTGTGTCTGTGTTTGTGTGTGTGTGTTTGTGTTTGTATGTGTGTGTGTCTGTGTTTGTGTGTGTGTGTCTGTTTGTGTTTGTGTGTCTGTTTGTGTGTGTGTGTCTGTTTGTGTGTGTGTGTGTCTGTGTGTGTGTGTGTGTGTCTGTGTCTGTGTTTGTGTGTGTGTCTGTGTGTGTGTGTGTGTCTGTGTTTGTGTGTGTGTCTGTGTTTGTGTGTGTGTGTGTGTGTGTCTGTGTGTGTGTGTGTGTGTGTGTGTGTGTGTGTGTGTGTGTGTGTGTGTGTGTGTGTGTGTGTGTGTGTGTGTGTGTGTGTGTGTGTGTGTCTGTGTGTGTGTCTGTGTCTATTGTACTTTACAGTATTTCTTTGCATTCACAGGTGATGTAGGTGCGTTACCCTCCTGTGGTCCATCTGATGTTAGTGTCCCCACAGATACTAGCGGTGATGAACATATGCATGAGGTACAAGCAGGGTTGTCAGGGGCTGAATCTGTGCCAATGGTTACCATCCCAGCTATGTCCCCCTCTTCCCCGCACACAGTTCTGCTGCCAACACATACCGCATCACCAGTGGCCATAGAGGAAGGACAGTCAGCATGTGGCTGGTGCTGCTCGTAGGAGGACCTCTGGCAGACATGCACCTGTAGGACAGAGTGCAGCAGCTGGTATCACCAGACGCATGTTCCAGACTGTAATGGCGGCACAGGCACGTGCTGAATGGCAGAACAGAGAAGGGCATTATCTGCAGAGGGCTGCTATCCATACCCTAAATGACAACATCCAGGCATTGGCAAATGCTCAACAGCAGATCGCTGATGTTCTGGATAGGCGATTAGGTGAAATGGTTGGAATCCTGGACCGAGGCATGGCAATCCGCGAGTGGGAGCTGTCTGTGCTGGAACATCTGGTAGGAGTGAGGTGTAGGCCACGTGGATGTAGGCCAGCAACACCACCTAGTGTAGGTCGACGTGAGCGTGCCACCTCACATGCCCATTCCCATAGTGCCGGTAGCAGTAGCAGTGCAGCTGGTGCTGCGCTGTCAACACCAGGACACAGCAGGCCACGTGGACGTGGCCCTGGATGTTCTCAGCGGGGACACGGTTCCAGCGGACATGTGTCATTGGACAGTAGCCACTCTGTACTTCCACCTGGTAGTGCCCGTGCAACCCCAGGCAGGCACAGGTCACGTGGCCGTGGACGGACACAGTGAGCTGTACAACCTGCTCTGTACAATCTGGGGCTGTCAATTATACCCCGTGTAGGCCTCACAAATGGCAGAACTGTGTACACACATACACGCTCACAGCAAACACCACTGTAGGGCTCCACAACATCCACATGCATTCTGAACAGACATGTCCAATCAACTCACCAGCCCTTACACACACACATGATGTTATCCATTGGTGCAGCCTATGCCCCTGGCAAACATATCACCCTGTGCATATGATGAAGCCTGTGCTGCATCCTTGTCATCCACACCATCGGTGCAGGGTTATGCACAAATATTCTGATGCACAGGGTGAACAGAATAGTGAGAGGTGTATGTAATATTACCTGTGTATGCATAGGGAGGGATGTGTATGTTGCAGTGGTTGTGTGTGAATACTGAGAGATGTGTATGTGACATAGGTTGTGTACTGTCGACATGCACCGGTCATACCATGTAGTGCAGGTGCAGCATGCATTGTGATGTGTTCACGGTATGTGTCTCAGTTACATCTGTAGCACCATGTTGGTTGTGATACCCTGGTTCCCTCCTATGGTGTACTTGCATGTGCCTACAGCTAGCAGTGTTTGCAGTCCCCCATGTGTAACTGTGGATTACTCACAGGCATGTCTGGCAATATCAGCATGCTACATGTACCCTCAACCTGACTGTTGGAAACACCAACATGACACAGATGTCCGCACATATACTGCACCTGATGCATGTGGTCAGTGCCACAGGCTACACTGGACAGAGATGTGACATACATAGCAGGACACATAACAGGTATGGTGACATGGTGCAGGGATTGTACACAGCGGTCTGGCCAATAATGATGTGAGGTGTCACTTGGTAGCTGGAGGCCACACTGTGCAGCAGTAGGACCCTGTAACAGTACGGGAACATGGCCACATTCACGGGGTGTACACCACTATAACGCACACCCCATAGTGTGCAGGTGTGGACCCTTGCTTATTTGGTCACAGTACTGTGCACCCACACGATGTGTCACAGAGAAGGAACATGCACAGGTAGCCAGTATGGCTGGGACCTATGGCATCAACAGGGTAGTGCACTGCATCACCATTACGGGTTAGTCACCACGTGGGGTTAGTGATCATTTCTCACCGTATATTAGCATACACCCTCACACCAAGCACCAGACATACATACAGACACACACACACAGTGGTGACCACACGTGTATACAGACAGCCGACGTGTGTGATGCACCACACCGGCCGACGTCATGCTTCCCACACTGACGTATGTACAGATCTCTACAACGGTTTACAGGGATGTGTAACAACTGGGACATATTCCCCGCAATATGTGGCATCTCTGGTCACACATGTGGACAAACATGGCAGTGCTGGGAATGATACACCTGCCATAGGGTGACACGTTTGATAGACATGCAGCGGTATTGATTGCATTATGTGTACCAACGCTATATCTGGCAAATGTGCTGCTATATGCACACAGGAGGTTGTAGGTGTTACAGGTGCCATGTGACATATAGTTGGTAACACCTGACCGCTTTGTATGCATTATGTCAGCACCGTCACGTAACAGCAACATCGCGTACTGTTTGCACTTGGCATGATAGGATGGTGTGTGACACAACTGTGAGCCACCCCCTGCGCACATACATCTACACAGGTGGTTCACCATGTTATGTACACACATCCCTCCATACGTGCTGTTTGTATGTCACCGTATACAGGTGTCAATGATGGGTCTGCATTGCGACTGCATGTCGTAGGTAGGTGCAACTATGTTACGGACATCAGCCACTGCACATGCATGGTTGCTGCATGCACAGTACAGATGTCACATGTGTCTCCTGTTGCCATGTTTGTATGCATTGCTATTGTTGGACATGTGTATTGACATACATAACACATGGACTGTGGTATGATATCACGGGTGTCACAGGCGACCAGTACAAGGGTATGTGTCCCGGTCAACATTGCTACCCCCTGTAGTGTGAGCATTCAACAGACATAGGCCCACCTTCTATTCATGTGTTTAGCATTGATTAGGCCACTGTTATGCATGAGGTACATCAAAGGCTATGTATGTATGTGTTGTGTGTGCAGTCCATGCACACATTCACACAATCACATGTATGACATATCCAGACAAGTGTTCATTGGTGTACAGCAACAGTCAGGTGTCACAGCTGTGTAAGGGCTGTGGTATGTCTTGAGCCGACCTGTTCATGTATACTGGTATCATTGCAATGCATAACACCTGTTGTATCCCTGTTGGTACATGTGTACTCTGCACAGCTGGTGTACACCTCTGTACAGCCCACTGGTCATGTGTCACATGGTGTTGTGGTACTGTAAGGCTGTGTAGTGCTGCACTGGTGACATGGTGCTGACTTGACAGCTACAGTGTACACTGCAGTGTGTAAATGTGTGACCTGCACCTGTGACAGCTGTGATGGCAGCTGTGTGTGTACAGGTCACTGCATGTGTGACCGCCCTGTGCGTGAGGACAGTTATACCTTACTGTGCCCTTCTGTACTGTGCCCTTCTGTGTGTACACTCCATCTGCATGCACGACAGGCCTTTGCAACAGCTAAGTGTGTGAGCATGCCCAGTATGCTGTTGTGTAGATGGACACACAGTACAGTCCATGTACACAGTTGTGTAGATGGACACACGGTACAGTCCAATATGAGACCTTCCGTGTTTACACTCCATCTGCATGCAAGACAGCCCTTTGCAACAGCTAAGTGTGTGAGCATGCCCAGTATGCTGTTGTGTAGATGGACACACAGTACAGTCCATGTACGCAGTTGTGTAGATGGACACACGGTACATTCCACACTGCGCCCTTCCGTGATTAGACTCCGTGTGCATGCAAGATGGCCCTTTGCAACTGCTAAGTGTGTGAGCATGCCCAGTACGCCATTGTGTAGATGGACACACAGTACATTCCAAACAGACGTGTGATACTGTGTGGGCATGGCCATTGACATCCTGTATAGCTATGGTGGTCATCCAGGCAACAGATGTCCATTTTCAATGTCACGATGGATGCCTACATTAAACACACTGGTTGTTGTCTCGAAGGGTGTACTCTCTGTGACACATCCTGTATCTATTTAGTGTTGTAGTGCTCCGTAAATATTTAGTTGCCCCGATGACAGCACTGCCATGTGTTTGTCTACATCTACCTTGGGACAGTAATATGCTTTCAGACTGCTCACTCTCTAAACATTCCATATCGGCATCTTTGCCTTTGCGGATGATGTCACCCACCTAGAAGTATGCCTCTGGGAGTGCTGTGTTCAGTAATCTCGGTAGCGCGCTCTGTAAATGCGTAATGCTGTAGTATGATAAGGTAGTTAGATGTATGTTCAACTCCCAGTCCTGCCAAGTGTGTGTGTGTGTTTCCAGCTGCCTGGGGACACAGTAATGCTTTTAGATGCCTCACAACACATACATTCCCTATCAGCGTCTTTGCCTTTGCGGATGATGCCACCCACCTAGAAGTATGCCTCTGGGAGTACTGTGTTCAGTAATCTCGGTAGTGCGTTCTGTAAATGCATAATGCTGTAGTGTGATAAGGTAGTTAGGTGTATGTTCAACTCCCGGCCCTGCCAAGTGTGTGTGTGTGTGTGTGTGTTTCCAGCTGCCTGGGGACACAGTAATGCTTTTAGATGCCTCACAACACATACATTCCCTATCGGCATCTTTGCCTTTGCGGATGATGTCACCCACCTAGAAGTATGCCTCTGGGAGTGCTGTGTTCAGTAATCTCGGTAGCGTGTTCTGTAAATGCGTAATGCTGTAGTGTGATAAGGTAGCTAGGTGTATGTTCAACTCCCGGCCCTGCCAAGTGTGTGTGTGTGTGTGTGTGTGTGTGTGTGTGTGTGTGTGTGTGTGTGTGTGTTTCCAGCTGCCTGGGGACACAGTAATGCTTTTAGATGCCTCACAACACATACATTCCCTATCGGCGTCTTTGCCTTTGTGGATGATGTCACCCACCTAGAAGTATGCCTCTGGGAGTGCTGTGTTCAGTAGTCTCGGTAGCACATTCTGTAAATGCGTCATGCTGTAGTGTGATAGGGTAGTTAGGTGTAAGTTCAATTCCTAGACCTGCCAAGTGTGTGTGTGTGTGTGCATGCTCCCATCCGCCTGGGGACTCAGGTTATGCTTTTAGATGCTTCGCACCACAGATATATCCTGCTGACATCTTTGCGTTTGCGGATGTTGACACGCACCTAGAAGAATGCCTGTGGATCTGCTGTGTTTAGTAATCTCGGTAGCGTGTTCTGTAAATGCGTCATGCTGTAGTGTGATAGGGTAGTTAAGTGTAAGTTCGATTCCCAGCCCTGCCAAGTGTGTGTATGTGTGTGTGCATGCTCCCGTCCGCCTGGGTACTCAGGTTATGCTTTTAGATGCTTCGCACCACAGATATATCCTGCTGACGTCTTTGCCTTTGCGGATGTTGACACACACCTAGAAGAATGCCTGTGTGTCTGATGTGTTTAGTAATCTCGGTAGCGCGTTCTGTAAATGCGTCATGCTGTAGTGTGATAGGATAGTTAGGTGTAAGTTCAATTCCCAGGCCTGCCAAGTGTGTGTGTGTGTGTGTGCATGCTCCCGTCCGCCTAGGGACTCAGGTTATGCTTTTAGATGCTTCGCACCACAGATATATCCTGCTGACATCTTTGCCTTTGCGGATGTTGACACGCACCTAGAAGAATGCCTGTGGGTCTGCTGTGTTTATTAATCTCGGTAGCGCGTTCTGTAAATGCGTCATGCTGTAGTGTGATAGGGTAGTTAGGTGTAAGTTCGATTCCCAGCCCTGCCAAGTGTGTGTGTGTGTGCATGCTCCCATCCACCTGGGGACTCAGGTTATGCTTTTAGACGCTTCGCACCACAGATATATCCTGCTGACATCTTTGCCTTTGCAGATGTTGACACGCACCTAGTAGAATGCCTGTGGGTCTGCTGTGTTTAGTAATCTCAGTAGCGCGTTCTGTAAATGCGTCATGCTGTAGTGTGATAGGGTAGTTATGTGTAAGTTCGATTACCAGCCCTGCCAAGTGTGTGTGTGTTTCCAGCTGCATGACAACAGTACATTGCTTTTACAGTATTCACTCACCATAACATCTGTGCGGCGTCTTTGCCTTGGATGCCGCTGTCTACAGACTAGACGTATGCCTGTGTGATTTCCGTGATCTACTACTCACGGTTGCACGTTCTGTCACTGCGTAATGCTGTTGTGTGGTACAGTGGTTACGTTCGTGTTCTGCTCACAACCCTGCCACGTGTGTGTGTGTGTGTGTGTGTGTCTGTGTGTCTGTGTGTGTATGTCTGTATCTCTCTCTCTCTCTCTCTATATATATATATATATATATATATATATATATATATATATTTTTTTTTTTTTTTTTCTGCCCATAACTCTGCTCTTGCATGGACAGCTGATTGTTTCATGTATCGCATATTTGCATAGCTTTCACGTACCAATGGGGTATGTTGCAAATCCCAACATTGTCCATGCAACGTCCGTGTTACGGGCGGTGTTACACGCCCTTACAGGCGTTTGCTGTATATCTTGGCAGACATCTATCCTTGCTGTACTCTCACTGTACTCGTACACACCGGAGGCTTCATGTATCATGGCCTAGGTTTGCTGTGTGTATGTCTATTTGTGGTGTGTGCATGGCTGTAGGTATGTCCCACTATCATCATTTGTAAAGGTGACAGCCCTATAGGTACTTCATGTAGACTGCTGTGTCATTTGACATGTCAGCACATACCTGCGGACAGCACTGAACGTCCTACTGCAGCGCTTTTCATACCTTCTGCATTATCTTGCAGTCGATAACGCTGTTTCCTCACACATGTATCTGTTTCTGATCATACCACTCCACCTCCTAGAGCAAACATTTGGACAAAGCCTTAACTGATACATAGGGGCAGTATTGACACGTTGCTCTTACAAATGTAGATAGTTGACACAATAATACGTTTTGCATTAGTATGACTTTTCTGATGGATTTGGTGTCTTAAACTCACATGTTTGTCATTATTTCATGACTTCAGTTATCAGGAATGTGCCAGAATGGTACTGATATTACGTGGAACACACCAAACATATGAGGCAGAACTCTGCACATTCTTCGTAAATCTGTACAGTTGCGGAGTATGTGTCTGATACAAGATATCAACTTTCTGACACCAATACACACACTGTATGGCGGCATCACAGGCCACATGCCATTACATTTATATAGCAGGACACACCCACCCAGAGGGTTGTATTCCTCACACAGGCCAACAGCTGCTTATCCACACTAATTAGTCTATCAAGTACCGTATGTGTACGCCGGTATTTGCGCTTTCCGTCAGTGGCAGAGCTCACGTACGAGTATGGGGGACTGGACATTGTAACGGTGACACTGCATGACACCCTGTGGGACACATTTCTTTTGAGTCTATTAACCTTCCACATTGACATTCACAGGGCATACATTGTCATTCACATTTGTCGGAGTACATGCGTATGACTTGTACATGTTTTGTCATTTGTCCTGATGTATTTCTTCTCACCTGTCCACCTAGTATTACTAGTTCTGTTCATGTATTTTGGACAGGTTACCTTCATACCCCTAACCTGTACACATTATGGGTAAATGCCCTGACGTTTGACCTCTGCCCTTGTTACATTTGTCATAGTAATGTGGCATTACGAACTGTGTGGTTAGATAATAGTGACTGACATTTCTATTACATGATTAGTAACACTCATAACATTCATATTCCTGGCTACGCCAGTATTCTATCAACATTCTGACTTTGTCTGGGGTATATCTAATATAGTCCCTATTTGTATTTCATGTACTATGCCTTAGTGCAGCTGTCTTATTCTGACAATTTGCCAGTTATGGTTACCATCTTGGTCGTACGCATGTCCATCCATGATAATCGCCTACATGACACTGATATAGGGCCCTACATATTCCCACAATAGTTTACGCAATATCCAGTGGATGGTTTGCCCCATTATTGAGAATATAGGCGTGTGCTATACCCACATCACTCCCACAGGGCGGGCCTACCAAATCTCTGCCAAACAACACCTAGGCCCATTTCTGCATACCCATGATTCCCATACCTGACATCCCTCCGCAGTACCCATTACACATGTTTAATGTGAGCGGTACTGAAGTGTGGAGACACTTATATGCACTCCCCACTCTCCGGATATCAGTTCGTACGTCATACATTCTATCGACACATGTGTCATTACCCTTGCACCTGCTACTGTTGCATGTACAGCTATATCGTATTTGCTGAGGTCACTTATTTTGTGTCAATGACGGTTGACACTATGTATGGATCAATTTCTGGGGTCCTGCAATGGACACCTATATGCATGTTTAAAGTGTAGAACTTGCTGGACTGTCACTTTCTGGCCAATGGTTTGGAAGGCAGCGGTTTATTCACCTTTCCTGCATGTCTGTTTGTCTACCCATATTAGCTATGCCGTGGCCTATTTATGTACATATGTCATATCTACGGGACATATGTTTGTTGTGTAAACATATATACATGTACAGTCCTCATTTCATAATTTGCTTTGGTTTACGTCTGTGGATTATGTGTATACACATATATCTTTATCCATACCATACCTTTCCACTGTACAGATTGTCGCAGAGTCTACAGCTGGTTGCCTCTTTATCTTTGGTGTGTTTTTCATACACTTGTGTCTATCTGGCAATATAGTGGCATTTCATTTAAGACTCACGTTGGGAAATACTGGCAAGCAGTTCAGATTACGACTGCATACCCTTCAGAGAATCCATGCTACTGACACACCCGTTATTCTATCCACTTTCTATGTTTGTTCTGGCACATATCTGGGGTTTGTCCCTATTTGTACCAGTAGTTTGCATGCCTTTGTCCGGTTTCATACTTTACGGGGTTAACAGGTTTGAGCCATGTATATCTAACGTGGGGGAAACAGCATTCATTTACTATGCTGTGAGCGGATCACACACGCACAGGTGCACTTGCATTTCCTTATTGTGGGTTATGCGCAGGCGCACATGCATATCCTTATTGTGGGTTACATATGTTTACTAAGTCTTTGTGCTTACGTGGGCTTTATTACTTGTGACAGTACCAGTAAAATATCTGTAATCCGGTTAATAGACATATGCGAAACACACGTTCACCTTTACATATTTAAATGTCTGTACAGCACAGATGCATTCATTACACTTTAACATTATATGTGCTGTAATTGTAGTTGAACCAGGACTGCATTCATGTTGGCCGGATGCTGTAACCACTATACTTTTGGTGTTCTGACTCATTTATATGCATACCCATAGTACATAGCTACATTAACATATGCCTCACCGCTTCACTTACGACACAGGCATCCATTCTCCTGCTGGGAAAAATGCGGTACTACATATTACACATTCCCTATTCCCTACTGCTCTGGACCCAAGCTGCATATTTAATCACTGCAGGGATATTCAGAACCCCAAAGCTTATAGTCCTGACACATACAAGTCTTTAATTGTCAGGGTGTTCATGTGGTGATCTGGGTTTAGGCTTGTCCGCCTGATGAACGGAACTGCCCTGACCATGTTCAAATATCAGACAAAGCACATGGACAGAGTTTGTCCATTTTAAACATTTTATCTGTGTTTACAGACACAGGTGTTTGGGCACCTGTCAGCAGCTTATAATGTTGGCAATACATAATATGGGTGGGGGTGGTTACAATACATAATCCACGCTGAGTGGTGTTCCCATTCACATTATTTTACCTGTGTTTACAGATACAGGTGTTTGGGCACCTGTCAGCAGCTTATAATGTTGGCAATACATAATATGGTTGGGGTGGTTACAATACATAATCCACGGTGAGTGGTGTTCCCATTCACATTTGACTATTTCCTGTATTCATTCATATGAGGATTATTATTTTGGACATGGATTAACTATGAATTAACTACAGGTATGCAGTATTACAGTAAACATATGTGAAGGTTTTTTACAGTATAAATATACGGACCTCTGTAATACTCGGGGACTACCCCACATCCTTCACAACATTTCATGCTAATGTACATACTATTATTCTGTGAACTTTCGAAGTTTGTGAGAGCAGTATTTACATCTGTCCCTATTTGTCCACCCATCATTTTAGGCTTTGTCCAGATTTTGTTGCTGTAATAGGTTGAGAGGTGGTGTCGGTATGTGATTGAGTTGAATATATACTGTTGATAATTCAGTGGGGAGTAGGGTTACCACCTGTTCCTCTTTGCGAGGGGAAGTCCCACTTTGGACAGTTGTGTCCTGCAATGAAACCTAAGACATGGCAAATGTCCTGTGATTTTAAGACAAAAGTGTATTTCTGATTTTCTTTAATAGTTGCACGATACAGGTATTTTGTATCTGAAACACATAACTATTATTTGGGATAGCATAAGCAATTCAAATGCTATGAAATAAGCTTTTATCTTGGCAAACAAGTGTAATTCTGTCCTTTGCACTGGCCAGGGATATGTTTTATCCTGCAAATTCTCACATTTCTACAAAAGATGTCCCACCTTGGGCATCTGAACAGATGGCAACCCTAGTGGGGAGACCTGCATGGTGGACAGGTGTTCCATCCTGCGTAGTATGTTTTGCATGTCTGTCTAGAAACTGAACAGTACCGTGACTACACATACATGTTTTGTCCAGATGTGTACAGTACTAGACACTGTGGCGTGTAAACAACTCTGATGTTTCAACAGGTTACTTATCCCACGCGGGATGTACACACATTTTGCCAAAACATGAACGCGGGCATTTGGATTTACGTAACTGTGATGGGATGTTTACAAACGTGGGATACATATTTGCAATCCTGACACTGCCTAGGACGATACTTCCTACTACATATGGGGAATACTTGCTATGTGTAGGTGTACGGCTGCGCAAGGCTGGTAGCTGGATTTGTTGGACATTCGGACATGGGTGCGGGTTATGTGCTATACAGGGGATGTTGCGTATTGCATTTGCATGCATGGGTTCTGCATTTGGATATCCTGGTTCTGCATATAGCATCCTATGTGTATGTGCCGGTTACGTTCCTGTTCATGTGTATAGCACATTTTAATATTCATATGTTTGTGTGAGTTTGGTATACAATATGGACTGTCAGGTTTCTTTATGGTTGTTATATGGCCACAACTGCCCAACTGTGTACTATCACTACCACTGTGGACTGCTGGTGACCCTGCCCATGGGGCTAGATGTGTGTATTGGCAGTGCGCTGACATGATGCACTTCACTTCCACTGGGTATAACTACTTACAGTGCAGTACATTACGGGCACACGATTTTAAATATCATTTGTTCAATGGACGGAAACTCATATTGTGTTGTGTGCATTTCTGTTTGGTTCTCAATTTTGTGTGGCCGGGAACTGTCTTGCATGCTTTGCATACGTTTCATTATCCACGGACACTGATAGGCGCGATTACTATTGCAGGCAGACTATAATATTCAGCAGTTTAGGTTGCTCATCGACAGCCGACATTGACACGCCGGGTGCAGCTTAGTAATGCCCCATGCACTCGCACACGTGTCCTATGCACGTGGATGTGGTGGCAGTGCACCTTCATTAATATGCATATGGCACTACTACACCATATATACGCCGGATGGCCGGCGCAGGCCTTACAGGCCTTGCGCCGAGCTTCATGAATCCGGGGGCTTGTCTTTTTTTGGAGAACATATACATTATCATTCAGAAAAAAGGTTTATTTGATAAATTCATTACTGATGGGGAAATGGCATACTTAGCAAGTATATTTTTGTTGCAACAGTAAAGGAATTATTGCGGATCATTTTATATAGATATATATATATATACACACACACACACACACACACACACACACACACACACACACACACACACACGTATATATAGTGCTCTAGATTATACCCAGTAAAAATGAGAGTTTTGTATAAAAATAAAGAAGTAGGAGGTTTGGAGTAAATTAACCTAGTGGTATGTGCTGCTTCATTTGTACAAAGTGTTAAACTGGATAAATGGATGATGAGAGATTAGTACAAATTTGTATAATTATGATAAATATTGGGGATATTGTAATAATGAATTAAAAGAAAAAGATTGCATAAATGAGAAAATCAAATGTTACCAATATAAAAATATTTTTGTGGAAAATAAAAACTGATGATATAGAATAAGATGAAAAAGTATAGCATAAGAATGTAATTATGCAATATTATTATGTAAAACCATGGGAAAATCTAACAGATGAAAAAATGAAAGCTATAAAAATAAAAAGCAAATGGTATAATCAGAAAGTAGAATGTCAATATTTTTTGTGGAGACTAGTAACAGAAACATTGCCAGTAAAGGGAAATGTGCAATATGAGAAGAAAATTGATAGAGTATCCCCAGGATTCACTAACCTTCCATGCAGGACTAGCCTAGTCCTGCACGGAAGTGCCCATGTTGGAGCAGGATGGCATCTTGCCATGCATAATAATGAAGGCGCACTGCCAGAGCTCCTAGGCTTACATGGAGTGTGTACAAGTGCAGGGTGCATGTCTGAGAGCAGAGCTCTCACAATAAACATGCCCCTGCAATGTAGAACAGCAGAAGCCATTAAGAAATGAGTGAGATCACTCATAGGTGTCCTCATATCCTCACCAACAGTCCCCCATGTGTACAACAGCAACAGGACATAGAATTTAAAAGAAGCAACCCTTTTATTTTTGTTAAAAATCTGATTAAAGCTAACCATAGGTGCACGGGTGTGCCCATCGCTTAATTAAGGTTAATGCAGCTTAAATGGCTGAAGAGGATAACAAGGAAGATATATGCAAATGAAGCAGTATTGCAATAGTGTAGTGGTAAGAGCACTCGCCTTGCGAGCAGGGATTCCCAATTCGAGTCCCACTGCAACACATTCCATTTTCCATGTGAAATCTGTATATGAACATTTTTTTGCTGTATAACCTACTAAATAACATTTAAATGTAAACTGGAGTACTGCAATAAATGCACATGTGAAGTGTCAGTGTCATAATGAATAAGGCACTAGTAAGCAGGGTTAAGTACAAATAAGCAGTAATAAGCATATATAAGCACTAGTAAGCATGTTTAAGTGTGTTTGTGCGGGAGTAAGCATTGCCTACACAGATTAAACAAAGTAGAAGCTAACTGAGTGTAAGAAACTGTAACCAGAAGTAAGTACTGTTTAGCTCAGCGCAAACTCATCTTCAAGTGCTTTTAAGTGCCTTAACCACTCTGTATCCAATGGCCTGTGTTCTGCCCAGCAACAAAATAAACAGCCTCTGCAAGGCTTGAACCCAAGACCCTGTATATTACAGTCACAGCAGTTAAGCACTAAGCCATCATAGCAGTACACCAGATTGAGGGTTCAACAAACAAGTCCTCACCATAGGCAATTAAACTTATGTGAAAGGAGTCTATGTACAGTGTGATGTTGTATAACCTGCTACATGACATAAATATGTGAACTGGAGTACTGCAGTAAGGTCAGATGTGAGGTGTTATTGTAATAAAGTGTTGAAGTCTCCAGGACCCCATACAGTGTATGTACACATGAATCACGGATACCAGACACATATATAACATGTAACAAATAATACATCAATGCCAAAAGGAAAATATAATGCAAACTAAATATTAAGCAATGCTAAGCATTGCACAGCTCAGCTTAGTTGTGGTAAGCAATGTGTAGGCCGGCTAACTCAATCTGCCCAGTGGTATGCCCCTTTAAGTAATGCCAACATTAGGGAAGCAGGTGTGCCCATAGCTTAGCCTTTTCAAAACCATCCAGTCACAGGAAAGTGTGGGAAATCGGGCGTATTTAGATCCCACAGGCAGCAATAATTCCCATACCTGGTTGCAGCTCCCTACTGTAGGCAGAATGGCTGGTGCTGGGGAAGGAATTCGATTTAGAGCACAGTGCTGGGGCACCCAGGAGTCCAGATTCATGGTATGGCTAAAACGCTATGAGGAGATACTACTGCAGGGCCAGTACCAGGGCTCTCAGTATAAAGTGTAGGCCTGGGACAGTCTCACCCGTGACCTCACTAGTGCCACTGGTATCCCTCAGACTGGTGAGCAGGTCAGGCATCACCATGCTGACCTGAAGTGGCAGAGGGGTGATCTCTTGGACCAGTGGATCCAAGAAGCAGGGCAGATGGCCGATGTCCCAGCACTGAGTAAGTACCCATTCTACTATGTAGATGATGATTGCCTAGCTTGTGTATACTATGGATAAGTAATGGCTAAATATCACTGTATTTCTCTGACAGCTGTAGATGAGTGGGCTGCGAACCAGCGAGCCCATGCTGCTAGGCTGCAAAAGCTGCATCGCGAGGCAGGTTAGTAATATTCCTACATGTACTGTCATAACAAATAAATATAACAGTTCTGGAAAGTGTTGTATCAGTAAAGAAGTGTATTGTGTATTGGATGTACTGAATAAACCAGGCAATAAGACTGTCATATAGGTTGCGTGGAAATAAAGGTGTAATGTCTTGTGAATAAAAGTATACCCCTGGAGTGCTTGTGTACATCCTGCTTTCATATGTTGTTGTAGTGTTGCATTATATAAATAGTACTGTTGTATTAAGCAGTGTTTCCACACTATTGAACACAGTTAAAAGGTGTAGGAAGTTCAGTATAACAATGTTGGAAGTCCCAAGAAGTCAGTCATATAAAACAACTGAGGGAGACTTAGACAGAAACCATCGGAATGCTTTACACCAATTCCCTGATAGCACTGTGTACTGTGATGTCAACTGTAACATTTATAATGCACAAAGCAGGGGTTCAAATCCTGGGAGTGGTAGTAAGTTGTAGGTATAATCATACTCCACAACTGTACAGAGTTTGCGAGAATGTTCAGATAGAAATCTGTATGCATAATTAGACCCAACAACTGTACAGACTTTGCTAGAATATTCAGATAGTATGCTGTAAGCATAATCATAACCATCAACTGTACAGACTGTGGCAGAATGTTCAGGTAATAAGCTGTATGCATAGTCATACCCCTCAACTGTTCAATCTGTCCAGCATGTCCAGATAACTGGCCCAAATCAGCTGCCCGGTAATGTGTTCCCCTGACAAATCAGTGTGATGATCCAAGAAATGTAAGCAGCTTATACTGACATATAATGGATAGTCAGACTTGAACATAAAAAGAGAATGCATATGGAAACAAACCTGTCATTGTAGCATCTCACCCAAAGTATATGACAGCAATTCTCAATATATGTCACATTAACACCTGAATCCTGTCATGCCTTGACCAGATTGTGTGCAATAACAGATTGTTAGGTATGTGTATAACAGCACCATGGAATCTGGGAGTATGTCCAGAACTTGTCAGTTAGTATTAAAGATTTTCTCCACAGCTATAACAGGTAAGAGGTGTAGACTGTAGGTACTACACAGTCCACGTATATAACTGTCTACAAGCATGGAATCTGGGAGTATGTGGGGAAAGTGTCAGGTAGTGTTAACAATGATTTTCTCAACAGGTATAACAAGTAAGAGGTGTAGACTATACGTACGACACAGTCCACACATATACTAATCTAAAAACATACAATTGTACAAAGTAAGGACATTGGGTAGTGTAATAATACATGTAAGGGACAGATCACTGCAGTGACTAAGAAAGTTGTGAAAACTACAGGGATGTATTAGTTGTTAATTGACCTGTCCCTCTCACCCCCTCCATATGTACAACAATAACCTTATTACACACCTCAATGGGTACGTGTACACTCCAAACTTTTGTTGGGACATATGTCATTTTGGTTTATAAATATTCACATTTGGTTCTATGCATGTGCCATGTTAAAATACTCCCATATTGGTGGCCTGTTGCCATCAATGAAACATGCATGCTGTTGTAATGACCACTGTTGTCCCATATAAACATGTGTTCTGCTTGATCTACAACTGTTGTAAACTGGTGTCTTGGGTTAATGCGAATACCTATGCATGCTGTTATAACTAATCCTGAATTCTGTTGACTATGACTAACTGATATCTTCCTTAAAACTGCAACACCATAGCTCGAATGGGAAGGCCGGTTCCAGTGGACCCTCCTGTCCCACCTCAGCTGGCCATGGCACTGGGCTCCAGCATGTCTGGGGCCCATCCTGGGATCTTCTACTCCATTGGCCCTGCACCACCTTCAGGTGGAACGGCCACAGGGGATGGGGCTCGGCCCCCCCCCCCTGGGAGCAGGGGCGGAGAGGTACCTATCACTCACCATTAGGTCCTGGCCGTGGTGCATAGGGAGCTCCACAAGGAGAGTTGAGACCAGCTACACCAGCTTGAGGACCACGTGGTGCAATGAGAGGGTGAGCCTACCCATCCTACCTAGCCCCCAGCACAGCCACCTTTGGGGCCGTGAAGGTGCAGTGGTTACCTCAGTCCCACTGTTTCCATTTGGGGGCTCATGGGCTTGCTACTTCCAAACATCCGTCCCCGTCCAATGTGTTTACCCCCCACATGTGTCATATACCACCCCTGTATGCATCTTGTTTGTCTTGTCTGTTAACCTATCCAATGTGCCTCCCCAAATATACCTACTACCCCTCCCCAACATCCCATTCGCACCTGAAAAAGAAAAAAAGGACAATTTTTTCCCACAAAAAAATCTCGCCCCATGCATAGCTGTCCATTTCGCACACATGTCCACTGGATACATGTAATCTGGTCTAATTGGCATCACAACTTATTATTGTTGTCCTCACCTCCACCCAGGGGATTGAGTGTCCAAATCTACCTCCAAATTCAGTGTATATGCACAGCTGTTGCTGTAGAAGAAATGGGCAGCTATGGACCTTCCCTTCATCCTTCCTGCACATCCCTGGCTATTTTCCCTACTGTCTTTCCCTCTTTGTGCCCCTTTTTTTTACCAATTTCCTATCAACCCCTTTTTCCTTTCTTTTAAAGAAATTAGTGTGGGGCTAAGCTGGAGTAAACACTTTAAAGCAGCAGTAAGCAGGTTTCAGCCTGTTTGCATGGCGGTAAGCAATGCCTACACTGGTTAAGCAATATGGAAGCTAACTGAGTGTAAGAAGCTGTAACCAGAGGTTTGCATTGCTTACCTCCCTGCAAACCCATGCAAACCCACTTACAATTGCTTAAAAGTGCCTTAGTTACTTTATATCCAACAGCTCTCGTCCTGCCCAGCAACAAAAGAATCTGCACTCCCAAGTTGCAAACCCCGGACCCTACACACTATAGGCAACGTGATTTACTGCTAAGCCATGGCAGATACACATGCAGCTTATATTATCACAAACATATCATTCAGCACAGTCATACAACAGTATAGGAAATGTATGTAATTATGTATATTAATACGAGCAACCATTTGTACATTGCTCAAACAGTGCCTGTCCAATCATAATGTGAGAGCTGTAGTCTTGCAAAAAATTTAAGAAAATAATAAAAATCGGTGGATGTTGAGGGAGCGTGTGGGCGTACTTCATGCTCAGAATGTCAAACCTGTGTTTAAATGCATCCGTGCATGGGTAAGCACTGCCTACACAGATTAAGCAATATGGAAGCTAACTGAGTAGAAGAAAGCGTGGCCGGAAGTTAGCAGTGCTTACCATCTCGCAAACCCATGCAAACCCGCTTACAACTGCTTAAAAGTGCCTTAATCACTCTGTAGCCAACGGTCCTTGTTCTGCCCAGCAACAAAATAAACAGCCTCTGCAAGCCTCAAACCCAGGACCCTGCACACCATACACAAAGTTATTTATCACTAAGCCATGCCAGATATAAATAAATCCAGTGTTTTCAGAAACATATCATCCAGTCCAGTCATGCAACAGTACAGAGAATGTATACCAACATGTAGATGTATGTGTGTGTAAATATATTAATATCAAAACATATGCAACATATCTATATATGTATATATATATATATATATATATATATATATATATATATATATATATATTTCTAAAAATATATACATATATATTAATGTATATGAACATATATACATGCAAATACCTACATCGACACATATATGTGTCTACACCTATATGTCTACATATACACAGCAAGTTACATATTTGTATGCAGATATATATCTATGTAGGTATATATGGACGTAGTTTTATATATATATATATATATATATATATATATATATATATATATATATATATATATCTATAGGTATATATGGCCATACATCTGCAGATAGCAATGGTAGATTAACAAAAACACATATGTCCACATACACCATTAATGGGGTTGAGAGGCCCCACACACTATACATCTTGTACAAATATGCACCCCCCCCTACAGCCAAACGCATCTGCCCTGAAATACACTACCAAGTGTTGCAGATCCCATAACCAGGACCTGACAAGACATGGGCACAAGATGTTAATAGTACTACATCCCACCTGTATGATGTCAGGCTGGTAACGTATCATGCAGTACAGTCTGCCTCCCATAGGAAATGTAAAATGTGGAAGCGAACAACATCCGCAGGATACAGATACATAGACACAGATATGCAGATACAGATATACACATCTATCTATATATATATATATATATATATATATATATATATATATATATATATATATATATATATATATATATATATATATATATATATATATATATATATCTACTACACATACACACGCAGATATATGTACAATAAGATACATATGTAGAAGGTGTACACAATATGGAACAGCCACTATGCCTACAGTTAACACCTGAACAACTGGACACTGTATGGGCCACCTATACAAATGACAATCATTGCCTGCAACATATACCCACAGAGAGGTCATAGGAAAAACACCACACACAGGTTTGCAGGAATGGAAAACCTTTAATTGTGTACTATCACACTTCTAAATGCCATGTCATATAACTGTTCAGACACTGACATCCATATAAACAGAGGAATGCAACTGTGAAACAGTTATACTAATACAGTAGTCTGGAAAGATTCACAACTGTTGCTGTCCAGGCCAAGCTCATCAAAGTGTACAATAGTGAAGACAGACTGGGCTGCAGGATACCAAATAATCAACAGTATGTAATGCAGGTGTATAGTTCAGCAGCCTCTATCTACACTCTGTACAAAATCACTAGGTGGTAAAGATGTCATGTGACCAAATTGGTTGTAAATGTTACATAACAAGACACAACTGACACTGTATGTGTGGGGGTACAACATCAGTGGACTGATGGTAGCAATGGTAGTGTGATATACTCACAGCCCACTACAGTACAACCTGTGACAGCATGTCATGTGTGCAAAACTTGGTATGTAGGTGGAGGACAGAGGCTGGAACACAGGCACATATGTGGAACACTGTGGCCATACACTAAGCAAGTTGCTGGTGTTACAGGATAGTCTGTAACATACCCTTAGTCAGGGATTGAGGTTAGAAACAGAAATGGATCTAGCCATGTACTGATAGCACTCAACACACAAACACTGCCAGTGAATTAGCTGACACAGGACTTGTGTGGTGGACAGACAAAACATGATAGGCATACCTCTGGCCAGCAAGAGGATAGGCCCACAGTTGTGAGCTATGCAGACAGACTGCATTCCAAGGTAAACTAGTATGCACACACACACACACACACACACACACACACACACACACACACACACACACACACACACACGCACACACACACACACACACACACACACACACACACACACACACACACACACACCCTGTAACACCAGTAATATACAAAGCATAACACAACTCTAGTCACACTCTGTTTGTAGTTCCTGAACCTCCTACAAATATGTGGCTGCCCTGAGTGTGCCAGTTCTCCTGTAAGAGGTATTGCTACCTGCTGTCTGAAACACCGATGCCCACACACAGGAAAAATGTCCATCACACTGGAAATTTAAAGGGACCACGCCCACATAATGTAGGGATTTATAGTAGGTGGTTGCCATTACAGTGGTAATTGGAAGCACTACACATGTGTAATCATATATATATATATATATATATATATATATATATATATATATATATATATATATATATATTGTAGAAACCTCCCAGCAATCCAAATCCGAACAAACAGTAAATACAAATAAACCAACGTACCCAAATGAAGCGGAGCCAAAACACCAATACTAAAAATGTTCACGTTTCCAACAAAGTTAGAACACACCTCTGGAACAACTCAAGAGGCTTAGAAGCTGAAGCACTGATACTCACAGAGTCGCGCTCTCAATGAACTTGAAAACGACTCTAGTATGGCGAAAGAATAAGTATTCATAGATATACAATCCTCAGATTAGAATAATATCCAAAAAAACATGCGGTTCAAATAATAAATCCAAAAGTTTATTGTGAGCGCTTTCACGGCAAATACTCGCCGCTTCATCAGACATATATATCTATATGGCTATCTGGATAATTATATGTACATATATTTCCACCATATGTCCTGGACATGGAGTGTAGCCTTACCCCAGCCTCTATAGTCCCAAAGCCATAGTGCAAGGGGATGTCAGGTATGTATAGCAGGTATATTACTAGACTATTGCTACTGTCACTGTGATTGTTTTCACAGACATGGTGTGTGTGGGAGATCACATCTGCTTATAACATGTGTGCCATTGGCTACTAACAGACATCCGAAGGACATCATAGTAAAGTACCGCTGCTAGCACGTAATGCCCCTGTGGACTGCATCAGAGATATTGGCAAATATATGTGGACATTCTGATGCACTCTGTACAGTCCAGAGGTATACACATAACTCCTTAGTGCACATGTGTACCATGTCTGACAATATGGATGTAGGCAGTCATGTGGATGGGTATAACACATAACAATTGGTATATATTTGCCACCATAGTTTATGCATTCACACACCCCTGTCTAGCCTGACACATTATAACCACTGGTACAGGGGTGCCATGGCCACATACTACCCACTAGATATTGACATGCATTTGTACAGCATCCCACTGCTCTTACTGACATACATGACTGTTAAGGGAGGCTCGGCAGCAGTACATCTCGCAAGTATCTGCACATGACATTTCAGTTGTTAAGTACAGTAAGCTGATAGGCATGTAACAATGCACTGTACAGGCTACAAATGGATTGGCTCAACACTGGCCTACATCATCTATGGGGGGAATGCACATGTACCTGCATATATAGCAGGCTCTACAGGCATGTCACAGCACAGGATAAGATACATCTGTGTGAAAGTGCATAACCAAAACCAATGTGAACACAGACACATATGTTAAGCTAGCATAATATTACAGTATATGGACTATCTGTTCAACACCGTCCTCATATGTGCCACTCACAGACTGACCCTACATATACTGGGCTGCTACACAGTTTGGTCTGATGGCTGCCTGTGGCAAGGCACATGTGTGTGTATGACCCAACAAACATGTACACCAATATGGTACCATACAGTGGAGCAGCATTTAACATCAGATAGGACAGGAACTAGAACAATGACATCTACCACAGTCTGTACATAGGCTAGGGGACATATTAACAATACACACACTGTCGTCATTCACCATAAGTACACAGACCTCAGTACTGTACAGACATCCACAGAATGTCCAGTTTATGTCATGAAATATAACCCCTACTGTACATAACATGTGTAGCAGTCTGATATCTCACTGGCTTGTTATCAGATATGATGACACTAAATATGGTGTACAGCACATATGCACCACTTCATGCATGACATATATACAAAGACTGACAGAGTTGTGGCTGAAAGCACCTACATCATCATCATCATCATCTTCTTTCAGCTGTTCCCGTTAGGGGTCACCACAGTGGATCATCTGTTTCCATTTCTTCCTGTCCTCTGCATCTTGGTCTGTCACAACAACCACCTGCATGTCCTCTCTCACCACATCTATAAACCTTGTCTTAGGCCTTCCTCTTTTTCTGTTACCTGGTAGCTTCATCCTTAGCATCTTTTTCCCAATATACTCAGCATCCCTCTTCAGCACATGTCCAAACCAACATAATCTTGCCTCTCTGGCTTTGTCTCCAAACCTTCCAACCTAGGCTGAACCCTCTAATATACTTATTCCTGATCCTGTCCACCCTTGTCACACCCAGTGTAAATCTTAACATCTTTAACTCTGCCACATCCAGCTCTAACTCCTGCCTTTTTGTCAAGGCCACTGTCTCCAACCCATATAACATAGCTGGTCTCACTACCCTCTTGTAGACCTTCCATTTCACTCTTACTGGTACTCGTCTGTCACAAATCACTTCTGACACTCTTCTCCATGCACTCCATCCTGCCTGTACTCTCTTCTTCAACTCTCATCCACACTCACCATTACTCTGAACTATTGATCCCAAGTATTTGAACTCATCCAACTTCGCCAACTCTACTTCCTGCATCCTCACCATTCCTCTATCCTACCTCACATTCACACACATAAATTCTGTCTTAGTCCTGCTGACCTTCATTCCTCTTCTAAATGGAGCATATCTTCACCTTTCCAGGGTCTCCTCAACCTGTTCCCTACTCTCACTACAGATCACAATGTCATCTGCAAACATCATAGTCCATGGGGACTCCTATCTGATCTAGTCTGTCAACCTGTCCATCACCATTGCAGAGAAAGGGCTCAGAGCTGATCCTTGATGTAATCCCACCTACACCTTAAATGCATCCGTCACTCCCACCGCAGACGTCACCGCTGTCACACTACCCTTGTACATATCCTGTACCACTCTTACATACTTCTCTGACACTCCCGACTTCCTCATACAATACCACAACTCCTCTGTCATATACTTTCTCTACGTCTACAAAAACACAATGCAACTCCTTCTGACCTTCTCTGTACTTCTCCATCAACACTCTCAGAGCAAACATCGCATCTGTAGTGCTCTTTCCCAGCATGAAACCATACTGCTGATCACTAATCATCATGTCCCTTCTTAACCTATCTTCCACTACTCTTTCCCATAACTTCATGCTGGGACTGATCAGTTTAATCCCTCTGTAGTTACTACAGCTCTGCACATCACCCTTATTCTTAAAAAGCAGTACCAAAACACTTTTTCTCCATTCCTCAGGCATCCTCTCACTTTCCAAGATTTCATTAAACAATCTGGTTAAAAACTCCACTGCCATTTTACCTAAACACCTCCATGCTTCCATAGGTATGTCATCTGGACCAACAGCCTTTACATTCTTCATCCTCTTCATAGCTATCCTTACTTCCTCCTTGCCAATCCATTGTACTTCATGATTCACTATCCCCACATCATCCAACCTTCTCTCCCTTTCATTCTCTTCACTCATCATCCCCTCAAAGTACTCTTTCTATCTGCTCAACACACTCTCCTTGCTTGTGAGTATGTTTCCCTCATTATCCTTTATCACCTTTACCTGCTGCACATCTTTCCTAGCTCGGACCCTCTGTCTAGCCAATCAGTACATGTCCTTTTCTCCCTCCTTAGTGTCCAACCTTTCATACAACTCTTCATATGCCTTATCCTTAGCCTTCGCCACCTCTCTCTTTGCCATGCACCTCATCTCCTTATACTCCTGTCTACATTCTTCATCTATCTGTCAATCCCACTTCTTCTTTGCCAACCTCTTTCTCTGTATATTCTCCTGTACTTCCACATTCCACCACCATATCTCCTTGTCATCCTTCCCCTGTCCAGATGTTGAACCAAGCACCTTTCTAGCCATCTCCCTTACTAGCTCTGCTGTAGTCACCCAGTTATTTGGTAACTCTTCACTGCCACCCAATGCCTGTCTTAACTCATCCCTGAACTCCACCTCACAATTACCCTTTTTCAATTTCCACCACTTGATCCTTGGTGCTGCCCTCACACTCCTCCTTCTCTTCTTGATAACCAATGTCATCCTACAAACCACTATCCTATGCTGCCTAACTACACTTTCCCCAGTCACCACTTTACAGTCTCCAATCTCCTTCAGACTGGCCCTCCTACATAAGATATAATCCACCTGTGTGCATCTTCCTCCAGTCTTGTATGTCACCCTATGCTCCTCCCTCTTGTTAAAATACGAATTCACGACAGCCATGTCCATCCTATTCACAAAATCACCTACCATCTGACTTTCTGCATTCCTTTGTTTAACACCATACCTACCCATCACTTCCTCATCCCCTCTGTTCCCTTCACCAACATGCCCATTGAAATCTGCTCCAATCACCACTCTCTCACCCTTGGGTACAGTCATCACCACTTCATCCAACTCACTCCAAAATTTTTCTTTCTCATCCATCGCACACCCAACTTGTGGAGCATATGCATTAACAACATTCATCATTACACCATCAATTTCCAGCTTCATAAACATCACTCTATCCGACACTCTTTTAACCTCCAAAACACTCTTAGCATACTGTTCCTTCAGGATAACTCCTATGCCATTTCTCCTCCCATCCACACCATGATAAAACAATTTAAACCCACCTCTGATGCACCTAGCCTTACTCCCCTTCCATCTGGTCTCTTGCACACAAGATACCAACCTTCCTTCTGTCCGTCGTATCAGCTAACTCTCTCCCTATACCAGTCATACTGCCAACATTCAAAGTTCCGACCCTCACTACCACAGTGCTAGCCTTTCTCCTCTCTTCCTGCCTTCAGCCTTGTCTTCTACCTCTTCTTCTGCTTTGGCCAACAGTAGCCCAATTTCCCCCAGCACCCTGTTGGCTAACAGTACTGGTGGCGGTCATTGTTAACCCAGGCCTCGACCGATCTGGTATGTAAATATTTACTGCTGTCCGCATGAATAATTTGGCAAAGTTTTACGCTGGATGCCCTTCCTGATGCAACCCTCCCCATTTATCCGGGCTTGGGACTGGCACAAAGAAAGGCACTGGCTTCTGCATCCCCAGGGCCAGTATTGACATGTTGCTGTGATAACCTCATACATTTACTGTTGTAACAGGGTTTGTTGCAACATATGTCCTATGAGGGATATGAAGTCAGTAACTGTCACGGCTTTCACCATCTACAGACTGCAGTCCTCACACTACCTTCTGCAGTCCACAGATAGATGCTCTGTGGGTAACACATGAAATCAAAGGCACAATATACTGCCCAGTCTGCAGATGAACCTGCAGATGGGGATTCCTCATAAACATGGAACTGACATGGCAGGTATTGAGACATGTAGGACAGCCATATCCACACACACACACACACATTGTTAAACCAGCATTACTCCAAATGCAGTATAGCAGCTCTTACAGTCTGTAGTCAGGTCAGGTGCATCCCCCTCCTGTGTGTTGCCCTGTTTCCACAGTGTATGTTATTAGAGGTAAATCCCCAATCCATCTGAGATGCTGTTTGCCAAACAACAGATGTAGTTCCTGCTCACAGTGAATGAAAAGGGCCAACACCAACATGATGTTCCTTGATATTGGAGTGGGTTTCCATGCAATTGGCTATGGAAATGTTACCACAGCTGTTCCACATGCAATCAGTTAGGGGAAGGCTGCAATTCATGCAGATGACATCAGCTGATCAAGAGCATCACTTAAAATACACATGCTGCTACCTAAGCAAAGCAGGTGTAGGTCTTCACATCCACCAGAGAGGGAGTGGGTGAGGCAAACAGAGGCAAAGACAAGTCAGGGAGGGGTGGGAGAGTCACACACCTACCAACACAAGGTATCAGACCCCCGACAACTATGTAGTGCTATCACAGTTCTATGCAGTTCCTGGAAGCACCACATGGGTTACCTGTTGTGGAGCCCTCAGAACATATATGTGATGGTGAGTGACATCTGCAACAGGGATACGGTAGCTATACGGAAGGTGATGTACACGTGCCTGTCCACATGAACAGGGACCACTATCAACACAGCCACACTCTCACAGGGATGCACACACATTGACACACTTGGCAGGGCCAGGATTACAACTCATCAGTAGTGGGATTGCCACAACACATCACTGTACAGGTATCACATGCACCACACAGGTCATACAGGGGTCATATGGGCAAAGGTTATGTGCAGGTGTCTGACATCAGACAGCATGCTACAGTATGCCCATGGGGTTGTAGGGACTGTGGATGTGAACATAAACACCATACAACACACACACAAATACACAGGATGCCAGTACTGACATGCATGGGTCCATGTCTGCATGGGTGCATGGTGGTCGACTGTGCCAGACAGCTGTACAAGGCTAGGTGATGGGTATACCTTGGCTTCAGGCCACATGACAATGGTCTGCATTGTGGCTCAGGCCTGTAATGTCTGCATTTGCCCACACAGGTGGGTATTGTATCCCCCATCCAGTCACCTGGGTGACTATTGTGTGTGGCCAGTGCTGTGCATCGCTTGCCATGTACGTGTTCCTTAGTCCATGACATGGACAGTGTCTGGGATGTGCACACCTCACACATGCATGTACAGTGACATGTGGAACTCTACCTGGGGTTTCTGGCCCATGTTGTGAACATATTATCATCAGATGTGCCAGTCTTGCCCACCTGTGGCGGGAACTGGTAATGAGCAGCAGGTTTACACTGCACCTACATTGATAGCATGCTACTGGCATTCCCTGGTGTCAGTGGCATCTGTCAATACAGGGCATGTTGTCAGGCATGGTATGTCCTTTGTGGGTCACATGTGATGGCACCACAGGTGTTGCAGGTGTCCATTGGGGGAACATGGGGAAGGTGCACTGTCTGCATGTATGTGTGCATATTGGACATATGGACAGGGTGCCATGCCCTCTGTAGCCCACTGCTATCACCCCGTAGTTACTATCAGTGGCCAATATGCAGTGTACTACCCACATATTGGCTGTTGCTTAGGCATCTGTGTGTGTATGAGACATGGGTTGAGAGTGTACTTTGGGTAAAACTCGGGTTGCTAACTGTGATTGTCTGGCCTTGCTGTCACATGTATGGGTATGGATTTGCACCAGCCTCTCAGCTATTTCACATCTGATATCCCTGTACAGTGAACATTGTGATATATAGTACGGCCACCATATAAGAAATATGCAAAACCCGCTCCACATTGGCCACAGGTGTCAAACACCTCCACACAGGATACAAGTTACAAACACACACACACACACACACACACACACACACACACACACACACACACACACACACACACACACACACACACACACACACACACACACACACCTGTCATGTCTGGGAGTAGAACCCCTACCTAACTAGTTTATTACACTACAGCACTATGCAGTTATAGTACGCACTATGGAGATTACTGAAGTACGCCTTCCCCAAAGGTGTATATTACATTGAATGACATCAGCAGGATTGCCAAAGTAGGCCATTTGAAATGTACTGAGTGTGACTAGCCTATAATGAATTGCTACACAGGCATTGAAACACACACAAAACATCCAGAACTGCCATGGCTGGGGATGAAACCCTACCACAGTTCTAAATCACACTATAGCAGTGCACAGTTATGGCACGCGCTAAGGAGATTACTAGGTTACAACCTTCACAGAGGTGTATTTCTAGGTGGGTGACATCAGCAGCCTTGCCAAAGCTGAGTATATGAATTGTAAGGAGTATGAGTACTCTAAAAAGCATTGCTCTCTACACAGACAGGCACACACACTTGCTATGTCTGGGATTAGAACACCTACCTAACTACTTTATCATGCTACAGCAGTAGACAGTTACAGGACGCTACAGAAATTATAGGGCTGCAACATTCCCATAGGTGTATTTCTAGGTGGGTGGCATCAGCAGCCTTGCCAAATTTGAATATATGAATTGTAAGGAATGTGAGTACCCTAAAAAGTATTGCTCTTTACACAGACAGGGTCAGATAGACACACACTTGCCATGTCTGGGATTAGAATACCTACCAAACTACTTTATCACACTACAGCAGCACACAGTTACAGGATGTGCTGCAGAGATTACTGGGCTACAACCTTCCCAGAGGTGTATTTCTAGATGGGTGACATCAGCAGCCTTGCCAAAGTTGAGTATATGAATTGTAAGGAGTGTGAGTACCCTAAAAAGCATTGATCTCTATACAGACAGTATCAGACAGATGCGCACACACACACACACACACACACACACACACACACACACACACACACACACACACACACACACACACACACTTGCTATGTCTGGGATTAGAACACCTACCTAACTACTTTATCACACTACAGCAGTACACAGTTACAGGATGCGCTATGGAGATTACTGGGCTACAATCTTCCCAGAAGTGTATTTTTAGGTGGGTGACATCAACAGCCTTGCCAGAGTTAAGTATATGAATTGTAGGGAGTGTGAGTGTCCTAAAATGCATTGTTCTGTACACAGTCAAACACACACACTTACCAAGTCAGGGGTTAGAACTCCTACCTAACTAGTTTATCACACTATAGCAGTATGCAGTTATGGGATGCACCAAAGACATTACTGGGCTACAACTTTTCCAAAGGTGTATTTCACATTGGATGACCTCAGCAGGCTTGTCATAGTAGGGCTATGGGGAGGGCAGTGTGTGTGTGTGTGTGTGTGTGTGTGTGTGTGTGTGTGTGTGTGTGTGTGTGTGTGTGTGTGTGCATGGGCCATAAGCCATTCATCTAGGGGTTGACACACCACATGCAGGCACACACAGGGTCATATTTCACAGGTACATGTATACAGCTGCTAGATGACTACTTCTTTGTACAGTCATGTTGCACAGCTGACACGTGCACCACATAGTCTGTAATGCTGACATATACTGGTTGCTAGTATCTGCAGTGAGTGACATTTGTACCTCATGCACAGTTGGCATGTGCACCACATAGTCTGTAATGCTATCAGATACTGTTGACTAGTATCTGCAGTGAGTGACATCTGCATCTCATGTGTTTGGGGCCCTTTGGCTGTGTGCTGGGTGGGACAGGCCTGGATGGCTCCTTGTCACAGTCACCCTCTTCCACACATCTATGTAAGTCTACCTTTGGCTTATTATAGTGTGTTGTCCTGACATATATGTCTGTATTCCTATCCACTTTGCGTGCAAGACATGAGTGGTGCATACTGACGAGTGTCAGCACTAACAACTGCAACTGCCAGATATGTCTGGTCCACTGGTGTTTGCAGACATGGCCTTCTTTAAGTGTGTGAGCATGCCCAGTATTACCTTTCAGTATGTTGTTGACTGACATTGCCTTCATTTCTGTAAGTGTGTAAGCATGCCCAGTATGGCTGTCTGTATTGAATGTGTAGATCATGTCCAGGTAGTTTGTGCTGCAGTGCTGACCTTTGTGTTGTACACTGACAGGTAGCATGCTGTCTCTGCAGGGTATCCATCGATCATTTGGCTTTGACTGTTACTACATGTCTGCATAGCAGTGCGGGCACACCTGACTGTTTCTACATTTCTACACAGGATTGGGGGGGCACACCTGACTGTTATTACATTACTATGTAGGATGGGGTGTACACCTGACTATTTCTACATTTCTACACAGGATTGGGGGGGGGCACACCTGACTATTTCTACATTTCAACACAAGATTGGGGGGCACACCTGACTGTTATTACATTACTATGTAGGATGGGGGGCACACCTGACTATTACTACATTTCTACACAAGAGTGGGGGGGGCACCTAACTATTTCCACATTTCTACACAGGATTGAGGCGGGTACACCTGACTGTTATTATATTACTATGTAGGATGGGGGGCACACCTGACTATTACTACATTTCTACACAGGACTGGGGGGCACACCTGACTGTTATTAAATTACTATGTAGGATGGGGGGGCACACCTGATTATTTCTACATTTCTACACAGGATTGGGGGGGCACACCTGACTTTTTCTACATTTCTACACAGGATTGGAGGGCACACCTGACTGTTATTACATTACTATGGAGGATGGGGTGGCACACCTGACTATTACTACAGTTCTATACAGGTGTGGGGGGCACACCTGACTATTTCTACATTTCTACACAGGATTGGGGGGCACAACTGACTGTTATTACATTACTATGTAGGATGGGGGGCACACCTGACTATTATTACATTTCTACACAGGATTGGGGGGCACACCTGACTGTTATTACATTACTATGTAGGATGGGGGGCACACCTGAGTATTACTACATTTCTACACAGGATTGGGGGAGCACACCTGACTGTTATTACATTACTGTGTAGGATGAGGGGGCACACCTGTCTATTTCTACATTTCTACACAGGGTCGGGGGCACACCTGACTGTTATTGCATTACTATGTAGGATGTGGGGGGGCACACGTGCCACTTGTACACATTTGCTATGACTGTACTGGTATGTCAGGTACTCCATTTCATTCTGTATTGCTAACTATCATGCTGACTAGAGGCATACCAGTGTACTACAGATCGTGGCATTGGTTGCCCTACATATTGTTGTCTGACTTTCTACCCTTCAGAACTAACATCCCACTGCCTGTCCTGCTGTGGTCTGTCTGTGTAGGCCCAGGTGGGGAGGATAACCATAGCCATCATTCAGGGGCCATGGCACAGACTCTGTTTGTGTTTGTCTACACCTGTCCTGCTGGCTGAGACTGTTGTTGGGTTAGTGAACCATCCTGACTGGCATGTGTGGGTTATATGGACACACATGCAGATGTCACTCAGCTCATTTCCTGCAGTGGGTTTTGTCACCCTGTGTAGTATTGGCTACTATGGTGACTCCAGTATGTGTTACAGATGCCATGGTGCCACTATGAATGTCTACTGTCTGCTGCCATAACATTCAGCCAACCAGTTCCCTTGCATGCTCACATCCATACCATAGCTACAGGTAATGACGCATTCTACTCCATTTGGCAATTTGTAGGTTGATTGACTTGCCTTGAGGGTGTGCCAGACTTTCGGATGTTGCTGGAGGGCTGCCTATGTCAGATGCACATAGTACACTCCCTATACATGGTTGAGCACAGGTAGTGTCATGTTTGGCATCCCTTTTACTGTATGTGTGAGTCAGAGAGAAGTGTCATTCCCTGGGTCCCTACTGTGTCAGTGCATGTGCTATGTGTTGCCTCTTTGCCACAGCCAAGGCACACTGGGCACGCCTCCGTCTGCCTACTGGAGCAGGCTCAGTCTGTTCCTCCTTCGGGTCACTCTGTGCCTGTGGAGGCCTTGGCATTGGTGGGGGGCTGTGTGGCCCTGCCCCATGCTGTTCCTGCTACAGCTGTTTCTGCAGGATCATATTGTGTAGCATAGCACATAACATAACAATTTGGGTACATGTAGCTGGTGAATACTGCAAGGCTCCACCGGATGTGTCCAGACACCAGAACCATGACCTGAGCTTCCCAAACACACAATCTATTATATGTCTGGCCTGTGTGTGTGCCTCATTATGGTGTTGTTGTTCAGGTGTGTCTGCATTTCTGATAAGTGTCATCAGCCATGGTTCCAGTGTGTACCTGGCATCCCCAACTAGGTGACCATAGGAGATGTCCCCATTGGCAAATATCTAGTACAGCTGTTTCAGATGCCATATGTGGGAATCGTCATAGCTCCCAGGGCAGCCAGCACACACATTCATTTTAATGTCCTGGGCATCACATATGACCTGGAAGTTGATGGATGGGATGCCCCTGCAGTTGATGTAGGCCCTACCCTGCTCACTGGTGGTGCTTTGATGCATATGTGCGTACAGTCTATAGCACCCACTACCCCAGGGTATTCTGCTATTTGGTGGAAGAGACGCATATTGCTGGTCAACACCTCATGGGTATTGAGGAAATATACGTGCTCACTGGCATGTGCTGACATGGCATCCAGGAACTGGTGGAATAATCTGGATGCTGATGCCTGCGAGATCCCCATGATATCCCCAGTTGTGCTTTGGGAGGTACCTGTGGCTAGTATACCTAGGCCTACACATACCTTGGTATCCACTGGGATGGGTTCCCCTTGGACAGTTTGGTGTGTCAGGTGTGGCCAGCACAGCTCACCAGTTTGCTGTAGGAGGTCTCTGTCCACCCTATAGCACTCCACTATCTCCAGCTCATGTAGCCCCTGGTAGGTTTCCCTGGGTCTGTACACTATTCTCTGTCTCCCCACTGTGGGCTGTTCAGCAGCATTCACATCCTCACCACCCTCAGCCTCTTGCACATGTTGTTCTATGTTGCCTGCTGCAGCCCTTTTCATTTTGTAAGTTTGTTTGTTAAAATTTCCCCACTTGTATACACCAGTGGTGTAGAGTGTTGGAAACACCAGAGGGGAAGGTGTTTGCTTAGTTTGCTGCCTGTGTAATTGGCTGATTTTGATACATTTCAACTGACAGCTAAGCTAGTTCTCCTTGATTACCTTCCTATTGCTGTTTTCCCTTCCCATTGCCTCCCTATTTAAGCCCGTGTGCAGGCTGCACAAACAGAGTGCTTAAATTTGCACAGTGCTGCTATTTCCTGTTTTAACTTCTTTTTTCTTCCTGTAAAACTCGGTGTGTGGCGCGCACACCCGCTTAGGGTTTGTAAAGAGTTCTAGGCAGGTTTAGACACACCCCCTAGCTTAGCTGTGCTAAGCTAAGAGCAAACCTAAGTTACAGGGCTCCAATCCGCTTACAGTATGTCTGACACACACACCCATAATGTCACCTACCTCCTAGTTTTGCACCAAGCTATTCCTATTTTTACACAGTTGGGACCTGACTCACATGCTGGGGAGAACTGGGATTCACTATCCTTCCCCTCATTTGCATAGGATTGCCTGCTAATGCATAGTTACATGTCTCACACTGAGCCTCCCCCTTAGCAACCGGTACTCACTGGCCAGGTTGTCTTCTGCCTGCCACTGACTTGCATGGCAGAATACTGATTTTAGCTTGAGTGCTTAATTTAGGTTCATTTTGTTATTTTCCCCTTGATCCCGTTTCCGAGCTACTGCCCTATGCTTAAACAGCTGAGATTGGCTAAAAAAAAAATAAAAGTTGATTTTTTTATTTTTTGTATTGTTTGCAATGCCAATGGCCTTATACTTGGCCATTGGCATGCTTACTATATGATATGCAGCCTTTATTTGGAGCTGTCATAGTTCCGTTTTGGATTTTGCAGAAATGTACATTTCTGCTGATTGCACTAGTCCTGCATGGACAGTCGCAAGCTTCCTGGATCGCAAAATAAAAATAAAATTAAAGTACTCTTTACTCTGATATAGCACTTTTTATTATACATAGCACCCTACCAGCCTAATACCCCTTTTCGATCATCCACATCCCTCGAAGTCTTTTCAAACCCATCTACACAAAGTTTTTAACTTTTCCTTCTAGCATGTCGCAGGGTCAGTTGCTAGTGTCCTCTCCTGCTCAGCTGATGAATCTGGGAATATTGAGGCAATGTTACAATTGCCTCATGTACACAGACAACCCTCTCCTTCTCCCACAAAACACAAACACATGCGAGAGATGCAACTATATAGCCAAACTGGAGGCTGAGCTCTCTCAACATAGGACTGGCAAGACCAGACAGGAGGAGAAGGTAACCACACACACCACAAACCCAGTCTCACATAGCACTATCACAACTTCATATCATACACATAAACACATAAAGACATACTGGAGGCTCTGACCAAAAATCTACCAAAACAGCAGAGGCCACCAAAGCAGACATCCAAACAACTGCCACCACAGACCAAGACACATGCAACACATAGACCACAAAGTCAGTGTGCCAAACAGTCACAGCCCTTAAGGCCAAACCAATGTCAGACACTCTTGTCATAGGTGACTCCATAGTCAGACACACTGACGTCCCACTCACCAGATTTAGCAAGGAGAAGGTCACAGTAAGCTGCCTGTCGGGGCTAGAATCCGCCACATAGCAAGCACTCAGGTCACTCGACAGCAGGTACAAGTATGACTCAGTCATTGTCCATGCTGGTGTGAATGACCTGAGACGCACCTCCCTGGACTACATGAAAAGAGACATAGAGGAGCTCTCTGATTATGTAGCCCAGGCAGGTATGACCCTGACCTTGAGCAGTATCCTACCTTCACCAAGCATGATGCCACAATACAGAAACAAGATGATCAGCTTTAATAATTGGCTTAATCTCTGGTGTCATTCAAAGGGGATCCAATGTCTGTCTGCCTGGGATGACATGCTGGACAAGCCACGCTGCTTCGCAAGGGACGTCTTGCACCTGTCACCCTTGGGCTTCCGGATATTGGCAAAGGCTCTTGCCACCCCCATAGTGCCTTTTTTAGGCAAGGCTCAAATTCTAAACCTACCACCCTAGAACAAAACAAAGGAAAAAAAAACTAAGGGTAATGCTGCTCAATGCCAGAAGTCTCAACCTCAAGATGCACGCACTCGAAGCACTTCTCAGTATGGAGAACATCGATGTCTGTGCTGTGATTGAAACCTGGTTCAAGGCTCCTGAGAGCACCCCGGCACTATCAGATTTTACTTCAGATCATGCGTTCCGGCCCCAAAATCCGGACAACATCAAGAAAGGAGGAGGGGTGTCCATATTCATCAAGGACACCCTCACCTCCAGGTTGGTGGCAACGCACGATGCATCAGAGACCATCCAGGTGCAATTAACCGTAGGCAAGACTGCTCTGCAATTTGTAGCATGTTACAGGCCACCCCCTCAAACTCAGGAACCTCACACAGCTTTCCTGAAAACTCTGGAGGGGATAAATGTAACCCCAAACACCGTCATACTAGGTGATTTCAACTATCCGAATATAGACTGGGATCACTACTCAAGCCCCAACACTCCAGCCCAAAGGTTCCTAGAGTTCATAAACTCAAATGCCATGGAACAGCTAGTCACCATGCCCACAAGAGGTTAAAACATACTAGATCTCATCATCACGAACATGGGGTTACAATGTTCAACACTGGAGGTATACCCCTCATTGGTGAGGTCAGATCATAAACTAATCTCACTGGAAGTCCACATCCCACCCCCACCCCAGATAAAAAAGACCACAGTGAAGAACTTCTCTAAAGCCGACTTCACACTTCTTAGGACTGGTGTGGTCTCTTTCAAGGCCCCCAAACCAGCAGAAACCATCACTAAAGCCGCTGAATCACATACAAATGCCTTCTACCAGCACCTCCAGGACTGCATGGATCAGGCAATCCCAAACAAAACAAAGATTCTTTGTACCAAAGGCAAGCGTCCAGTCTGGTGGACTCCAGCCATAAACAAGCTCTACAACAAAAGGAGAAAGCTACTACAAGATAGAGCAAAATCCCTAAAAGGGAAGACACCCTTGATCATTATAAGTAAATAACTAAGAGCTCTCATAAAATCATCCAAGGCAAATTTTGAAAGAAAAATCGCCAAGGACTCAAAAGACAATCACAAGGCCTTTTTTAGTTATGTTAGAAACCTGGGAGGAAACTCCCAGATATGCTCAGAACTAGTTCAAAATTATGTAAAGATCACTGAACCTACAGACATTGCCAACGTACTGGCTGACAGGTTCAGTGCAAATTTCTCCCCCCCCTCCCCCGCAAAAGGAGAAATATCTATACCAGAGGATTGTAGCCTCCCAAACATCTCAAATGCTCAGGTGAGAACAGCTCTCTCCAAGGCGAAAAACACAGCATCCATGGGACCAGATGGTGTCCCCGGTTGTGTGCTCCACGAACTCATTGAGGAATTAAACCTGCAATTAGGGCAGCTGTTTAATCTTAGCCTCACCTCAGGATACGTACCCAAGGAGTGGCGTACGGCAACTGTGGTCCCACTACATAAAGGCGGTGCCTCCACTGACCCTGGAAACTACCGTCCCATCAGCTTGACAAGCCTGGTCTGCAAAGCTATGGAGAGGATCATAATGGAACTCATAAATAAAGACATAGGGGACCTGCAGACATTGGATCAAACCCAATTTGGCTTTGTCAAGGGCAGATCATGCCTCTTAAACTTGGTTGACTTTTTCGAAACAGTCACCAAGGCCATTGATGAGGGCAAGCCAGTCCACACAGCCTACCTTGACCTGGCAAAGGCATTCAACACAATACCCCACTCGGGCATCATAGAAAAACTCACCAGCTTAAATGTAAACCCATACGTCACAAGACGGGTTGCAAACTGGCTAATTGACAGAACCCACAGGGTCAGAGTTGCTGGTACCATGTCTGATTCCAAGCCTGTCACAAGCGGTGTCCCACAGGGCTCGGTCCTGGGCCCACTCTTGTTCGGCATCTACTGAAGTACAGGCAAGCACAGGAGGATTATGGCTGACAAAGTTTGCAGATGACTGCAAACTGGGCGCCATAGTTGAAAACACATCAGACACAGATATCCTTCAGAAGGGTCTCATAGAAACGGATAACTGGTGCCAAAGCCATGGCCTAAAGTTAAACGCTAAAAAATGCATAGTCATACCCTTCGGGAAAAACAAGGTTACCCCCAGCTACCATATAGGTGGCAATCCACTAAGCACAGAAGAGGTTATCAGGGATCTGGGGACCCAGGTTGACAGTAACCTTTCATTTGACACCCACATTGCCAAAGTAGTTAGGAAGACCTTCTACATTGTCCACCTGATCATGAAGGGATTCACATCTAGGTCAAGGGAGGTCATCATTCCCCTGTACTCATCACTCATCAGACCGATGATTGAGTACAACGCCCCATTTGGAATGTATCTGACCCGACACCTGCATCAATTGGAAAGGCCCCAAAATTTCCTCACCAAAAGGATAAAGGGTCTCAAAAATATGTCCTATGCTGCCCGACTGAAGGAGCTCCAGCTCTACTCAGTCGCCACGCCTGCTCAGAGGTGACCTGTGCCTGACATACAAGGCCATGTCCAACCCGGAATTAATGAACATGCTTCACCTCAAAAAATCTAAATCCATCCGATCTACAAGAGCACGAGACTTGAACCTTGACACGGTCATAAATAGGACATGCTGGAGGGACAGATTCATCACCCAGAGACTCCCTATGCTGTGGAACAAAATCCCGGTACATGTGAGGCAGAGCACCTCGCTGGCTTTGTTCAAGAGAAATCTTGACCAATGGATGGGAGATCGCAGGTATACCCCAGGGATCACATCAGTGTCACTGCTTGACAGAGGCACAGCTAAATAATGGGCATAGTATCATTCAAACTAAAGGGGTGGCGAAAGTCACAAAACTCGGGGCTAGGCTTATAAATGCCCTAGGGCAGATAGCCTAGTATGAACCTATGAACCTATGAACCTATAAAATCACTTCATTTGCATGGATTTCTCCTGCAAATTGGGTAATTTGCACACAAGGGCTTTGTCTGTGCAGGATTAGTGCAGGAGCTCTCGTGCACGCCCCTGCAGGCTGTTCCTGGATCGCACAGCAGACATATTGCCATGCTTGAGCTCCTGCACTGATCTTGGACTCCGTGCACGCTTTTGAGAATCCGGGGTTATGTTTAGATTGTCAATAAGAAGAAGAAACAATGGAACATGTATCAGTTATGTATCAATTATTTTACTTCAGAGAGATTGTAGCAGAAAGTTATGGGGAAAACTATGTAAAGATGATTGTTTGAAGATATAAAAGAAGTAGATAAAATAAACATGGATATGAATAAATATGGATATCATAAAAAGAAAATTAATAAATATGTTACAATAATAGATAAAGGGTATTTTACATTATATGAGTTATGTAGAATGAAAGAATAAATTAAATTAAGTTTAATGATAAATTAATTTTAGCAACAAAATGGGAAAAAAAGTGGTTTTGGTGGATGGATGGATGGATGGATGGATGGATGGATGGATGGATGAATTAAGTAAAATCAGATGGTAGTTATGGAAAAAGGAGTGGGGGTCTAACAGGGATGAAAGTTTAGCATGACTATGTAAACAGATTTGTATATATGTATATGTATATTTGCATATATATACATTTGTACACTTGTAAATATTTGTAAATATGTAAACATTTTGAAAATAAGAGTTTTTTTAAATAAATAAATGTTGCTTACTCTTTTGAATAGGTAACATGAGACCTTTTAGATTTATCTGAGCTATCACCAACTCAAGCAGATGGGGCCTCGGTTTAACTTCTCAACTGAAAAACAGCACTGTCAGGTGTGTATCATCCCATTATGCTGCATGCAGTGTCAACAACTGAGCTACCTGTTATGGGAATAGAACCCACAGCTTTCTGCATTAAAGGTGAATAGGCTACCTATTGCACCACTGACATCAGAGTTACTGCCATTCCTTCTGCCCCATATCCATCACCCAGTACTGGTTTCATAGCAAAGAAGATAATTAGCAATACTGATTCCGACAAACTGCAGCCAGGAAAAGAGAGAGAGAGTTAACAGATAAAAGCACACAGTGAGTGTGTGTGTGTTTTTGTAGGTCCCTAAAACAAGAGCTAAGGATGTCTATAGATATATATATATATATATATATATATATATATATATATATATATATATATATATATATATATATATATATGTATATATATATATATATATATATATATGCATATATATTTATGTACTGTATATATATATATATATATATATATATATATATATATATATACACACATATATATATATACACACACACACACACACACACACACACACACACACACACACACACACACACACACACACACACACACACACACACACACACACACACACACACACACACACACACACACACACACACACGTGTGGCGGTTAATGTTGTTGTCTCACAGCAAGAGGTTCTCTGGTTTGATTCTTGGCTGGGGTGCCTTCTGTGTGGAGTTGCATGTTCTCCCTGTGTTTGTGTGGGTTTTCTCTGGGTACTCTGGTTTCCTCCCACAATCCAAAGACATGTGTTTGTAGTGTTTCTCCCCAGGCCACTGCTGAAAATAGGCTCTGTCCTAGTCAACAAAATGAAAAAAAAAATATATAGATTGTGTGTGTGTATGCATCATTAGGTCTCTGAAGCCAAGCAATTACAATGTAGTCTTTGAACTAATCTGGCAAATGACTGAAGCAACATTTTAATTTTGGTAAGATAATTTTTTTCAGCAGACCTTTTCGGAAAAGCTGACAATAAAACAAAACCAAAATTGAGAGGAACTGACAAAGAAACTCTGCTGCCATTTCAAGTGTAAGGCAGAATGGTACCTTGTAAATCAGTCAGCTTACTGTGTACATTATCCATAACACAATTAATGCAGTCTAAGGAAAGAAAAAAGCAAGAAGAAAGCCAACATATCCTTGCAACCTCTAGTATCTGACAATAAGTTATGATGTGCAGTAATCTAACCTTCTGTCTTGGCCTAGTTCTGATTTTAAATAGTTTCTCTTTTTTGATTTTATGAACAGGGATTAAGAAACTATCCACTGATCATGGACCAGTTGTTAAGACCTAACTATATACAAATAGACTGCATCTATATATCCCCTTGCACTGAGTTCCGTCCACCATCTCTCCAAAAGGAGAAACTTGAATGTGTGTACTCCTACACCACAGGACACTATACAAGTGTATCCAAGCTTGTACAGTCACTACAAAGAGAATACTCTCCTCTTGTATAGTCTTGACACTCAACAACTGAGATGTTTAGAGAAAAGAAATAATTTGCTTATCTTTTGATGAGTTGTTCCATTAGAACATGTATGTTTTTAGTACCAGTGCAAGAGAAGTATTTGTCAATGAGCAACAAAATTGCAACCAGCATTTCCAGATGATTCCATTTATGAACAGGGCAAGTTATGAAACTGAATGAACTCTCCAAGACAGACACATCAGCAGAGATGTCACAGAAAAATAACAGTGGTGTACCAATGGAGGACAGATTATGGACATATCAGGACCTCGTCTGAGGTTGTGACACAGAGTCAGGTGAGGCAGT
Source organism: Protopterus annectens (assembly GCF_019279795.1). Lineage (NCBI taxonomy): Eukaryota > Metazoa > Chordata > Ceratodontiformes > Protopteridae > Protopterus > Protopterus annectens. Next base: position 1,159,920,590 of record NC_056727.1, on the reverse strand, counting down.
AATTTCAACAAGAAATGGACATACATTGTCAGTTTTGAATGGAGTAGTAGTTTTAAGAATATTTCATTTACTGAGCAGAGATTTACTGAATAAAGAAGTGGCGGTCTTATCCATGGGGTAATCATTTGTTTAATCAGAAAGCAATAACTGCTCCTAAAGCAGGTACATTTAATTTGAACACTAATTGCTTTTGATACAGTAAGATTGAATTAATGTTCATAATCCTCCTATATTTCATTTGTTGTTTGCTTTCGAGACAACTCTTAATCACGAAATGACAATTATTATAAAAAACATATGTCAAAAATGTTATACCAGGAATATTCTCACTTCTTCCCTGCCAAAATATATTTTTAGTATGATATGTGGTGGGACTTGCTCTTTCATACATTTGTACATTTTCTAGATACATTTTTGTCAGTTACCAAACTGAGTTCTGCCAATTCAGTATTTACCTACTGACTTCTCTATGCTTTCTGCAGTGCTGCCTGGCTTGCTTCTTTAGTTTCCTTACTATTTACAAATCAACCATGGAGTTGTATATAAAGGACCTTAGTTTCAGCATCAGTGTACTTCTATATTCAGTCACTTCTAATACAATATATATTTTTCATTTTGAGTAAATGGCATGTATTTGCTGATCACACATTTCAGTTGCCAATAGAACACTTAGTTTTTGAACCATAAATGTCATTTGTATGTTTGTATATCCATGCCCTGCACCTCATTACCATGATGTTGACATATATTGTACAAGACTATTTGGTGTTACCTCAGATTAAATAACCATAGTAGTAGCATCATTGCAGCAAATCATACATGACCCAGTGAACTTTAATAGTGCAAAGTCAAGTATTATACATTAGTTTCCATGTATCCTTGTGTCATAAGGGACAATCAACTTAGGGTTTGCTTTATTGTTCACTGCTCCACAAAACAAAGAGTTATGGAAATACAACTGCTTGTATTATATCTCCAAATACCGTTGTGTGAGTTTATGAAGCTGTTTCACCACATTTTTATAGCCAAAGTAATAGTGTGGCAGTACCACTTTCCAAGTACTGCTATGTATATACATCATATAATGCTAAATATTATTAAAGTACAGACTTATCTACTACTGTGGGAAGACGATTATAGAGGTACCGCTTACAGATCTTAATGCCTCTAGGATAGAAACAGTGTTTTAAAGCACTATCGACAAGCATATTTGTCATCTCATGCTTTATATTTTATTCTTATCTCCATCCTTTTGCAAGACAGGCCCTTCTATATAACTTGTTTTAGTCTCTGGCAGAATATAAAAGAAATGAGTACCTACTTATGACTTGCACATTGGCTTTAAAATATATGGTAGCTATCCAGATATACATGCATGTGAATTACATTGAAAAAGTGGCTAGAATCCTAAGTGCAGAACAAAAACATGGAGAAGACTGAATCTAGGTACCTTTCACTTGTAGTAAATAAGACTGTTTCACAGTTAAATGTTACATATGGACTGCTCATGATTTAAGGTTGCTCAATAGACTCTGGTATATATATGCATCTTTCATACAGCATTAATCTTTTTTAACATTTTGTGCAGGACAATCACGACAGGAATTTGATTAAAGTTGCTTTAATATCTAGTACGTTTTTATTTAAACAGATATATGCACATTTGGGTCAGTGAAATTTGCAAAGGTCATTGATCACTGTAACTGATGCAGTAATATGTTAATTGTGCCCTGTCAGATTAAGATACAGTCCCACAATGATTTAAATGCTTTTCTAATTATCCATGGTTGCAGTAATCATTAAAGCTGTCAGAAATACACTACCATTGTAATCTTTGAGCAATTAAGTATCATTTAGCTATCCTGTCTTCATTTTCTTACTGCTATTAATGCTGCATGCAGAACTTTTATTTTATTTAATTCACAGTTATTGCATGTGACAGTTTCTCTTTATTTGGTATATGTAGGTCAATACTCTGTAGTGGTCTGATTTTGACTTCTGAGATAGTCTCTCTTGCCTCATAAATGTGTATCATGTAACCAGAAAGAACCATCAGAGCACATATAATTATTTCTCACATTCCCACAATGATTATTTGGACTTTTATCAATGACCTGCTAATTTTGCTAGTTTCAGTGCTCTGATGTGCAGTTCTGATGGATCAGTGCCATTGCTGAGTTCAACAAGTTAACAAAGAGATAGCAAGCATGGCTCCTCTCTGCTGGGTCCCCTAGTCTGGTATCAGATGCATACTCACATCAGAAACATCACTGACAAGGAATAATAAAAAAAGAAAACTGCCTGCATATGTTGTGTAAACTATCATTTTACCTGAAGACTTTCTACAGATATGTACACTGACTAACTGTTGTCCAGGGCTTTTTTTTCTTATGTGTTAGAAGGCTAAATTTATTTTGTTCTTCTTGCTTCAGTGTGAAATTAAGTTGCCTATTTCCTTCTGTTACTTTCATTTACTTAATTGCTTCCTTGTCTTAAGCTACTATAATGTTTAAATATATTACTTTTTTTTATTTGCTTCCTTACCTTAGCTATTATGTTGTTTAAATAGTTATCAGTTACTTATCCTGTCGTCTTACTATGTATATGCCTCAATAAGTGGCTTACAATGAATTTGGCACTTGCCTTTATTTACTCAGAGATGTTTTATTTTGCCTTTGGCCCAGGAAGTTGCCGAAATGCACCCAAGAAAGACACACAGACCAAAAGACAGACACATAGATAGATAGATAGATAGATAGATAGATAGATAGATAGATAGATAGATAGATAGACAGACAGATAGATAGATAGATAGATAGATAGATAGATAGATAGATAGATAGATAGATAGATAGATAGACACATAGATAGACACATAGATAGACAGACAGATAGATAGATGTTTGCCATTATCGTTGTTTTCACTGAACCTGCACTTTCAACATACTTCCCTTTACTGCTTGTTGTTATTAACACTTTGTATGCAGACTACCCTTTTCTATATAACCTTATAACTTTCCTTGACTCACCCATTTTTTGTTTTGCTTGCAATTGTTTAGAAATGCTTACAATGAGTTTAACTGGGTTGAAGAACAGGTATCAAGTCAGGGTGTCCGAAAGATATCTGAAGATGCTGTGACAAAGCGTATTTTTCCCATCAAAAATGCTGACCCATGGGGGCATTGTAAGTGAAAAATTATACCCCTTCACTAAAACTATGCTTAAAGTTCAAAGGGTGAGCAGAGTAGAGTGTATATGATTTGCTTGATACCTATTGTATTGAGTTATTATTCTGAACTGTGCTTGCTGCAGAAATGACTTGAATGAAGCTGAAGTATCATGGAAATGCCTTCCCACTTGTTTTCAAAGAATTTGAGGACCACTAGTAGTACTTATTAAGATTAATCACTTCATACTTAGTTGAAATACAAATATTTGTAAGTAGAATATCTACTAGTCATACATCTCAAAATCTTAGTGTAAGAAATCTGGACAAAGCTTAAAATAATTGGGGGCAAAGGCCCAAAAATCAGACCATATTTTAAATATTGCTTTTATAAACTTAGAAAATTGCTACAATAACATAATTTATCATAGCATGCATTTCTGAAGGCTATGAAGCCTGAAACTGAATTGACATTAATCCCCAATGAGTTGCCAGAAAACTACAAATTTATGAGGAAAAGACCAAAGATATGAGGCAAAAATCTGGTCATTCTGGGAAAATCTATACAGTTGAGAGGTGTACTACCTGTATATTGCATTGTACACTCAAGTCATTGCTACAAATGTATCACTTTACACCCCAATAATTTTTGCAGGTGGGTAAGCTCTGGTGCTCCTCCTGATGTAAGAGGTCCACTCCCCACATTTACCGATCTTCATCGATTCTAGCTCTGAAGTCACACAAATTCAGTAAAAGGGAAAATGCACAAAAGAAAAATAAAACTCAATGTGACCTTGTTGTCCCAGTTTTCTGTCCAAAATGCAGAGTGTAGCATCCTTTGCAAAGATGTATTATGAAGCATATTTTGTAATATTTTGTGAGTTGAATACATATCACATGATCAAGAGTAGTGTTCCCACCATGTTAAATATAGTACATAGAAAAATGTAAACCTTAGCAACAGCTGTATCTTTCTTTATAATACAAATAAGCCCAATAAAAGATGTATGAAAAAATTAGGGAGGACTATCTGGAGTTAGTGCGATGGACTAATGAACTGCACTGTTGATGATGTGCTTCCTGAGGTACTGTGTTTGATTCTATCAACCTTTATTTACCTGCTGTGGGACCTTGAGTAAGTAAGTCACTTAACCAGAGACAGCTTTGGTGAAACTTGGAATTTGGGACTGTATGCCTATAAAGTACTTATGAAAATCTCCAGAGAAAGCACAGATCACTGGGTCATACCAAAAAGAGTCTGTATTGCTCACTTGAATTCTTTATTAACAATGTCAGTGTTACTGTATATTCTTGACAGGTGTGTGCAAAAATTCTTATTTTATCAAGAACATTTTGCATCTTCATTAGGTTCCATGATGCCTGTTATAAAAATATATACTTCATAATAACTTTTTGAACATAAAAGTCTTTAATTAAGCAATAACCCATGCCTGGGTGTGGGTAATGCTGGAGTTACCCACAGTTGGTATTGTTTGGTCACGAGGGTGAAGCCCGAGTGGCCAAAGACAACCATGGGTAAATCCAGCATTACCCACACCCAGAAGTGGGTTATTGTTATTATACAATGACATTATTTAAGAAAAAAAAAAAGTACTTTTCTTAAATAATGGCATTGTATAATGCGTCCGTGCTGGCCTTCTGCAGCTGTTCTGGAGCAGTTCTGATGTGCTGCACATGCGTATACTTATGCAGTACATCAGAGCTGTGCGTAGAGGAAGCAATGGAGAAAGGAAGATCTCCGTTGCTTTTTTAAAGTTGTCTCGCTATGTTAAACTCATTTAACATCGTGAGATTACAGCAACAGAGCTCTTCCATTCTCCATTGCTACCTAACAGAAAAAAAAGTAAAAACTTATACTAATGGAAAAAGTCCGGGCGACCGGACCTTTTTCCATTAGTATAAGTCTAATTTACAATGGCCACGCTGAGTAATCAGCATGCACGTTTTGGAATATTAATGGGGGGTTATTGTATAATTGAATGTAAACCACATGCATATGACTATTGCATTATAAATGTGCAGACATGCTCATATGCTCACCCACACACATGCACACACGTGCATACACACACACGCAGACACTTACAAATGCCAAGATTAATAAAAATCTGCACACTGTGTGGCACAAACTATAATAAGTAGCATTAATTCACAGGATCTGGGTGATTCAAAGACACAGACAGCATGGTCTTCAAGAGGCAAAATAACTTGCCATTTAATGCATGGCTATCAGTACATAATGACACAGAAAGAAGAAACAGTGTATACAAGAGATGACACCCAAAATGGTTGACTGATTTATGAAAGTATAATGTAGATGCATTTCACTGTGTTGCATACCTGTTTTTTGAATTGATAATCATACCATTATTTGCTTCACACATCACAATACCAACAAAAGGGCAGCAATGCTTGGATTAGTAGCAGTTAAAGCTCATATGCGTGAATTAATGCATGCTTTCAGAGTCCGTGTCCACAGTGTTGCATGTTGCAGCATCCATATGAACAAAGGAGGTGTAGACAAGCACCTGATGTACCACAAGTTCAGTGACCAGAAGACTGTGGGCCTTGCTGAGCAGAATAAAGGGGAATGCACAGTACACCCATGCCTGTGGTTATTAAGGTATGTGCAGCATTAATTATCTTAGTTATAGGACCTTTCTGCCATCTGAGTGGACATCTTATGTACATCTTAGGCATTAACTTTATGAATCCTGCAGCATGTGGAGGAGAATATCTTCTTTCCTAGGACTGAGAGGAATGAACCACCGCCATGTGAGCATTTTATTATATTGCCTCTTTCCTTTAAGTCATGGGAGGAATAGGTTGCACACACACACACACATATTACCATCAAAGTTCCACTTGGTCCAGAGGGACTGAGATATATCAACAAGAAGAGCTTTCTCTCCATTAACCACTAGGTGGTCTGTAATGCTCAGGGTATTATTTATAATGTGTCAGTGTGTCACCTAGGCAGGTTCCATGATTCGCACATCTGGCACATGTCTGACCTATATCAAATGTTCCTGCAAAGGAATTTCCCAAAGATTCATCTAGCTAGTAGGTATTTTACCAGATAGATACACATGTACCATGTAGGCAGGGAGCAAGACATGTATTTTATTCTCTAGTTTGTGTTCATAGGTTCATAGATAGTTACTAGGCAAGCAGTCCTTGACACAATTAAGGAGCTCAGTCTGAATTTCCAATTGCCCCAAAGAACAGTTTTTTTAAGTGATTTGCTCAAGGTCACACAGTAGGCAAATTAAGGCTGAGGGCTGAGGCAATCAAACCTTATCCCTGAGAAAGTTGCTTGTTAACAACTTATAGCCCTAGTCCTCTGCACCAGCCGCCAGCTGTGTGATGCACACAGTGTCAGATATGCATGCCCTATAGTTCATCTTATAATCTTCATTTGCAAATCCCTGGCCAGTAAAGGAAGTGGCCTTAAACACTGCACATACTAAAACATATAGTAAAATTATACAAATGTTACACCCACTCAAGGAATACTTCCATTGTCTTAATGCATCAGGAGGGGGACTACATTGCAGCCCAGAAATCTGCAGCAAGATTTTTGCTGTGTGTGCCATGCTATTCAACATGGCATTAAACAAACAGTTTGAGAGGCATGTGAAACTTTTGGCAGGACCTTTCATACCAGCTGTAGCAGCAGTGGAAAGGCAATGTGAATAGTCAGGTAAAGAGCATGTAGCAGCAGCAATGCCACAGCCAAGGCAGAGATGGGCACACACACTGCTGCAATGGCAAAGATCTGACATCTAAACCACAACTATTGGCCAAGACATAGATGAAACAGAACAAAATGGTGTTTGCATCTCCACACCCAGGCTATGAAGGGCATTGCAAGGAGAAGTCATTCTGTGCATCAGACAGTACTATACCTACATGTTAAACAGTGGATTGGATGCAGTCATGATTACTTGCACAGGTATGGGGCATTCTGACTGATGACTGCAACACTATTATATATATGACAGAATCATGGGAGGTGAGCATAATAGATGTATTCTGTGAGGTTGTGAGGTGTTAGGGATCACATACTCTAGTAATGGACTTATGATGCCAAAACATGACCATTGTCATATTCCACTGAGTTGTCTTGTGGTGCTATGACTTAATGCAGTCCATTACAGAGAAGGTGTAGAATTACAACACCATGAACATTCACCAGGATGAAGTATACAGTATGCTGATTTTGATAACATTATTTGACGGTGAAGTAGTCATAGACTAGCAACACTGGTGGTAGGCTGTGTGGACAGAAGCAACAGAAAATGGGTTGAACTATGTGAAAGTTTATGTACAGCTTGATGAGACATCCTAGGTGTTGAACATGACGAGTCCCATTGTCCACAACCTGGATTTTGTCCATAACTAGACATGACAAGTTGTATGGTTACAGACAACAGTAATGCCATTTCACCAATGATCTCTGTAGTCTAACCACAGCTTCTGTTTCAAGCCACCCTGCAACAGGATCTCCCAGAGGCATGGATGGCATGATATCTGAAGGTAGACTACAGGCCAGCAGCAATGTGCTTCATTGAGGCACCTATAAAGGTAACATTTGCCATATTTGATCTTGACAGAGTTGTCTGCTCCCTGCCTATTTACTCCATGTCACTGCATACATGCTGCTCATTATCACAGAATCCATGCAGCATACTCATCATCTCCATAATGGTGTGGGTTGAGGCCAGTTATGCCTGGATCACTGATCTACAACTCTTCTAGGTAATGACAAATGTTGTAGCAATATCAGGTATGGTCCAGTATTCATAGGAATGTTTATTCCTTGTTATCAATCCCTTATGCTAGGTCTATCCATCTCAGAGACAGTGCACATTTTAGATGCTGTGTACACAGGAGACAGTATTGGAGCACATGAGAGAATCTCATTTGGAAACATGAATGTTGTACCCTCATGAGGTTGTGTGCTCAGCCTGTACCACTACATGGACATCCGTAATGATGAATGTGGGTCACCCATCTCTTGTAATATTGCAGACAGTACCAGTGAGTCTTCAGACCCTACCAATTCCATTTTGCCATTATCAATGACCATAAATGCCACACAGACGTAAGCCCCATGTTGTCCCATTGGGCTGAAATTTGACCATTGGAAAGCACGATAGCAGGCAGACATATGACAACATTGTCTTTCTACATATATGACCCCATGGGTCTATATTAACAGAACGAAACTCCTTTTGAGTGAATACGAAAACACTGACACGAATTGTGTGAACCCCGAGAATACCGAATGCACTAAACCATGAAATTTTAAATCTCGAAATGTCATAGTCGGCCAACCCCACCAACCACTACATACTACCTACCCAAACAAAATAAATCAACCACATACATACACTAACCAAACCCTACTTCTAACCCTAAAGTAAAACGCCACAACCCTACTTCTAACCCTACACTAAACCCCACATACCCAACTATCTATGCACTATCCTTAACCCCTCCCTAACCCTAAGGTCCGTAACTACATCAAACTTCCCCTACAAAAATATAAACAAATAAAATAAATAATCCAGATACAGACATTTACCAAAACCCGACTCCTAACCCTACACTAAATCTTACATACATTAATTATCTATGCACTTACCTTAACCCGCACCCTAACCCTAAGGTCCATAACTATCTCACACTTACCTTATGGAGCTATACCACAGACGGGCCAACCATGGTAATTCAACATTTCCAAATTTGTGGTTTTAGATGTTTGCTGTAATGCCAGTTCGCACAATACTTGTCGACATTTACGGATTCGCTTAAACGGACTTTCGATCTCGTAATAGGGAACCAACCCCATAACTCCCCTTGCCTTGCATAGGACTACACATTAAAATGCAGCTGTCTATTCTTGGACATATATACCATGTTGTTCAGGTTGTTGCAGCTGCAGACCAGAGGCAAGTGGATAGGCTAATATGTATGTGCTTTTAGTCAGTCCTTCTTTTCAAAAGCAGTGGAGCGCTCTGCACTGTTTTGTAATGGATATTCCTAACCTGGTGCATCCTCAGCTGACACATGAGTAGTTGGTGGCACCCCAACTCCCACAGTAAAGATTCCAGCAAATATGAAGGGCCACTCACCCTGAACAGTGAGTGAGGGCAACAACTTCTCAGCCTTAGATTTTACCCCCCAAGGTAGACCTATCTGTCACAATATCCTATGCCTTTTCTTTTGCATGATGTATAATATCTGTAACCATTTGTCTGGCTTGTTGCAGAGCTCCTGAGCATTAAAAATCTTGCCCCTGTGCCTGCCATAACTCATTCTGATACTTTTGCTCTACAGCACATTTGCACAGGTTATATTTACCACATGTGTGAAGATTCTGCACTAACACTTCATTCTGCTATGTAATGAACTTTTACAGGCATTGCCTACTTCTACTGGGCATGCTGTTGCAAGTACAGCTATGAATAAAATCTGTCAGTGAGTAAGCATGCACTTGTTTATCAGCTCCATTTCTGTACTACACTTATGTCCACAGCCTCCACAACCCCTTTATGAACCTGTGAATCAGCTTTAGTTAATAGTACCCATGTGCTCTCCTCCCTTCAAATACATACTATATCTATACCTCAACATAGAGCCCTGGAACCTCAAACTCCCTACAGCATGTCCTTCACAGGCTTGTGTTTCATACACAATTGCTCCCTTCCTTCCACACACGTGCACGCACACACACACACACTCACACACACACACACACACACACACACACACACACACACACACACACACACACACACACACACACACACACACACAGACACACACACACACACACACACACACACACACACACACACACACACACACACACACACACACACACACACACACACACACAGGTCTACTTCATAACACTGAAATTTCATAACGTTGAATTTCTTAATATTGAGACCAAAACACCTAAATCCCAAAACATTGAAAACTCGGAATATTGAAAGTGTGCTTCATAATATTGAAAACTACAATGCATATGTAAATAACATCATCTTCACCTGTAACAATACCTAACTAACAAACACACTTTTTACTATGTTTCTGCAGGGGGTCAAGTCCCCCTGCAACCCCCATGTGGGGGGCTTTACCTCCCACACCCTCTATAAATTAAATATTCCAACTCCAAGATCGCACACCCCCTGTCAATTAAATATACCAACTCCAAGATCGCACTACAGTGGAAAAAAGTTAATTTCCTAACCTCACTGTATCACGATCACCATACATTGAGGTTAGGAAATTAACTTTTTTCCACTATAGAGCGATCTTGGAGTTGGTATATTTAATCTATGGGGGTGTGGGGGGCAGAGGCCCAACATGGGGGGTGCAAGGGGACTTGCCCCCCTGCAGAAATGTAGTAGAAAGTGTGTTTGTTAGTTAGGTGTTGTTATAGGTGGAGGTGATATTATTTACTTGTGCAATGTAGTTTTCAGTGTTATGAAGCACACTTTCGATGTTCTTAGTTTTTAATATGTTAGGATTTCATTGTTTTGAATTTTTGATGTAATGGTCTCAATGTTATGAAATTCAATGTTATGAAATGTCAATGTTATGAAGTAGACACACACACACACACACACACACACACACACACACACACACACACACACACACACACACACATGCATACAGTCACAAGCAGAGTGTGTAGTTCCATGCCAGTGTATTAGGTTCCCATTTACATGTATATCATAGCATCTGTCAAGATTTAACTGACATCATCTACAGGATTTGTTGTTCTTGCTGAGGTTCTTTACCAACGTGAATCAAGCACCCAAAACGAAGTCCAGCAGATATCACCAAATAAATCCAAGAGAATAAGAATCACAAACACTTTTATTAAACAATAGGTTAAAGCGCTTTTCGTCAACCAAGTAGGTAGACTTCCTCAGAACTAAAAAATAAAGTATACATTCAGCTTAAATAACCATGTACACCAACAGCTGACAATGGTAAAATTCAATCACTTCTAATCAGCTCTTAAAGACATATTCTACAAGTGTAGTACAGGTACAACGAAACCTTAATAATTATAATACTAAGTGCCTTAAAATTTTAAAGTATTAAACATATTCTTTTACAATTCTAAAAATAACTCTAAAAATAATAAAAATAAAAATGGTAGTAATGTTAATATAAATGCTTAAATGTACTTTAAAATGTGTAACTGCCATTACATAGCTGAAAGTCCTATCGTCTTAAACTCTTCAGTTTCAGCACACAACTAATTGAACACAGGTCATTAAGACCTGGAAAAGAATACGAGTTCAATTTTATCTGCAATTTCAGTTCTTTCTCTTCAAGTAACAAATGCAGAGGGGCTCCTTGGTGGTTGTCCAAAATTTGGTCTATAACTATAAATTTAAACTGATGATCCTTGAACAGAGAAATGTGTTTTGCTAACGCATTCTCTTGTTTATTTCTCTTTATGGCATAAAGATGCTCGTAAACTCGGTCCTGGAGTCTACATTCTGTCTTACCTACATAGAATCCAGGACATTGCTGGCAAAGTGCCAAGTAAACTACCATACGAGAGTTACAGTTAGTTCTGTGTTTCAAATTGTATGATTTTCCATTAATGTTAAATTTATTAGTTTCAAGAATACTACTACACCTATTACAGCTCTGACATTTAAAAGTACCAGGAGTTTTAACAAAACGGACAGGAGGTTTTTCTAATAAATTTTTCAAGTTACTTCCTCTCCGAAATGTAATTTCAGGCCGTGCCCCCAATTTGTTGTAAAGTAACGAGTTAGTTTTAAAAATGTCCCAGTTCTTTTTAATAATGTCAACTGTTACATAACTATTAATGTTAAAAGTTAAAATAAGTCTAGGGTAGTTTTTCTTTTTAATAATGGAATCTGTTGGACAATTATTAGGTACATTTGAAAAAACATTTGAAAAAACACTCAGAGTCACTTCTTCATTAATCACTGGTGTGTCAGAACGTACACACAGTATGGGTTTAAATACGCCTGTGTGTCTTTTAAAAGTAACTTCTTTTATAAGGACTTCCAAAAGGGAAACAGGGTACCCCCTAAGTGTGAACATTGATTTCAAATGTTCACATTCTTCCCTGAAATCAGAATCCAAACTCACAATTCAGGCTGCCCTCACAAGTTGTCCTTTGACAACAGATCTCTTTTGAAAATTAGGGTGGCAACTAGTAAAGTGTAAAAGTGAGTTAGAATATGTCGTTTTCCTATGAATGGTAGCTGCAAAAGCTCTTAATTCCTCTTTCTTCTCTAACCATATGTCTAAGTAAGCGACAGCACTTGTACTAAAGGTCGAGGTAAATTCCAAAAAGGTAGTAGAGGAATTAAAAACCTCCATAATACTTTGACCAAGTGCTTCGTCCCCTTCAAATAGTATAAAAATATCATCCTGGTATCTGGTATAGAAACGAATTTTCTCACTCAAAAGGTTGTTGTTAAATACGTATTCTCTCTCCCAAAAAGCCATAACTGTATTTGCTAAACTAGCCCCACACGAGGAGCCCATTGCCACCCCCACCTTCTGCAAATAAAAGTTCTCTCCTAGAGTGAAATAATTATTGTATAGAATTATTTCGAATAGTTCTATTACTAGAGACATTTCTATAGTAGGAGCATTTTTCCACTTGAGTGTGGCAGCTACCCATTCTGTAGCTGTATCATGAGGGATACAGGTATACAGATCTTTGACATCAACTGTAAGAAAATTACAGTTGGTGTCATAATCTAGTGTATTGATTTTGGCTAGGAAGGACCAAGAATCTTTACAAATGTGTTCTTCATCCATAAGGTACCTTTTGAGGATAGAATCAACAACCTTCGCACATGTGTATGTAGGCGATCCTCGGCTGTCCACAAGAGGGCGCATAGGGGGGTGGATGATGTTCTTGTGGATCTTGGGTATGCCAAATAACCTGGGATATCTTGGATGTAAAACTAACATGTAATTGTAATGTTCTTCCTGAAGTCTACCTTCAATAAACATGTCTTCAATACTACTCCTAATGGTAGAATATGCCTTGTTAGTCTCAGATCTAGAGCTAACCTCATAGGCGACATTGTTAACTAAGTCGGTCATCCTTTTAAAATAGTCGTCCTGATCAAATATAACAGCCCCTCCCCCTTTGTCAGGTTTGCACACACGTAAATTGTGGACACGAACAAATTCTATTAGTTCGTTCTCTTTGTTTTTAACAGACGAGGTGTCGGAGTTAATCAAATACTTTGCATTATGTCTCAGATCCAACTCACACATATTTTCAAATAATTGGATTAGTGGATGCAATGGTGGGTTAAATGTACTGGAAATCCTAAATGGGTCAGAATGGGTACCATTTGCCTCGTATCCCCCAAGCAACAGGCTAAAATTTAATTTTCGGGTAAAAAGTTTGATGTCCAGGGTTGTGTTAACCAAATCTAAGTTGTTTTTAGGGACGTATGTGTATCCTTTAGCCAATAATTCAACCAATTCGTCAGGGATAGTCACTGAAGAAAAGTTATAGGTCTTAAAGTCACCCGTGTCATTAACTCTGATCACAGGTTTAACTAACTCCACATCCTGTTGGTCACTGTCAAAAAGAACTACACTTACATCATCTATTACTTCAACACTGTCCCTAATCAGTGGTACATTCATAGCAACATTAAATTGGTATTCGATGTCAGGCACTCCGACACTGTCATGTGTTAATAATACATGTGTGTCAACATTAAGTAGATGTTCAAAACTAGCTTCTTCAACCAAAAGTGGGGGTTCAACAACCAATGAGGTACCATTGTCCATAGTGTTTTCAATGTTCAAAGAATAGTCAGTCTCTAAGCGGTCAACGGGAACCATATCATAGTTCACCTGGGTTTTGAAACTCTCATTCTGTTGTAGCACCCATTGTTCCTTTGCTTGGGAATAGCCCCCTGCCGTACACCATCGTGAAAAACCTGATGGTGTTGGTTAGGTTGTGCCAATTGCCCATTTGAAGTGGTTACTTTATTCCGGTTCTGTAAACGTTCACTTCTCCTCACAGCAGGTACATTTCCAGTGATGGAATCAGAGTTAGAAACCCCAGGAGCATTTTGGAACCTCACATTAGTTTTAGAACTGTTACCTGAACCTATATCACTTGCCAAGTCACCAACATAGTTAACATTACTTGAAGGAAAATGTTGCCAAGTTTGGGAAGTAGGAGGTAATGGATAAGCTGTCCCATTCTCATATGCAACACAATCTCGCTCGAGTTTTTTAATTTTGTTCATCCTCAATTTCCCCAAGTACTGGTCTACGCTGTTAAAGCAACGCTCGTATTCAAATTTGTATCTATTAAACCCATACTGTGTGTACATTCTGACACACCAGTGATTAATGAAGAAGTGACTCTGAGTGTTTTTTCAAATGTTTTTTCAAATGTACCTAATAATTGTCCAACAGATTCCATTATTAAAAAGGAAAACTACCCTAGACTTATTTTAACTTTTAACATTAACAGTTATGTAACAGTTGACATTATTAAAAAGAACTGGGACATTTTTAAAACTAACTCGTTACTCTACAACAAATTGGGGGCACGGCCTGAAATTACATTTCGGAGAGGAAGTAACTTGAAAAATTTATTAGAAAAACCTCCTGTCCATTTTGTTAAAACTCCTGGTACATTTAAATGTCAGAGCTGTAATAGGTGTAGTAGTATTCTTGAAACTAATAAATTTAACATTAATGGAAAATCATACAATTTGAAACACAGAACTAACTGTAACTCTCGTATGGTAGTTTACTTGGCACTTTGCCAGCAATGTCCTGGATTCTATGTAGGTAAGACAGAACGTAGACTCCATGACCGAGTTTACGAGCATCTTTATGCCATAAAGAGAAATAAACAAGAGAATGCGTTAGCAAAACACATTTCTCTGTTCAAGGACCGTCAGTTTAAATTTATAGTTATAGACCAAATTTTGGACAACCACCAAGGAGCCCCTCTGCATTTGTTACTTGAAGAGAAAGAACTGAAATTGCAGATAAAATTTAACTCGTATTCTTTTCCAGGTCTTAATGACCTGTGTTTAATTAGTTGTGTGCTGAAACTGAAGAGTTTAAGACGATAGGACTTTCAGCTATGTAATGGCAGTTACAAATTTTAAAGTACATTTAAGCATTTATATTAACATTACTACCATTTTTATTTTTATTATTTTTAGAGTTATTTTTAGAATTGTAAAAGAATATGTTTAATACTTTAAAATTTTAAGGCACTTAGTATTATAATTATTAAGGTTTCGTTGTACCTGTACTACACTTGTAGAATATGTCTTTAAGAGCTGATTAGAAGTGATTGAATTTTACCATTGTCAGCTGTTGGTGTACATGGTTATTTAAGCTGAATGTATACTTTATTTTTTAGTTCTGAGGAAGTCTACCTACTTGGTTGACGAAAAGCGCTTTAACCTATTGTTTAATAAAAGTGTTTGTGATTCTTATTCTCTTGGATTTATTTGGTGATATCTGCTGGACTTCGTTTTGGGTGCTTGATTCACGTTGATTCTTAGTTTTTGTAAAAGTTTTGTTGAGGTTCTTTACCAGACAGGACACTTTCCTCAAGTCCACTAATACTTCCTTAATTCTGTAAAGTTGTAAGTATACAGATTCTTTTTCTGAAACTGATATATTCTTAAGGTATGTGATAATGAACAGTGTTGTGCAAGACAGAGTTTTATATTGTACTAGTAAGAATAGAAGCTGTGCTGTTAAGGCTACTTATCTGTGCTTTTTTCTGAATTACTACTATAGTCCATTGCATATGCAGACATGGTGGTGGTAGCTGTGCATGTTATGGTAATCACAAGAAATGTGACAAGTATTCTCACCCATATGACATGTATCCCTCTATAAAACCTTGATTTAGCACTGTAACCATTCTTAGCATCATGGTACAGCATTAGTGAAATGTAGTAATGCCACATCTGAGCACTCTCTGTGTCACAAGTAATCTACAGACACACATTTGTGTGTGTGCATGTGTATGCATGATTCTGCTCCTCAGTCAGACCTGAGTGAAATGGTCCAGTGAAGTCTGTCCTGGTCTCCTGGCATCAGCTGCTGAGCATGGTGACTTCCAATTTGCAGTGACAAATAGATGTCTGTCTTAGCACCTTCTAGCACAGCTTCTACAGTCACATGACCAGAAAGCCCCTCCCATCAGACCACCAGTAGAATAACTGGCCCATATCATCATCCAGTGAGATGAGAGATGCCTAGGTTTGTTGACCTCTGCACTGTTCTATTATTGAGTCATGCCAGTTCCCTACCATGGACACATCTTAGGGTTTTCCATTCCTTATGTGTCATTCCCTTTTCCTTGTTTGTTGTCTAACCCTCCCCATCACTACTTCTCTACCCTCTGCATGTCAGTATCCATCCACTGTCCTTTCAACGTTTCATGTGTACCTATCCCCTCCCTGTTTGAGTTTTATGCTTGTCTCTCTGCCACTACTACCTGCCAATCTCTCTCTGTCATTCACAGTCTTTCATCACTACATTCTTCAACTACTCATATTTTCTATATATATAAAAAAAGGCTACATTCCTATAAAAAGTACTTTTCCTGCCCCCATATTTCACACATTATAGTTATTTTATGTGTTTATTTCTGATTGCTCTTCTCTGCTTTCCCATTTTCCTTTTTACCCCATTTCCTCTATATTTATATGATAAACAGGGATGTCACATTGTTGCCCACACGAACAGAGCTCTATCTGATGGCCACTATGCAGCCATTTTGGTACCAGATTGGTATGAGCAGATCTTTCAAATATCCAGATTTTTGTCAAATATTTTTGGTCTGTCCCTCATAAAATTTGTGGCTTTCATGCAAATTATTGAAGATTGAAGTCACTAAATATTGACAGACATTTGAATTTCAGACTTCATACCCTTTAGAAAATGCATATAGATGCAAAACCTGTTATTTTTGCAACATTGTAATAGCAATATTTAAAATCTGCCCCCATTTTTGGGACTTTTCCTGCATTATCTTTGGTTTTGTCCAAATTTCTTCCATTAAAAAGTTGAGAGGTTTGGGTGTGAGAGGAAGCTATGTGGCACTGCATTGTACATGAGTGAACTCACTGATTTGGCAACACAGTCCTGCCTTCCTTGTTATTATATAATGTTGAACAAAACCATGCAGTAGAACTACTCCAGACATCAAGCAGTCTAGTGTTGCTTCTCCTGTTAGCAGTGCACTCCTTAATTATATTCTCCTTTGGTCACACTACTTGTACTATTCAATACCTAATAAATGTCCGATTAGCTATGCAGTTCTACACTATGCATATGATATGAACACTGTCTCGGCTCTCGGCTGTTCTAGCCTGCCTTCCTAGTGACATGTGTCATGTGATTTACATGGCCTACTGCAGTGTTGTACTCATGCTTATTTTTAATTATTAGGTCTTTTTTTGGCTTGTTCTGTTACGCAGAGGGATGAAGCCCTTTCTGTGATTAATTAGTTGCCCCTGCACAGGAGAAGTCAGACAAGGAGAGGATGAAGTAAAGGGGCATGGTCCACTTGTCTCCTACTGGGGGATGTGGAATGCTGCACACACTCAGTAAGCACATGGGCATGGTATGATTTGTCCAGTGGAGTCCAAGGTAACTACCTGCTGTGCTTTCACATCAGTCAGCAGATCGGTGGGTTGCCCTTTTTGGTGTGCACTGCTTTCAGAAGTGACAGGCCTCTTAGTGCAGACATCCATTTCAGGTTCTCCCTTCCCTGGCTGAACAAAGTATGTGTGGAGCTGTGGGGGTAAAATAAAAAAACTCAGCCCAGTCATGCTGTTGTCTGAATGATGGATCCCCAGAAAGACTATTACCTATGGATGATAAGAAAAATAAATGGATCATTTGGCTAAAAAGAGGCTGATGAGCAAAAGGCATTGAGGGTAAAAAGCACAAGAAAAAAAAAACTTTTATGCTGTATTTTCCGAAGATTGTAATTGCTATTCAATGTCTGTCACATATCAGAGCAGCCAGAGCAGCTATATGGCTGTTCTCATAATGATCACTTAAAGTGAGTTCATGTCTTAATAGTGAGGACTGAAAATGCATTAGTTACAACTACTGAACTTTAAGTGTGATTAGGAAAAAATATATACTGTGTCTGATAATGCTGATATCATAGATAAGTGTCTTTACCCAGATGTACAATTTTGGATTTAGTATATGTAAGTTATGGAAATGTGCATGGGGGTGCATCCCGCACATTGTAGGGTGTTACATGGCAGGTTTTACCCCTGCAATACCACTTCTGACATGTAACAGTGACTTACAATTTGTTATTGTTGTGAATTGCTCTTATTTCTTTCTCAGTTTCACGACTTGTACTGTTGAGTCCTAAACTTCAAACAGGGTACTCCTCAGTGCATGTATATGAATCCCAGTGATAGCATTTTACACAAGGTAAAACATCTTTTTTCTTTTCTTTTTTTTCTTCACATACTTTGAAAAACAGTTAAATGTTTAATTGATTTATTACCCCACATGCTGTTAATATATTCTCTTAACCAATTACAGAATATTCTTTTGTGTTGTAACTTTTAATTTGCACCTTCTATGGAGGTCTTTCCTTTGGTAGGCAAGATATTTTGACTGCACTCTCTATGCCTGTTTGTTTTTTGTTTTTCTTTTTTTTCTATTCACTCAGGCTTTAAAATGATTTACACATGCCTTCCATGCCAGAAATACAATTAGAGGAGTTCTGGTTATGACTACTGCAAAATAAATACTATAAACTGACATGCATTTCCCTCCACCATTAGTTTTTGCCACAAACAGAAGTAAAGTAATTTAGCAGTCCACTCCTTTTCTTTGTCCATATAAAGTAAACACCTGGGAGATAAATTTTTATCCTTGATATGGGAAGATGACTGGGAAGGTTATTTCATGATTTATATGTGGACTAGCATTTAAATAACCTAAAGCTCAGATTCAAAAATGCCTACACTTCACTCCCTGCATGTGTGTGGGCCTCATAGTAGCAAGCACGGTAACTGAAATTCATTAAATAGCTTTGTTAGCCACACGCACCTTCAGAACATGGGCAAGTTGCAGAATATACTAATTAAGGCATAGGTTAAATATACACTAATGGAACAATGTAAGTTGGTGGAGTGATTCAGCAACATAAAAAATGGTTGTGTGCATGCCGAGCTCCCTCTTGGACTTAATTCCAGGACTCTTTGGAATACAACCACAGAAAAACAGATAGACTTAGAAGAAAATGTTAGGAATTGCTGCTGCTGTAATTAGCCTGTATGTGCAACAGGCTTTAATTCAAGGTTCTGCTGCTGCTGTTGCTATGGCTAGACCTCATCCTAGCAGAAGAAGGACCTTCAGACTCATTTTGATTTATCATGGACTTCATGATACTGAAATTGTGATACAGGGTGGACAGGGATACCACAGATGAAATAAGTAATCTCTGCCATTCTTACTCAAGGCCCTGGGGAATTAAGGAGAACCCATCCTAGTGAAAACTTAGTTATATGTAGCACTATGTATAGTAGCTACAGACACTTTTTACAGACTCACAGGGGATATATTAGGGGTATTACAGGTCTCAACTTCCAGAATGTTACATAAGTTTAAAAATGCAATGCTTCAACATGCAAGGTATCATATCTGCTTTCCATGTACAGGATAGCTATAACCATGCAAAATTTCTATGGCATGGCTCAATTGTCTGAGGTTGTGATGGCCATAGACTGCACACACACACACACACACACACAAACATACACACACTTACACACACACACACACACACACACACACACACACACACACACACACACACACACACACACAGACACACACACACACACACACACACACACACACACACACACACACACACACACACACACACACACACACACAAACATTGAAATAAAAGCCCCACCTGATGAACAGGGAAGGAGGTATATCAGTAGGAAAGGATACCACCCTATCAACTGACAGGTGGCCTGTAATACCCATGGGATAATCTACAATGTATGTGCAGGTAAACTTGGTAGCTATCATAACTCACGCATATGGCACAACTGTTACCTATATGAAAGGTTTGCAAGGGGTGACTTTCCACAATAGCATCTAGTAAGTGCTGTAGGTTATGGAGTGGAACATTGGCTCATGACACCCATGAGAAACCCACACAAGGCAACACGGAACAAAGGTTGTTCAGTAAGTAACAACATACACATTATAATCAATGGCTTATAAATGTTTATCATTAAATATTAATGGTTTGAACAATAATGTCAAAAGAGCTGGTTTGCTTAAATATATCAAAATGCATAAAGCCCAGATCATCTTTTTATAGGCAATACATCTATTAAAAAAAGATCTACAGAAATACTCATTTAATGGCTAAACCATTCTGGCTGATTCATGTTTTAAGACTAAGAAAAGGAGCACTCTTATTCTATGGAAAAATACTTATACTATGCCAAGAATTATAGATACAATTTCAGATAATGATGGAATACTAAGCATGGTTATATTGGAAATCAATAGGAAGTTTTATACTTTGATTAATACATACTGGATACCAAGACTAAGTACTAAATATGTTGACAAATATCTGGACCTGATTACTTTAAATGCAAAAGGGAAAATTATAGCAACAGGTGATTTTAACTGCCTATTATCAGGCAATGATACTTCTAAAAATGGTAAAATAAAACTAACATCTCAAGCCAAGAAGTTAAATGACTTTACAAACCAGATGAACCTTAAAGATATACATGGTCTAAGAAAGCATTATTCCTTATTCTATACTCATTATTCATATTGGTTTGGTACACAAACAAACATTGATAAGGTCTTTGTATCAAATAATATATACTCTAAAATAAGTGACATATCTACAATGACTTGTCCACTTTCAGAACATAATGCTATAAACTTTACATTAACTACACATACAGATGATTTAAGATTTCTACAAAGAACTCCTGCTTACTTAACTAAGTTAAAAGACTTTAGGGAATGGATAATAAAAAAATAGACATGTTTATGGAAACAAATGATAATGGTGAAGTGACTGATACTACACTATGGGACACCTTTAAGGTTTATATATATGGTAGAATAAAATCTTGGTACCTTAAAAAATGGAGAAAGTGGGGCAAAAAACATTTAGCCTTACAAAAAACATAGACAAGATAAAAATGGATGCAAGACCAAATAACAAGGTAGCACATAACAAAATTACTAAGTTAAATTAAAAATACTTAGAAGTTCTGAACCATAAGGTAGCCATAAATCTGGAAAAATTGAAATTAAAATCTTATGTTGTAAATCCCAAATATCCACATAAAATAGCGATAACATCCCAAAATAAATAAACAATCAAAATCTTATTAATGAGATTAAATATAAAAGTGATGGTTCAATTAAGAGTACATCTAACTTAAGGTTGGTATTAGAAGTGTTCAAAAACTATTATAAAGATATAAATAATAACATACCACTTTTGGAGACAGAATAATGTAATAAATACTTTTATTCAAGAAAAATATAACTACTAAGGTGTCAATGCAACACAATAACATACTAAATAAACAAATAACACTAACAGAAGTGAAAGAGCAAATAAAAATTTAAAAGATAATAAAGCTTCAGGAATGGATGGAATAATTCCTGAACTATATAAGATGTTTCCCGAATATATAATAAAGAAAATGATGAGTGCCTTTACTATGGTTAAGCAAAAATGTATGACATCCCCATCATGGAAATACTCAATTATCTCCCCCATATTAAAACAAGGTAAGGATCCCAAATCTTGTGATTCATATAGGCCAATTTTGTTACTAAACACTGATTATAAAATTTTCATGACAATATTAACAAATAGGATATAGAAAACATTACCTAATCTAATACATAATTATCAGACAGGGTTCATTCTTCATAGAAAAGTGCAAGATAACATTATTAAATTACTATCATTAATAGACATATCATGCAAATACAAAAAACAACTATTATCAGCCTAGACATAGAAAAGGCTTTTGATTCTATTAGTTGGTCTTATCTACAAAAGAATGCTGATTAATTCTGAATTCTGCTCAGATTTTGTCAACTTAATGAAAATTTATAGTGGGGTAGAGGCTTATGTGAAAATCAGATTATCTCTATCCTCACCACTTGAATCACCAAATTGTTGTCCTTTGTCAACATTATTGTTTACTCTTTCAATGGAACCTTTTGCTACATATATCAAAAACAAGCAAAATATAAAAGGTTTTCAAGTTAATAAGGACTATTGTCCTAAGATACAATTAACTGCTGATGATATTTTGTTAACATTGGGTGATGTTGATGGTTCTTTGCATGATGTTATAAATACCTTAAGCAAGTTTAAAAGAATTTCAGGGCTTAAATTTAATCATAATAAATCCAAAACATTACTTCTTCTTTTTATTTCTGCTTTTCCCAGTTAGGGGTCACCACAGCGGATCACCTGTCCACTCATGATTGGCAGTGGAGTTTTACGGTGTCGAGTTGCCAGCCCGGTGCCCAACCTTCCACTGAAGGCACACACATGCGCACACACACACACACACACACCTAGGGCCAATTTAGAGTATCCAATCCACCTACAGCATGTCTTTGGGATGTGGGAGGAAACCGGAGCACCCAGAGGAAACCTACGCAACCACAGGGAGGACATGTAGACTCCGCACAGAAGGCACCCCAGCAAATCCAAAACATTACTAATTAACAAAAAGATCAACAAAAACCTAAGGGAGAATAGCCTGTTTAATTGGGAGAATGATGTATTAGAATATTTGGGTGTCAGTATAAAAAGTACATGGAAAGAGCCTGTTAAACTAAACTACAATAATTTGGATCTATATTAAATTGTCGACAGCTCACGATGTCGACTCTGAAATGTTCAACACCAAACTGTCAAACTACGAAAATAGCAAATGGCCATATAACCAATTTCTTTCCAACAGAAAGACATCAGTTGGCCAAACAACAATAGCACACATAAACAAATATATTTAAGTGGGAGGCTTCACCACCCACATCCCCCAACATGGGGGGGCTGTGCCCCCCCAACTAAATATTCTAACTCCGAGACTGCACTACACTCAAAGAAAGGACAGGTGTCAGTCAGGGATGCTACCCCCTCCCAAAAACTTATTTAAAAAAATTAGATTCTATGCTACTTAATTTTTTTATTGTTCCCCTTAAAACCTAGGATTGCATATAAATGGCACAATAGTGCTTGGAACAGTAATGAGATAGCATCCCATAGCTTATATCTTTATTCCAAATCAGTTATAATTAATATAATATTACATTGGATCACAATTACCTATATATCTGGCTGGAAAATAATACATGAGATTAATATAACTAATGTCAGAATTATAGAAAATCAATTTAAGGAGCAATATGGAATAAAAAGCGTTAATTGGCTTTTATGCGAATTTTGTTTATTTACTAATAAGTTTGATCATTTTTCTTATGGCATTAATCAAATATTTAATAACTTTAAAAATATAACTGATTGCAATTACAACATTAAACAATTCCTATTTCTTATATTCCCTGTAACATACTCCCCTGATTGCCTAGACTCTTTCAACATCAATGTAATGCAAAAATCAAAGGAAAATAACTTGATATTCTGGCATCAGTTTATTGAAAATAAGATTATTAAACTACTAAACTCTCTTTTATGTAGTTTTGATAATAGTCAAGACAGTTGGTTGTTTATATATTCATTACGACAGTTTATAGAAAACAAAATTAGAGTATAAATCAACCTAGAGACTGACTCTATATTTAGCTTGATCCAGCTTTTTATTAGATGTCTTGAAAAGACAGATGATAAAAAATTAAGTATCTCACCTATCTGTAAGATACTAAGAGAAGACACTCTAAAGTTTAAATTAGATTTTTGGAATTACTATGTAAAGATTAATAGAAAACAAATATCTGATGAACCCAAAAAAATCTTACTGAAATCTACGTATGGTACCTCTTCTTCATTGTATTGGAGATTGTATACATGGAAATTTATGAAAATAAGTTTCTATACTCCACATAAAATAAATCTTATACTCAAGAACAGTGAAAGTAAATGTTGGAAATGTGATGAATTACTAGAACCTACTGGGTGTACATGTTCATTGAATGTAGAACTGTTTTTTCAGTACTGGAAAGACTTCAGATATTTTGTAAATGCTTTATGGTCTGACAACTGTCAAATTTCTAACTCATTAATCTTATTCAATGTTCCTATACCTAATGTAATACCTACATCTGAGATTCAGTTACTCTGGTCAATTCTGGCAATTGCCAGAAAAGTTATTACTTTGAACTGGAAAAGTAAACCAGATTTGATGTTTAAAGATTTTATTAATTTAGCAAACGTTGTTTGTAAAAAAGAACTGCAAACCATTTGTTATAGATCTCATACCATTACTCATAAAAAATTAGCAAGGCAAAAATTGGAAAACATTTTGAACAAATACTGATCACTTCTCATGGATAAAATGATTGTTTATCATGGATGAATGTAAATATTGTAAATAGTTTTCTAATTGTTTTATTGTATTTGTTATATGCACATTTGTGTATGTTTATAATGAAAACAAAATAAAAATATTTTTGAAAAAAAAGAGAAACCCACACAATCTCACTGAGCAAGGACACAATTCTGTTGATGCCCAAACCAAAAATATCATAGAGAGTGTATTTTGCTTGCTCAAGTCAAGGTTCCAATGTCTAGATACTTATGGCAGTGCCCTGCAGTGTGACCCAGCCACCCAGGCCAAGGTACTCACAGTCTGTGCCATGTTGCACAGTACAATTGTCAGGAGACACCTACAGCAAAGGCAACACAGCCATGGACCACAATTCCCAGCACATATCAAGTACCAGCAGGGCCAACAGATAGAGAGGAGGAGACTGAGGAAGAACCAGCAGCAATGGATGATCCTGGGAGATGAAGGCCTGCACAGTATGCTATGGCACTGGCTAAGAGGCAGAGAACAGTGTACACACTCACTACTTAAATGAAGTCCTAAGGAGCTAAGCACATACAAGCAGTAATAGTTATGCTCACAAAATTAGCAACCTTTACTTAACATGCAATGGTTGTCCTGTGTGCATCAGAGTCAACCCAAGAAGTGACAATTTGCAGCAGCAGCATTAACAAAGCTAAGTGATAAACCTGTAAAGAAGAGATAGAATGATTATCCTCATGCGCAAGTATTATATGTCTGTGAGTTAAAACATGGCTCAACTGTGCAGGAATGTCTGCAGTAACACTGAGGATTATATGTAGCAAATAATCTGTCCAATACTGTGCAACACACATTAAAGTTGCCCTCTGTTAGAGTTACACTGCAAGGTCCTGCTATATGTGAATAATGCATGTAATAAACACGTATACCCACCCAAAAAATGGCAAAGTGGGAAAGGATGAAGAATGTGTAACTTTTTAATGGATAGTAGCATTAACAATAAACCAAGTATCAAAAGTGAAAATGTTACCATTTGGGATTAGCTTTGATGAAGTAGGCATAACAACAGCCATAACGCCTTTGTTAGTCTAAAATGTAACCTTCATGTTGTTACTGCTCATATAAAAATATTATTACGTGTTCTCATCCTTAGAGAAATGTTGCTATAAAGGCATATACTTCACATAAAAACTGCTATACCTTCTATACCAACACAAGTGGAAAATATGTAGACATCACATAATCTTATCTGAAATATATATCATGACTGTTTAAATAATTTATTTGCATAGAAACATCACATACCTGGATGCTTTGTATGAAAGTACAGAAAATAAACATCAGTATCTCAAGTTGCTGAATTCATACAATCTCCCCTACTACTACACAAAAGTCTTAGCACCAGGTTACTCTTATACAGTGCAGATTAATCCCTCTGTACACTGTGGATATGTAAATTAGGTGACAACTCATTATCATTCATGAATCACGCAATCAACCCTTTAGTGCTGGTCAGGTAAACATGATGTGAGGACCTACATGATGCTGTGCACAAACACTAGCTGTACAAGAAAGACTATTCATAGGTTCATAGGTTCATACTAGGCTATCTGCTCTAGGGCATTTATAAGCCTAGCCAGAGTGTGTTTGGCTTTCACCACCCATTTTAAATTAATTTTGCTATGCCCTTTTTTGAGGTTAGTATACTCTGCCTCTGTCTAACAGTGACACATAAGTGATACCCTGGGTAAACCTACGATCTCCCATCAACTCATCAAGATTCTTCTTGAAGAGAGTCAATGAGGGACTCTGCCTAACCTGGACTAGGATTTTATTCCAGAGTGAAGGGAGCCTCTGGGTTATAAATCTGTCCCTCCAGCATGTCCTATTTATTTCACTACTGAGGTTCAAGTCTCTCGAGCACATAGCTCGATGGGATTTGGATTTTCTGAGGTGCAGCATGTCCATTAATTCCGGGTTTGACATGGCTTTATACGTCAGGCACAGATTGCCTCTGAGCAGACAGTATGCCACTGAGTAGAGCTGGAGTTTCTTTAACTGGGCAGCATATGGCATCTGTTTGAGCCCTTTAATCGTCTTGGTGAGGTACTTTTGGGGTCTTTCCAGTTGCTGCAGGTGTCTGGTAAGGTACATCCCAAAAGGGGCATTGTACTCAATTATGGGCCTGATGAGGGATGAGTAAAGAGGCACGATGACCTCCCCTGATCTAGATGTGAATCCCTTCATGATTAGGTGGGCTATATAAAATGTTTTTCTAACCACTTTGGCCACGTAGTTGTCAAATGAGAGATTGCTATCAACTTGGGTCCCCAGGTCCCTAATTACTTCTTCTGTACTTAATGGATTACCACCTATGTGGTAATTTGTGGGCACTTTGTTTTTGCCAAAGGGAATGACTATACACGTTTTGGCATTTAGCTTTAGGCCATGGCTCTGGCACCAGTTGTCTGTATCTATGAGGCCCTTTTGGAGGATGCTTGTGTCAGCTGGAGAGTCGATTATGGTGCCCCGTTTGCAGTCATCTGCGAACTTGGTCAGCCACAGTCCTTCCGTGTTGGCCTGTACCTCCGAGAAATATATACCGAACAAGAGAGGTCCCAGGACAGAGCCTTGTGGGACGCCACTTGTAACTGGTTTGGAGTCTGACATGGCTCCAGCAATTCTAACCATGTGGGTTCTGTCCTTGAGCCAGTTTGCAACCCATCTAGTGACATAGGGGTTTATATTTAAGCTGGTGAGCTTATCTATAATGCCCGAGTGAGGTATTGTATCAAAGGCTTTTGCGAGGTCCAGGTAGGCTGTGTGGAACACCTTCCCCTCGTCTATGGCCTTGGTGACTGTTTCAAAGAAATCAACCAGATTTAAAAAGCAGGATCTGCCCTTAACAAAGCCGAACTGTGTAGGATCCAGTGTCTGTAGGTCCCCAATATCTTTATTTATGAGGTCCATGATGATCCATTCCATAGCTTTGCAGACCAAGCTAGTCAGGCTTATGGGGTGATAGTTTCCAGGATCCGTTGAGGCACCACCTTTGTGGAGAGGGACCACTGTTTCTGTATGCCACTCTTTGGGTACATATCCTGTAGTAAGGCTGAGATTGAACAGTAGTTTTATGTTTGGGTTTAGCTCTTCTTGGAGTTCATGTAGGACACAGCCCGGGACACCATCTGGTCCCATTGATGCTGTGTTTTTTGCTTTGGAGAGGGCAGCTTTTACCTGAGCATCTGAGATGTCAAGGGGGCAGCACTCTGCTGGGATAGATATTTGCCCTTTTGGTGGGGAGAGGGGGGAGAAGTTTGCACAGAACCTGTCAGCTAGGATGTTGGCAATGTCTGTGGGCTCGGTGTATTTTTTGTCATTTTGGACTAATTCTGAGCATATCTGGGAATTCCCACCCAGGTTCCTAACATAACTAAAGAAAGCCTTGTGATTATCCTTAGTGTCCTGTGCAATTTTTCTCTCGAAGCTGGCCTTAGACGATTTTATGAGTGCCCGTAGTTTTTTGCTAATACTGATCAGAGATGCCTTCCCTTTTTGTGATTTTGCTCTATCATGTAGTAGCTGTATAGTTTGTTTATGGCTGGGGTCCACCAGACAGGACGTCTGCCTTTGGAGGATTGGGTCTTGGTTTTATTTGGGATTGCATGATCCATGCTTTCCTGAAGGTGTTCATAGAATGCGTTTATAAAGGATTCTGTGGTCTGGGCCGTATTTTCCACAGGCCCGGGGGCTTTGAAGTATTGCACCTCAGTTTTGAGGAGTGTGAAATTTGCTTTAGAGAAGTTTTTTACTGTGGTTTTCAGGGCAGGGGGTGGAGTCGGGATGTGAATATCCAGTGAGATTAGTTTATGGTCTGATCTTACCAGTGAGGGATACACTTCTGGTCTGGAGCATAGAGTCCCCATGTTGGTGATGATCAGGTCCAGTATGTTTTCCCCTCTTGTGGGAGTGGTAACAAGTTTGTCCATAGCATTTGAGTTTATAAATTCTAGGAACCTTTGGGCTAGGGTGTTGGAGCTAGAGTAATGATCCCAGTCTGTATTTGGGTAGTTGAAGTCACCCAATATAATGGTGTTTGTAGAGACCTTCATATTTTCCAGTGTTCTCAGGAAGGCTGAGTGGGGTTTCTGGGTTTGGGAGGGTGGTCTGTAGCAGGCCATAAACTGGAAGGCAGTTTTACCCACTGTTAGTTCCACATCGATAGTCTCTGATACTTCGTGCTGTGCCACCAACCTGGAGGTGTGGGTATCTTTGATGAATATTGATACTCCCCCTCCTATTGTGGTACGGTCCAAGTTTTGGGGCTGAAAAGCATGGTATGAGATATAACCTGGTAGTGTTGGGGTGCTCTCGGGAGCCTTGAACCAGGTTTCTGTTACTGCACAGATATCAATGTTCTCCATGCTAAGGAGAGTTTTGAGTGTGTGCATCTTGAGGTTTAGACTTCTGGCATTGAGTAGCATTACTCTTAGTTTCTTATCCCTTGTCATACCTATGGAGGTGGGTTTGTCTTTTGAGCCTTGCCTAAAAAAGGCACTATGGGGGTAGCAAGAGCCTTTGCCAATATCCGAAAGCCCAGGGGTGACAGGTGCAAGCCGTCCCTAGCGAAGTATCGTGGCTAATCGAGCATGTCATCCCAGGCTGACAGGCACTGGATCCCCTTTGAATGACACCAATACTTAAGCCAATTGTTGAAAGTGATCATCTTGTCTTCATATTGTGGCATCATTCTTGGTGAGAGTAAGATGCTACTCAAGGTCAGGGTCATACCGGCCTGGGCTACATGCTCAGAGAGCTCCTCTATGTCTCTTTTCATGTAGTCCAGGGAGGTACATCTCAAGTCATTCACACCAGCATGGACAATAACTGAGTCATATTTGTACTTGCCTTGGAGTGACCTGAGTGCTTGTGTTATGTGGTGGATCCTAGCACCTGACAGGCAGCTCACCGTGACCTTCTCCTTGTTCAGCCTGGTTAGCCTGACGATAGAGTCACTTATTACAAGTGTATCAGGTGTGTTGTCTAGCCTTAAGGTTTGTGACTGTTCTGCACACTGGCTTTGTGAGCTATGT
The DNA here is from genome assembly GCF_019279795.1 of Protopterus annectens. Taxonomy (NCBI): domain Eukaryota; kingdom Metazoa; phylum Chordata; order Ceratodontiformes; family Protopteridae; genus Protopterus; species Protopterus annectens. The sequence continues at coordinate 1,159,890,717 of NC_056727.1, read as the reverse complement.
GTTGCACGTGCTTTGTTTTGGGGTAGCGGTTGCTTGGGTGTCTGCTTTGGAGGTCTCTGTTGATTAGGCAGATTTTTATTTAGAGCCTCCGAGTATGTTTTTGTGTGTTTATGTGTTTGGTTTGCTGTCGTGGTAGGTCTGTGTGAGACTGGAATTGTAGTGAATGTGGTTTCCTTCTCCTCCTGACTGGTTTCACCAGTACTGAGTTGAGAGAGCTTAGCCTCCAGCATGGCTATATGGTTGCATCGCTCACATGTGTTGGAATTTGTTGGGAGGAGGAGAGGGTTGTCTGTGTACATGAGGCAGTTGTAACATTGCCTCGAGATTCCCATATTCACCAGCTGGACCGGAGAGGAGATTGACAACTGACCTTTGGACATGCTAGAATAGTACTGGAAAGCCTTTATAATTGAAAAAAAAGGGCCAATGGGGAAAGAGGTACTCAACGGGAGTTTGTGAGGGTGTAGTGCTTTTAATATTTTAGTGCTGACTTATATAACTGCTTTAATGAGCAAGTGCCAGGTAACTTAAATGCAATGTGTTACAGGTAACTTAAATGCAAAAATGACAAACAGTAACCTTCTTTCAAGTGAAACAAGGAAATAAGTACAGTAAGCAATGCAGATATCACTAGGGATCCACAGAAGCGCTGAAAAGCCACGAGTTAGGTGGAATTAGCGTTTCAGGGAAATAACAAGCAAACAAACAAAAAGCATACAAATAAAGCTAGATTCAGCAGGCCTGGATCTAGTCTGTGCTACAGCAAACAAGGTGTACCAATTTCAGTAAGAAACAGTTCAAATATGCAGGCACTATAAGCCTTTAACCAGAAATTCCCAGCTCAGAAGGGCAGAGTCCAGCCTCTCCTCCCACAAGAGTGCAGACCATGAACCTTCTTAATATAAAATAACTGGCCTGAAGCCCAATTGCTTAAACCAGAATTAATACACTTTTATAATAACAGACACTGAGCCCTCAATCAGCATTTCACAACTTAGAAACATGTAAGCTACCTGTCCTGCCACCACAGTGCAGGCCACAAACCTTCCTAATGTAAAACAACTGGTCTGAAGCCCAAGTGCTTAATCCAAAAGACTTAGAATGATAGCTACTTTAATCAAGTTACTACCAAGCAGTAATAAATACAATTGAATACTTTAAAGAATGCCTGGATTAGTGCTCAAGTTATACAAACAAAGCTAGATTCAGCAAGCCTGGATCTAGTCTATGCTACAGCAAACAAGGTGTACCAATTTCAGTAAGAAGCAGTTTAGATATGCAGGCACTATAAGCCTTTAACCAGAAATTCCCAGCTAGAAGGGCAGAGTCCAGCCTCTCCTCCCACAACAGTGCAGACCACAAATCCTTTTAATGTAAAATAACTGGCCTGAAGCCCAAGTGCTTAAAACAGAATTAATACACTTTTAGAATAACAGACACTGAGCCCTCAATCAGCAGTTCCCAACTTAGAAGGATGTAAGCTACCTGCCTGTCACCACAGTGCAGACCACAAACCTTCCTAATGTAAAACAACTGGTCTGAAGCCCAAGTGCTTAAACTAAAAGGCTTAGAATGAGTTACACAAAGCAGTAATAAATACAATTGAGTACTTTTAAGATGACACAAAAGCAAAATAAAGTAGGAAGAAACACAAATACAGTAAAAGCAGATTTTTTTTTTTTTGAGTGAGCAAATGAGATGGGCCCAGGAGTTACAGGACAGAAACACTTGCAAATGCAGGCCTTCAAATCAGAAAGTTGAGAGAGATGGAAGATCATCCAAACGGCCAATAACTACAAATTCTGGGCCAGAACCACTCCTTATGTAGTAGACAGGTTACCTAGTGCTTACCACTCCCACTGATAAGCTAGAAGGCTTCCCTCCAACACAGAAAGGCTTGGGGGCTTAGAAGCTTACAAATAGTCCTGGATACAGCAAATCTGTATCTGGAACACTAATTACAGGAAAGGTAGGAAACAGGCTTACAATTTTTTTTTCAGAAAAGTAGCAAAACAGTAGTAAAAACAATGCACATGCAGTGCAAGCTGTCACACTTGAGTATGTAGCAATATTAGTCCACACACAGTTTGAAAAAATGCAATTAAATTAAAAAGGACTAAAAGCAAGTGCAGAAAGGGTTTATTAGGTAGAATGCGGTAAAGAGATGGAACTGGGGGAGTGTCCTAGATCAAATCTACAGTGGGGTGGGCACTGCAAATGCCATCAAATTTAAACTACAACCAAGAGCAGGGAGGGGGTGGGGAAGAAAGTTTCAACAGAGATGTGAGGAATCAGAGTGCAAATTATAAAACCCAAAAAATATATACTGATCGCTGTATATTTGTAGAACACTAAGACAACAAATATCTAAGCAACAATTTAGCTCTATAATACAGAATAATACAGAAAAATATACTCAGCTCTATATACTTGCAGATAGTCTTGTAAGGCATTTCCGCTTTAAATGCAGACCGCTGCTATTAATAGTTCAAATTAAGGGAACCTTGAGTTAACAACACACAAGCAATAGAAACCACAATGGGGGTTCAACAGAGATGTGAGGAATTAGAGTGCAAATTGTAAAACCCAAAAAATATACTGATCTCTGTATATTTGCAGAACACTAAGACAACAGATATCTAAGCAACAATTTAGCTCTATAATACAGAATAATACAGAAAAATATACTCAGCTCTATATATTTGCAGATAGTCTTGTAAGGCTGTTCCACTTTAAATGCAGACTGCTGCTATTAACAGTTCAAATTAAGGGAACCTTGAGTTAACAACACACAAGTAACAGAAACCAAAATGAGGGGGGTGGGGAAGAAAGTTTCAACAGAGATGTGAGGAATCAGAGTGCAAATTATAAAACCAAATATATACTGATCTCTGTATAGTTTCAGAACACTAAGACAACAGATATCTAAGCAACAGTTTAGGTCTATAATACAGAAAAATATACTCAGGTCTATATATTTGCAGATAGTCTTGTAAGGCTGTTCCACTTTAAATGCAGACTGTTGCTATTAACAGTTCAAATTAAGGGAACCTTGAGTTAACAACACACAAGCAATAGAAAACAAAATGAGGGGGGTGGGGAAGAAAGTTTCAACAGAGATGTGAGGAATCAGAGTGCAAATTATAAAACCAAAATAATATATACTGATCTCTGTATATTTGCAGAACACCAAGACAATAGATATCTAAGTAACAATTTAGCTCTATAATACAGAATAATACAGAAAAATATACTCAGCTCTATATATTTGCAGATAGTCTTGTAAGGCTGTTCCACTTTAAATGCAGACTGCTGCTATTAACAGTTCAAATTAAGGGAACCTTGAGTTAACAACACACAAGCAATAGAAGCCAAAATGAGGGGGGCGGGGAGTGGGGAAGAAAGATTCAACAGAGATGTGAGGAATCAGAGTGCAAATTATAAAACACAAAAAATATATACTGATCTCTGTATATTTGCAGAACACTAAGACAACAGATATCTAATCAACAATTTAGCTCTATAATACAGAATAATACAGAAAAATGTACTCAGCTCTATATATTTGCAGATAGTCTTGTAAGGCTGTTCCACTTTAAATGCAGACTGCTGCTATTAACAGTTCAAATTAAGGGAACCTTGAGTTAACAACACACAAGCAATAGAAACCAAAATGAGGGTGGGGGGGTTTCAACAGAGATGTGAGGAATCAGAGTGCAAATTATAAAACCAAAAAAATATATACTGATCTCTGTATATTTGCAGAACACTATGACAACAGATATCTAAGCAACAATTTAGCTCTAGAATACAGAATAATACAGAAAAATATACTCAGCTCTATATATTTGCAGATAGTCTTGTAAGGCTGTTCCACTTTAAATGCAGACTGCTACTATTAACCTTTGAGAAGTGGGGCTTGCTAAAGGCTTGCAAGTGTGACTCATTAACAGTAGTACATGAATAATTTGTGTTTAATACTCCTGTCACTTTGATGTACACTTATAGAGGGTGTGTCAGATAGAATAAACTTAAAAAAGAGCCATGAGAGTTCTTTGACTTTATTAGGAGAGTTAACATTGATAACATGTTTACATTGCTCCACAAAAGAGTTTGAATGTCAAAACCTGAGTATATGTGCTCCACATTCTTTGCCTTATAATACCCCTTCTGTATGGGGCACATACTGTCAATCTTACCAATGTTTCATGTTAATGCCATGGTTTCAAGGATCAAGAGACGGTGATGCCTGAGTGAAATGACGTATTCTTAATATCCACATTTTCATGGTATGACAACATAGAGTTGGAATATCACCACACAAGCACATATCACAACACATTTTCCTTTTTTTTTTTGTTTTTTATTTTTTTTGGTGTCATCCTTTGTGCAAAACTTGGCATTGCACCTCAGTGACTGTCAGTGATCATTAACAGTGAATGATTGTTCATTTCCAAAGGCAAAAATTCAGAAATTTCATCTGGAATGTTGTCAGTAACACAAATAAGAGATGCTGTCAATTAACTTTCCCTCTCTCTCTCTCTGGCTCACAGTATTTATACAGTAAGTTTGGTGAAACAGTAAAGGTAATGCAGGGTTCAAACCCAGTTTAAAGATAATTTTAATGATGTGGCCAGAATGAGAATTGTTACAGAATTGTTATTAGAAATCTAACAAGAGTTAAGACTGACTATTAAAAAAATAAATTTGCAACACGACTCCATGCAATAATTGCTAAATAAAAAATTATAATCTGTGTAAAGTTTGTTAAGCATAGCAGTGATCATAATTTAAACTACACTTGTATAGTTAAAATATGTGCAACAATTATTTGAAAAATATGTAACACCATATATAATTATTATGGGTGTAGCACAGTATGTTATGTAAGGTATGTATGACACTTACCCCAATATGTTTTACTCGGGTCATGCAACTCAGTGCATATGAAATTGATTTTCATAAATAAATACAGTCTTTTGCATATAAATCCATTAGCATGACAAGTGAAAGTCACATACATGAGGTATGTCATAATTAGATTTCCGCATACCTCAACTTAAATTTCAATATGTTACCTCTTATGCAGCATTAACATGTAATAAGCAATTCTTAGAATTTTAACCTTCATTTTATCCATGGGTTCAATTCCCAGGTATTACTCAAAGTTTGCAGTTTATATGTCCCACTAATCCATTATGCTCCAAGTCATAACAATTTACCTCTAAACGACAGTGGTTATAACCAACATCATAAAGCATTTAGGATTTCACAGTAGAACATATGTATGCAAATAAGGTAAGCATTGCACATGGCCACGTCTTATTGCCATATTTCACATCTCTAATTTATTTTGATGGAATCATTCCCAACTTTTCTGCCAGGCCATTTTTGTGCATTCAGTTGTGCAAATGCAGCTAGCAAGGTTGTCTGTCATTGCACACAAGATGGCACACTCAAGATCTGAGTTAGGGGTCAAGTCAGAACCATAGTTCTAATTGTCTTTCAGTAGACATGACAGGAGATGGTGAGGGTGGCGCTCCATTTATAGCCCAGAGGTGGTGTGAAGAGGAGTCAAGGATATTTATGGCACTCCTCATAAAGCACTACAGCCATAGGCTTCTGCAGGAGAACTATACTGGATCTCAGTACAAGGCTGAGGCTGTAAAATGGCTTGGCCGGGGTTGTCTCCAGTGTAACTGGCATTCCATTCTCTGGGGAACAATGTCATCATGATTATAGTAACTGAAGAAGTGCAAGTAAGACCTCCTATACCAATGGGAGGCAGAATTTAGAATTGCAAATGCTCTTGAGTTGTGTAAGTATAGTGACCTACCAGCAGGCAGTGCAAGTCCATGCATTGGCTAGGGAATACAATCATTCATTATGCTTCTTCTTCTTTTTCCTGTTCTATACCATTGCTGTGGACATTGCTTGGAAAAGGAAGCTCATCAGGAATGTTTGGCATACCTTAGAGAGACAGGTATTAAGCATGGATCAGGTATGCATGCAAGGAAGATCATAGTACCTTTGCAATGTAGTTAATCTTATCAAATTTCAGGGCACCAGTAAATATGAGCTTGAGTAGGTATATCCAACCTTTATAGCCTGCATGTATTCCTGTCACAATTGTTCTTGATCATTAGGCAGTGAGAAAATCAAGTTTGCTGTGTGTGGGTTCAATTCCCAGCAGCAGCAGTAATTAGCTTTTATTACAGAATAGTTTGCAAAATTATTTACTACAATATTAAATAACCGTAAACATTCCATTTTTGTAACTCAATGGATTTCTTTGGAATGCATATATCCAATATGCCACAGTCAGCTAACTGTGTTTATATAATTTATAATAGAGGGAGATTGATTTATTTTTTAATACAGTAATGTCTTCACATCATATCTGGCTGTGGCAAAGATTACCATAGATATATATGTGTTATATTTGCTTATGCATGAAAATATTAATTTGATATGACAATGATGTCATTATCTGCACTCTCTCCCTCCTCTAACCCTATCTCTCTCTCTTTTTTTCTGCTTTTCAATATGGAAAGCTAGACTGACCACTGAAGATTGGTCCACTGTATCTCCTATGGCATTACCAGAGGCAGCAGTGACACCCAGCACATCTATGTCACAACCTGTCAGCATTGCCACTATACCTTCTGCACTACCGGCTTCAACTGTGTCAGGTAGCTCTGCCCTGGTTGTGGGAGTAGTATTGGAGGTAGAAACTTTGTCAGCCATCAGCAGCTCACAGGGCTGGTGAAGGACATCATGGAGAGGGGCCTGGGTTCCTCAATCAGTGGAGTAGAAAAGGACTTGCATCGACTTGCAAAGTCAATGACCTTTCCAGCACTGACGCAGGTATTTGAAACAAGAGATATTGGTGACAATTTGAAGATGAGGACTAGATTCTCACTGTGCTCATGTAAATACAGATGCACCCCTGATGTCACCTACCTGTCCACAATTATTTGTGACCATTGCTATCCCTCTCTGTCTTGTATGTCCTGTATGTCTGGCCCTGCTATCTAACCTACCCAACTTACCTTATCCCCTTATTCTTAAAAACCTTTCCTTGCACTCCTCTCAAAAAAAAAAGAAAGAAAATGCATCCCATACATAGTCTCCACTTTGCCTATGTGTCTGCTTGGCAAACTTGATTTGGTCCAATTGGCCATACCACATTATTCTGTTGCTGTTATTCAGGCCAAATGTGGTGACAATCCAAATTCATCAAATTCTTTTTATGAGTATACATTTGCTTGTAAAGAAATTGATAGATATGGTGCTGTCCCACCACCATCCTGTACATTCATCTATTCTTACCACTGTGTCCCACCTGCTGCCCCCTCAGCATTTTACCACTGTCGTATCAACTCCTTTCTCATACATTTAATGTGATCAAAAATAGTGCCACACAAAATACAGATGGCCAGAGATGGTCCAGTAGAAACACACTTCAGTTTTTGTCCACATCACTTGCATGACACTTGGAAACTAGACAAGCAGGTGGTTCAAATCCAAAAGTTTTGAATTGTGGGAGTGTGTGTGTGTGTGAGTGTGTGTGTGTGTGTGTGTGTGTGTGTGTGTGTGTGTGTGTGTGTGTGTGTGTGCGTGTGTGTGCGTGTGTGTGTGTGTGTGTGTGTGTGTGTGTGTGTGTGTGTCTATCTGTCTGTAGTTTCAGGTAGAGCTGGCTTCATAAAAAGATCTGTTCTCTGCACTTCCACTAACAAAATACATTTACACTAGGAGATGGCTCCCCATAAATTTCTTCCAATTTTATCCCTAACAAGTTCTCTGCAACACACTGATGAGGACATCCTTTCAAATGTGCCCTGTCTCACTGCTTTAATTAGAATTCTTCTGTGGCACTTGCAATTGATAATGTGCAGTCTAGATTGTGTAACAAGATAGGTAGGTGGTATGAATCCAATACTGTGGAGCTCTTATGTGTGTGTGTCTGCAGTGCTATATGGGACAGGCTTCACCCACACATCTTATGTCAACACTTCCACTAAGGAGAAATATGTAAACTGGGATAGAGCCCCAAATCAGCTTCTTTCATTTTTAGCCAACACACTGGTGAGGTAATCCTTTTAAATTTGCACTGTCTCACCATTGACTCAGACTTCAGCTGTGGTACTTGTGGTTCATTCCACATACTTTAAATTGTGTTATTAGTAGTTGTTTGAAATCCAATGATGTGGACCTGGCCTGAGTGTTTGTGTCTAGTGTCAAGTGATATGGCTTCAACAACAGAGCTGATGTATACTGTTCCACTCAGGAGAAACATTTACATTGAGGAAGTGCTCCCATATCACTGCTTTGCCCTTTTAACACTAAAATTTGTTTTGCTACACACTGATGAGGTCATCCTTTCAAATGTTGTATCTCACCCTTTCATTAAGAATTTTCCTGTGGCACTTGTGGTTCATACTGGGATTTCTAGATTGTGTAACTAGATGGGGAGGTGGCTTGTATCCAACAGTGACTGACACTGTGAGTGTGCATGTCTCACTCATGCTAGGATCGAAGGGTTTTACCCACAGATATGATGTGTAGCTTTACAGTGTTAATGGGTTCTCTGACCAATATCAGTCCTTTTCAGCATGCATATCAACCTATCAAGCCAATGGTTGTGTCATCCTTTCAAACAAGCACTCTTACACTTGTAAACAATTGTCTTGTGTGTGGCTTATGATTCATGCTATGTCCTGTAGCTTGTGATTTTAAATAGGTAGTCAGTTTGAAAACAGACATTACTCCATAAACTCATTTGTGTACGTGTGTGTGTGTATAAATGCACATGGATGTAAGAATGGTGTCACTCAACTGATGAGTATGTATATAGCAAAGAAGGGCTCTTTTATTACTTTATATCCATTTTTAGCACAGACAACTGATTTGGTAAGAAGTGATGACCCTATTTGTTGAATTGTGATTTCTCTAAGTCATCTAATAAACCTTCTCAAGTGGTGTCAGGAACTGATACAATGTTCTGTATCTTGTGGGGCTTAGGAAGTTATGAGTTTAAGTCTGGGATCATCACTGTATTGTGCTTCTGCAGTCACTTGGATGACTGCATTATGCAGCACATGTGGTTAGGTACACCTACCATCAGGCAATATTTTGTGAGAAAGAGAAAAATAACACCTCTCTTTCAATCAGTTTAAAGGTACACATATGCCTTTGTAGTACTTAAATGATGTAATACTTTCAAATAAGCCATGCCTTACATTTTTCATAAGACTTCTCCTGTGGCACATGCAGGAGAGACAATATATTGTAGCTTCTGTAGTTTCATGAGTAACTGTTCAAAACCCACACTAGCTGAATATTATGAGTTTGTGTTGGCATAGTGTTATATATGAATTATATCCACCACAGTTTAATGTTTACAATTACAGTGGGAGAGGGCCCCTCCATCACATTTTAATAAAGACAGCTGCTTTGCATCACAATGATGATGCAATCTCTTCAAATACATTCTGTCTAAGCCTTCACCTGTGGTGCATGCACTCAATATACAGTTTTATAGATTGTGGACTTAATCTAATGAAAAAGAACTCTGTAATCACACAACACTGAAACAATGCACAAGACTCCTTCGCAAAGCAAAAATCAAGACACCAGACTGGGTAAGATGATAAGCACTTTTGTTCCCTTTATTCACAGTAACAAAACAGAACTTTATCAGATAAAATAACCTTACCCATTTTCTCCTTTTATACAAAGTTCCCCATATTAAATGAGCCAATAAAACATTTACATAATAAACGCAAGACATATTGCAATTACCTATAGAGTAGACTCACTAGTATTTTCTTAAAACCTCCATTAATACTTAATTTGTAAATGTGAATATGCTTAAAAACTATTTTAAATTAATGGGAGATTTAAATACATTTTAATAAACCTGAAACTGTTATTCAGCTGAACTGGAAAAAATCATGCCTTTTTTATTTTTGCAGTTTTCTTTCCCTACAGCCCATCACTGTTTATTACTTTAAATTCCTAAAAATTATTAAATTGTATATAAATTCTGCTCTTAAATTCAATAAACTACTGATAGATATTCTATCATTTATTTCTGGGAAACTTGTGGCATCTAACAATACCTGCCAATGTGTCTCCCTATATTCTATTTTATTGACTCATTTAATGTGCAAAGGAGTCGTGTGTCTTGTTTCAGTGCTGTGAGATTGTGGACTTACATAAGTAGGTGTTCAAATCTTGCAAAGGGCAACATAGTGTGATTGTACTGACATACCACATACAACATTGCATCATTTTATTCTATTCAGTTTTATTTCTAACAAATCCCTTTCAATACACTGGGAATTTCATGTCAGTCAAATAGATCTTGTGTGAGGCTTATGGAGGGAGCTCTTCTATGGTGCATTTTTTTAATACTAAGTTGTACAGCATAAGTACCCAGATAGGCAGCAGTTCAAATCTGAGAATGTTTACTCACAAAACAACATGAGCAAACATAAGTAGCCTACCCAACAAACATGTGGCTAAATCACAACTGTGTGAACAGTAACATTGCTACATCCATTTGATTCCTCAGAATAATTTGTATTGGATAAATGCTTAGTTCATATCTTGAAGTACGCTCTTTATGATACCTGCCCATTGCTATTTCCTGTAGAAGATGCAGTTAATACATAGCTTTGTATGAATCATGTTAGGCAAGGGTTTTAATATTATAATGCCTGTCTATTAGAGAGGAGTTACTTAGCCAAAGACTGTAGATATGGCACATTAACAGGGCCACTTCTTTTAGATTTCACACTTCATGTTAGGAGACCATAACCATTACAATAGGATAGTGATGTAATCCCTAAAAGTGGGTTCTTCATGAAGCATCAGATATGAGTCTTTCTGTGGTGTCAATGTTTGATACAGCTCTCTCTGAGATGTATATGACCTCAGGATGTATTTACATCTAGCAAGATGTAATTGCTGAATATGTCAGCAAATTCTTACAGCTATTATTTATTTCCCCAAAAATAAGTAGAATTAGCCTCTTGAAGTTTGGCTTTGCCAGCTTCCACACAATGGGCTTAAAAACCTATGTGCAAAGGATGGCAACATATGTCACAGGCCAGTGTACAGTTGGTGTATGTGAAATGCAAACTGTCAACAGGTTACTTACTAATACATATTAACTTTTCAGCAGCCTGTGATTCATATTAATGTAGTGGCATGCAGGTATTACTAATGTGCTTAACAAGCTTCACTTCAGGGCTAAATATCAGGTACAACATTATGGTATTCTGCATTCAAATATGTACTTTGAAACACTTCTTTATGTCAACAAGAATGGTGTGTTACTTGCAGCAGGAAGGACATGTCATATCATTGATTACAGTACCACAAATGCATCATACTCTAATAATTATAGCCTGATATTTGATACATTTCCATAGTAGCTGATGTAATATGACCATAATACGGGCATGTCATTTTTTTTTTCTAATTCTTGTCTAGGATGCATATACATCTGTCTTATACACATACAGGCATCTTATGCATAGTGATATACATAACGACATTCCTACACACCCATCCCATTTGTCAAGAGACTAACTACATGGGTTGTACTTTGATTTATGTACTTTGACATATGCATATTCATATATGTCACATGACCATAAGTCTCATTTTGTATATATGTACCTCACATGTGCTTTAGTTAGACAACTGTTAGTATGTATATCAGATCATTACTCTGTTCATATCCTGGTCAAAGTGATACTTTTGTGTAGGTGTCATAGCCTTCTGGATTTTGCAGTATGCATTCACAACATGCATGAACAGCAACAAACCTGTATATATGTTCTGTTATCTGTCATGTGGATGTAATTTATGACATATGATCACTCCCACAGTATACATTACAATGGCATAGTAGTTTCATACACTTGCAACACATGTAGCTAAGCATTCTTAATATAATCACGTGAGAACAACATTTTTTCTGAGCATGCCTCAGCAAATGTATATTAGATAATGCACAGCTAGATTTTATTACTGTATAAAGTATTCTGCAATTTACATTAATATCCAGCACATGCTTTGCTAATGCAGTTTTAACTTTACAATAGCCTTTCTAAGGTTACAGGGGAAAACAAATTACATTAAAAATTCCCTTTCTGAGATGAGAGTTCATTTAAATTGTTTTATATCATAGGTGAGGACTACAGCATAATATTAGTTACAACATTCATCTTTCTGGATACACAAATGATGTGCAATATTTGTACTATATGCAATATCCCTTAATATATCTACTTTCTTTGGGAACTGTTATCTCACGTCTGTACTTTAAATTTTACGTGTCACATTGATTCCCATTTGTTGCACTGTAGCTGTGTTCTTTTTATTATACACATGTGGTCTTAGAGGCAGGAGTTGTTGAAAAGTTAAAAAAAATAAATGTAATTAGTGCTGTTTGTACACTAATATACTCATACATAACTTCACATTCCTCATTAATTTTACCCCGCCTCTTAATTATGTCATTCACGTTGTCCTTACATTGTATCATTCTGACTGTGCATATTTGCTTACTGAAGTTGAGTATGTATACAACCTGTTATTTATATTGTGTGTTTGCACCTATGTGCACCTGTTTGTGGCTGCTAACAGGTGGTCTGGCCATGAACAGGTGCTGATGAATGGGTAGACTTGTGTAGCAGCTTGCATATTCAATGAGCACCACTGCTCATTGATCTAAAGTGAATGAAGCGAGTAGGCTTATAGTGACGCGTGCATGCATGTTATTGAATTCCCAGGATCTTACTTTTGCACCAGTACATATTGAGCATATTTTTTAATTTCCCCACTATATAAGTGCAATTTACACAAATCATTTTAGGAACTCATTTATCAACACCAACATTTATGATTAAATAGTCTTACTGCACTGTTTAGGCACCTTGAACTTCCCATTTTTCCATATTTACTTATTTTTGTTATTTTTTTTTTTTTGGCAAATACAAATAACATGTTCACCTCCTTCTTTCTCACTCTCTCTGTCTCTCATTTAAACAAGGTGAATTATGGGTTAAACTATGGTAAGTCATCAGCAACAGAAAGCAAAACACAGAATGGATATTGCTAATACATCAGTGAGATTTCAAAAATCCTCCTGAATGACATAATCACCCAGGCAGTAAAGACAACTATGCCTCACCCTCCATGTGTACTCCTTTTATACATTATTTTATTATGTTGTTACGGTGATGTTGCATACATTATCCAGTCAGACATAAAACATTTAACAAAAACTGGTTTACAAAGTTTTCTGTGTGAAGGAAGATAAAAAGAATAAGAAATGCTTTTAAATGAGGAATATTACTTTTTGTTTAAGGTGAGGTAATGCCAGAGCTCTTCTTATTTATTAAATAACATGAGTTAGATTCAATTGGTTTTATTCTGCACCTTGAGTATCATTTCTGATTGACTGACTCACACGGATTTAAACATTATAGCCTTATTGTAAGTGTTGACTTTCCAGTGAAACTTTTAAGATTTACAGATATGTTGGCATAATCCAATTTTAATACATTCTTCCTATTTAAATGTAGAATACCATTTTCATAAGATGAGTGCAGCAACTCTTACATGGATGCAGATGTTGGAAATATCAATGCAATCTATTAACATCATCATCATCACCATCAACCCCCTTTTTTCCCATTCTTTACATGGGGTTGCAGTATCATGTTAACTGTTGCCATCTCTCTCTTGATTAAATGCCACTGTCCTGCCTTCTTTGACACTCATGCCTGACTGTTGCACACCTTCTCTCACCAATCCATCCACCTCTTTGCTGGATGGCCTTGTTTCCTGTTACCTTCTTCCTGCCATTTCCAAATCTTTACCACTAGACTGTTATCTGATTTTCTGCACATACAGAATTTCAATAAAAATGAGAAAGATGGAGAAACACAGCAGAACTTTAAACTGTTTTAATCCAGTTAGTGCTTTCACATCAGAGATGCTTCATCAGACCATAAATTTCATCAAAACTGACTTGACTATATATACACCCTTACTATCAATTAAAACATCGTTTACAAGCTCATTAATCAATTAGGTTAAAACAATCCATTTAAAGGTAAATGCATTTTATATAGCCCATACATCCTTACATATCCTATATAAAATTACCTACTAGCTACTAAAATACATACTAAAAAAACTAAGTATAAAAATGATACTAAGTATGATTATGAATTACTGGCATCCCATTTTTAAATAGGGTTTAATAGATGTCCTGTCATTCAACCCAGGTTCCTTCTCAGCCTGCAGCACTATTATCCATCTCAATTCACTTAATCCCAATTTATTTTTCATGTCCGCCAAATGTAAATCCTAATAGATACATTCTATCACTTTAAACACAAATGATGTGTTCTGTCTGTATCCAAAATGTGTTTAGCTAAAGCACTTCTTTTTGGTTCACCATTTCTGATTGCCCCTAGATGTTCCCTAACCCTCTCTCTCAATGAGCAGGTAGTCATGCCCACATAAAAAGAGGGATATGTGGAGCAGACTGCTAAGTATACTAAATTCCTTGTTTCACAATTCGCTCTAACTCTGAACTCATATTTCATATTTGTTCTAGGGTGTATAAAAATTCTATCTTGACTTAATACTCCACATATACAACAGTGTCCACACTTATTAATACCATATATTTTCTCTTTTCTATTATTGGGCTGACATAACAGTCTCTTCAGATTTTTCTTCTTCTTATTATTATTAGCTACGCCAACATGGTACTCGCCCATTGGGAGGACAGTTGTGTTTTAACCCAAGAAAAATTTGCCATGAAGATCCTCTTTTATAAGAGGTTCATGGATGACCTCAGATTGATTTGGAGGGGCACCAGGGAAGAACTAAGGGAATTTTTCACATTCTTGGATACCACCACTGATTTTTTGAGATTTACCCATTCGATTTCTGATAGAGAGCTATCTTTTTTTAGATGTTACAATAGTTAAAGAAATGAATGGGACATTTACTACAAGTCTATATAGGAAATACTGTAGAAAAAATAATGTTCTAAGTAGAGATAATATGCATCCTAATTATGTGTATAAAAACATTATTACGGGTCAAGCTATGCCCATATCTAGACTGGATATGAGTCAGGAACAGTTTGATATAGATATGGGAATATTTAATAATGAATTATTGCAATGTAAATATAAGAAGAGTGAAATCAATGTAGGCTTTAGTGAGGTCAGGGCATTAAAGAGGGGTAAAGCTAGACCATATATATATGGGGACAGTCAGACTCTTTCTCAGATTTCTAAAAAAAAATCTAAACAGAATTTACCAATTCGTCTTGAGTATGCTGGTAACATTAAGAAGGTACAAGAAGTAGTATATAGGAATTGGTCCATACTACAATCAGACAATGAGATAGCAATGATTGTTGGTACAAAGGCTAACTTCTGTTATAAAAATAAGAAAAATCTGAAGAGACTGTTATGTCAGTCCAATAACAGAAAAGAGAAAATATATGGTATTAATAAGTGTGGACACTGTTGTATATGTGGAGTATTAAGTCAAGATAAGATTTTTATACACCCTAGAACAAATAAGAAATATGACTTCAGAGTTAGAGCAAATTGTGAAACAAGGAATTTAGTATACTTAGCAGACTGCTCCACATGTCCCTCTTTTTATGTGGGCATGACTACCCGCTCATTGAGAAAGAGGGTTAGGGAACATCTAAGGGCAATCAGAAATGGTGAACCAGAAAGAAGTGCTTTAGCTAAACACATTTTGGATAAAGAAAGAACACATCCTTTTGTGTTTAAAGTGATAGAATGTATCTATCAGGATTTACATTTGGGGGACATGAAAAATAAATTGGAATTAAGTGAATTGAGATAGATAATAGAGCTGCAGGCTGAGAAGGAACCTGGGTCGAACGACAGGACGTTTATTAAACCTTAATTAAAAATGAGACGCCAGTAATTTACAGTCATACTTAGTATAATTTTTATTCTTAGTTTTTATAGTATGTATTTTAGTAGCTAGTAGGTCATTAGGATATGTAAGGATGTATGGGCTGTATAACATGCATTTAAATTTAAATGGATTGTATTAACCTAATTGATTGAGCTTGTAAATGATGTTTTAATTGATAGTAAGGGTGTATATATAGTCAAGTCAGTTTTGATGAAATTTATAGTCTGATGAAGCATCTCTGATGTGAAAGTGTTAACCGGATTAAAACAGATTATAGTTCCTGCTGTGTTTCTCCATCTTTCTCATTTTTATTGAAATTCTCTTTGTTGGAAAAAGAGGAGTTTATCTGCAGTGGCTGCATTTGTAACTTTTATTTTTCTGCACATACGCCTGAATCACCATAATCTGTTCTCTTTTATCTCTTTTGCAATTAGAGCTACTTTGGCTTTTGCTCTTATGTCCCCATTTTTTCATCTTGCAGTCAGAGGAACAAACATTAACTCCTAGTTTATGGCAATCTGGTTATGCCACAGTAGAAATGTATTTACTAGTACAACAATAAAAGAGAAGAGTATACCTAAGGAACTGAGAACACTGATTCCAAAGATTGTGTAGGTACCTTGGAATTATTTTTATGTAAAGTTGTGCACCATGAGACCAGTTGGCACAATTGTTAAGACCTTAACCTTCCCATGTACAAGTTACAAGGTTCAGTCCTGAATTCTGGGAAATGTCTGTTTAGAGTTTACATGTTTTACCTATGTACTCTCTCCTGCCTTTCAAAAACATGCTGAGTTTTTTCATCTCAAACTCACCAATAAATGAAGCTGTGGGCAGAAGCACAGACTCTACATGGTGTCCTACTGTCGAAAAGTTGTATAGATCAACCACTTTGGGCCTCTACTATAGTGCGCATTATCCTCTAGATAGTAGGACATGAATCATAGAGTGCGTACCATGGCATGACTAGCCACTCAACAGTGTAAAATATGGTTCTAGGTCATTCAGTCATGTTCACTAATCTCTTACATGGATTCCCATATTTACAGAATATTTAGTACTACAACTGAGCTTATATCAGATGCATCCAGAATGGCCTTGTTTTTAGGGGCTATCAGCTAACCTATTACCTTTTAGCATCCATTGCATTTTCTACATTAATAAGAAAACATTTTAATAAGTAAGCATATCTGCTATCTATCCATTTAGCAAACTATCTTTGTAGACACACATGAGATTAGCAAATGGTTATGATATTTCAACTGTTTAATCAAATACTCTTGCCCACTAATTCAAGTCAGAAACCACACGAGATTGACTTTGTGACCCTTTATTACATAACAGTCAAGGGCAACCAGTAATAATGCATTAATAATTCATATGCAACATGTAAAATGTCATCAAACCATTACCTCAAACTGGCTTGTTCCGGCTGCCACTTTAGTAAAACAAGGTGCTTTATCCAAGCTACCTCTGACCTGGTAGGAAACCCATCTAACTCATATTTACAAGCCACATGCGTGTTCTTGTGGCCACCAGTAAAATCTGGGTCAAACTTCAGGAGTGCCAAGGCTGATGAAGAGGATAGGGGAGAACACAAGGGGTGAAGCCATAAGGCCGCCACCTAACCTTAAAATAAATGGTTGGGAGGGAGGGTCTGGCAGGCAGAAATAGAAGCACTCCCTTAAATAGGGAGTGCATCTGTATCTGCCTACTGATGATGACTTGTGGCATGGGAACAATGAGCCATTACTGGTAAGTCAACCCACCTGTTCTGGCTGCCACTTCAGTAAAACTGGGTGCATATCCCAAGCTACCTTGGACCTGGTAGCAAACCCATCTGACTCATATTAACAAGCCGCATACCCCTTGATGTGGCCTCCAGTCAAATCTGGGTCCAACTTGAGGAGGTCTGAGGCCAGTGAACAGGATGGGAGGAACACAAGTGGGGTAAAACTATAAGGCTGCCGTCAACATGGCATGTCATATGCCATCCCCCTCCCAAATCACTGGCCTCACAAATAGTATCTGGGTTATGAAAGGAACCAAGTTAAACTTTGAAACACTTCTGAATAGCAAAAACCATATCAAAATTAAACAAATCAAAACCCATGTTGTTCAAATGAACATTGTCCAAATCATAGAAATTGAGCTCCAGTCTATCAATATCACTGTGCTCATTCGCCTGGAAACCAATTTGGTTAGCAGCCTGCTTGGCTGCATGTTTGACAAAATGCCTGGTTCTCTCAATGGCACCGGATCTTCCAGTGTTATTCCAGTAAAGTCTCTGGATGATGGCAGACCAGAAGAAAATCACCTTTGGATACAACTGCCACAACTGGTGCGTATCAGACAGGATTCTGATTAACAGTATTTTTTTAGGGGCTTGACCCAAATGATTTGCCCTTAGGTGAATTATCACAATATTGGGTAAGGATTCTTCCATGATAATCTTGTGACATATTTCCCAAAATTACAACCACCTGATACCAGGGAAACCAAAAGAATGAACTGTTCAATAGTTACTATCAAAAGAACTTGAGTGACCAGCTGGGTGGGCCAAGGCTTGAATTGAAATTCTCTCAATAAAAGAATGGACCAAGAGCCAGATAATCTCCTTTCCTGCAACAGATACAAAAATTAATGTCTATAGCTGCCTACAGAAAGGCATCAGAGATCCACCTTCCCATTCTTTGAATAACCTGCATAGAGTGCTCTTCCATGGCCAAGTCTGAGGTATGAACTATCCGGAAGGAATGCAAGGAGTAACCTTGAGGGTGAATTCCTTTTCCTGCTAAGGCTTGCCTAAGAAATGAGTTAATCTGTGATAGGTTAAAAGGTCTGTCTGGAGCCCGCACAAAAAACAAGCCTAACCTTTTCTCTTTGGAAGTAATATATAACAAATGGACCAATGCACGGTGCAAATGACCAGTCCACTTGCCTTGTCTAAATGCACCTGCTGTCCTTTACCAACTTGATCAGTCTTAGATTTTTTTAACTAAATCATAACAAACTCACTGTGGATGATAAGATCCTCAAAACAAAGGTAAAGAAGTTCATTGGCATGGAAAGCACCCACATACAAGGATGTGAACAAAACTGCTATAGAAACAAACAGATGAAATTCACCCATGGTCTTATAAAGACCTTGAATAACAAGGGAAGGAGTTGTCTCTCAGTAAGTTTTCTGGCATTCTTGAAAGGTCCCAGAATATTCTCAAGGCCATTGAGTATCCTACTATAAACCAATGCCCTGACACAGTCTTAAGGCCCACAAAATGCTCTAACCATCCCAAAGCTGCAAGTTGTACTCTGAGAGTTTTAGGTGATTCTCCAACAGTGGACCTGGCTACTCAAAGTTGAAGCAATAACTGTACTCCCCATGTCCTGGAACCAGAGCTCAAAGACCTGTAAAATGCCTTGAAATCCTGGATAGATGATGAATATGCTTTCCCAGGTGTTTATATCACGTTATCAAAAGATGAAAATAGTGAATGCTATTTCATCGGCCCCAAAACATCTAAACATGAAAATATCAAGCATACACACAACACAAGCACATCAAACAAACAGCAACCACACACATACACTTAAATTCCTATATCTAATGCTACACTAAACTAAACATACACTACTATTTACCCACTTACCTTAACCCAAACCCTAACCCTAAGGTCCATCACTATCGCACACTCACCTAACCTGTGCCCTAACCCTAACTCACTTAAACCGCCCCTAACCCTAAAGTCTGTCACTATCTCACACATGCCTAACCTGCGCCCTAACCCTAACTCACTTAACCCACCCCTAACCCTAATGTACAAACAATCGCACACTTACCTGAACCCAACCCGTAACTTTCCACCACAGCACTAAGAATAGCGAGGCCACTGAAACAGCCAACTGAATTCTTTCCTGAGGAAAGAATTTGCTGTTCTGCAGCTTCGCTATTCTTAGCATTCACTAAATAGTGTTCGATATCAGAACATTCAAAGTTTTAATACTTTAATGTTCTGATATAGAACCTTTCCCAGTATTGCTGGCCCAAGAATTTGCCAAGAGAGATAATGCTAGTCTTTTCCAATTAGCCAGACTTCCACAGGAACTGGGGTGCCCATTGGATCTGAATGCTTGGCTAACACGCAAAATCTGGCAGCCTGGAAATGGGAGAGACTGTCAGCTAAAAGATTAAGATGACCAGGGACATAACACGTGAAAATGACAAATTAATCTCTAGACACAGCAAAACTAAAAGCCTAATGAATGAGTAGACCCACTTGGACCTAGAAAAACATTTTTGAGAGTGTGCACCACTGTGATATTATCCATGTGAAAAATTATCCTCCTGTCATGTAACATATCCTTCCATACCAAAACTGCCATCCAAATGGGGAATATTTCTAAAAACACAATGTCCCTCCTCCTCTCTTTAGACCAGCTTTCTGAACACAATTCAGCAAACCAGCTGCCTAAGAAGTAACCCCCCCCCATACTGGAACACCCTGCCACATCCATGAGAAGCTCAAGGTTGGTGGCAGTGGTCCAAGGGGACTGCCAAAAAGAAACTCCATTGAACTGGATCAAGAATATGAACTATAACCAAAGGCCCTGCCTGCAGAAGCTGTCCTACAGGTAAAGTTCAGCAACCCATGTAACTGCATGATGTCTCCTACTCAAACTTTGCTGGAACCCAAAATCTCCAAAGTAACTGCTTGACTTGTTGAAGTTTGGGTGGAGAAAGCTGTAAGGAGTTATCAGTGGTATTGACTTCTAAGCCCAAGAAAGTATTTGTACTTCTAACTTATCAGCAAAGGGTACCCCTAACTTAGAGAAAAGCCATTTGAAAATGGACATGCCTTCCAACGCACGATCCTGACCCTCCCTCTCTATCAGGAAATCATCTAGGCAGTGCACTGCTGAATGTCAGGGGGCTTGTATTTGCCAGCACCAATGTAAAGCTGTGCTAAATATTTCGAATGTTGCACAAGCTACATCACACCCCATTGGCACTGCAGTGTCAAGAAATATTTTGCCATTAAACTGAAAATCTAAATGAGGCCAATCCTCTTGTCTCATGGAAAGAAGACAGAAAGGGGATTGAATATCCATCTTACAGAGTCAGGGGTCAGCATAGCCCATGATGACCTCTGCCTCCTGGTCCAGAGAAGAGTAGGGCACTTTGGGCAGCTTGGTATCAATAAAATCATTGACTGAACCCCCTGCTGGGTGGGACAAGTGATGAATCAACCTGAAATAACCCTCCCATTTCTTGGCAACCAGGCTGATGAGGAAAATGTTAAATAAAGGCCAAGGAATGGTGGAAAAGGGGCCAGTTATCATGCCAGCTAATCTCTCTTTCTCTATCAACCTGGCAGCAATGTGTTCATGTTCTTTGATGGATGACAAATTGTTAACTAACAATCTAACAGAGCTGTGGAGTGAATAGGAAAACCTTTGTAAAATCCTTTAAAAACAGTGTCTGCTGCCTGTGATCTGGTTAACCTGACAGTAGACAGGATAATCTATCTAGACAAATGGGGGAAGGGGAATAAGTCCCCTGTAGTATGTTCATGTCTCCTACCAAGGCCCCTTTTTGTCCACAAAAAAGTGACCTGGCCCAGAAAGAGGTGTTGTGCCCCTTACCAATTTCTCCATCTGCCTGAGAAGTGGAAAAGACAAACTTGTTCCTAGCCAACAAGCCTGAACACCTGGAAACAGGATGACCTTTCCCATATCCAGAACATAAGTGGTTGTATTTACAAGGGGGACAGACATGTTTGTCATAATTGAATGCCTAGCAAAACCTTGTATTCTTTGGATTGACAGCCCCTCCATCAATGCCTGTAGCCACCTCCTTTTCCATCATGGTGCTGAACCACATGTCATTATGCCTTTACTCCTGCCTAAGGGAACTATCAAGAGCTTTCAGCTTCTTGAAATGCTGATCATAATTTTACCAACCACAACCCCCTTTCACATGGTTGGCTTCCCTTATGGCTCCAAAGTAAGATAATAAAGGCAATGCTTGAGTGGTGTACTTCTCGATGGTCACACCCAATCACCCATAAATACCACAAAACCCAGAGAGCAAGAATGCTGTTTCCTGACTGGTGTCCTGGCTGATGTCTTCTTCCTGATGGTTCTAAGGCTGCCATCAAATCCTTGTTAGACATGTTGTCATCATCCAGTATGTGTTTATTCCCTCATTGTCCACTAGATCAAAGATATATACAAATTCCCCTTTTGTAATCTTGTATTTGACCTTAGTGTGAACAATGTGCCATGATGTGATAGCCAGGTGAATTGGAACCTGTAAAACTGAGACCACAGAGAACAAGAATTGGGGAATACACTCATCCAGATGAGGTGGGGCCTCTCTCTCTGAACCACTGACTGCCTCAGACCCCATATGCAAATTGGGTAAAGAAAATTGTGCAACCTGGTCAACATCAGTACCTACTCACTGTCCAGAATTCAAAGCTATAGAGGCACCAAAGTTTATTTCTAAGGCTAAGTTAAACAGCTTAACCCTCCCTTCTTCCAACAAAGAATTTATAAACTCATCTAAACAACTTTCAGAAGCTTCACCACTACCACTAGCACTAAGCCCTGTAGACCCAACAGAGATGTTACCCTGTGCTTCCATTGATATTTTGGATGAGCAGGAAAGGGTGACCCTTTGGCCAGAGGAATCCATCCCAGTCTTTTTCCATGTCTTCTTAGCTGGGACTGGTCCCTCAGCTGCTCTCTCCTCTGGATTCAGTGAAGGTCTCTTCTTGGAATTCAGGCTCTGCTCAGCTGCCCCCACCATTTCTAAATCAATTAGCAAGCTTTGCACTTCCTGAGACAGATGCAGCCACCTCTCTTTAATGGATTGCACTGTAGCTGAACCTGAAAAAGAAAAAGGATTAGTATAGGGAAACAACAACTTAAAAGGGGGGGGGGGGCAAGGAGGGTAAGGAAAATCTGACAAACTAAAACACACAGGAGGTCCAGTTAGCATTTGAAAAACAATGAATGCTAAGATGCTGTGCTGCTGTGAGGTTCTAAAATGCATATCCCTCAGGATGTCTTCTTGCTCATTCATTCCCTAAAATGCCACTGTGACTAAAAATAGTTGAGCTGCTGCAGGGGGTCCAGAATGCCCTGTCATATCCTGTGCAACCACTCTGCCAAAACTAAGGCTATGTACAGCCTTCTTTAAATGAAAAAAAAAAAGGCAGCTAAACTAACAATCAAGAGCTGAGGTAATCATTATCTACTACCAGAGAGAATAAGGGGAATTGAGAAAAGATGGTGCTGTGGTGCAGCGGTAGCAATTTCGCCTCACAGCAAGAGGTTCTCTGGTTTGATTCTTGTCTAGCTTGCCTTCTGTGTGGAGTCTGCATGTCCTTCCTGCATTCATGTGAGTTTTCTCCGGGTGCTGTGGTTTCCTCCTACATTACAAAGACATGCATCTGGAGCATTTCTCCCGGGGCCTCCTATAAAAATTGGCATAGGATCATAGGAGGTTACTAGGCTAATGGCCCTGGGGCCCTTATGAGCCTAGCCAACAGTTTATCCCAAAAAAGAATCCTCAGTCAGCACCTGTCACCTCTGTCAATGAGGGCAAAGGTGAAACCCCTGGGACAAATTTGTGGTTTCCCATCCACTCATCTAGGTTGTGCTTGAAGAGGGTCAGTGAGGTACTCTGTTTGACATGTATGGGAAGTTTATTCCAGAGATGGGGCAGCCTCAGGGAGACAAACCTGTATCTCCAGCAGGTTTTGTTGATGTTGCATATTAGATTTAGGCCTATTGAGCAGGTAATGTGCAAGGAGTTAGACTTATGTCTATGGAGCATCTCTAGTAGGGCAGGGTCCAATATTACCTTATAGGCAAGACACAGATCACCTTTGAGCAATCTGTATGATACCAAGAAAAGTGATAGTGATTTGAGACTGCCCACATAGGACAGGTGTTGGAGGCCATAGATTCTCTTTGTGAGATATTTCTGTGGCCTTTCCAGTTGGTGCAGGTGTTTGGAGAGGTACATACAAAATGGGGCATTATACTCAATTATAGATATAATGAGGGAGGAGTACAGAGAGGTAATAACCTCCTTTTTTCTGGATGCAATCCCTTTACTTATAATATGAACCAAGTAAAAGACTTTTCTGACCGCTGCCACCACATGATGGTCGAATGTGAGATTGTTGTCAACCTGAGTACCCAGGTCTCTCACCACGGGTTGTGTGCTTAGGGGGTTGCCGTTGATGTGGTAATCAGTAGGGACTGTGTTTTTGCCGAATGGTAGGATAATACATTTTTTTGCATTTATCTTCATTCCAAGTCAGACTTTCCCGGTAAACAAATGTTAAATAAATAAATACTAGAAGTTACCTGAAATGCCACGCCCAAAAATTTAACAAGTTGACACCAGCATTACAACTTCATTATAAAATCATTGTGCCTTAAGATATCATCATATTTATAAAATACCATTTAACCTACAAAGAACCCCCATCTAGAACATAATAACAAAACTTTGACTGGATTCCCTGTAGTTAGACTCCAAACTTTATCCCCATAATAACTCAACATATCACAAGTGAGATGCAGCTACTGATCCAGATAGGCACCCACCTGCAACAGGCACTTAAATCTAAAATGGTAAAGCAAACATGATAGGATCTGTGCTCCACACTACTCAGGCTGCCACAGCCAAAGTGCCCTAATTAACAAAAACATATTTAAAACAGCATAATATACTACACTAAGAAACCTGACTGAAATAATGGAGCAAACCATAAGTAGCAAAATCATGCAAATTCCAACAGACATAAAGTATGCCCTAACACGATATTTTAACTGTGCCACATTTGTGCGACAGGTAAAAATCACTGAAGAGAAATCAAATTCCCACATCAAGCCAAAAGGCAGAACTCCCAACAATGCTAATCTTGGAGTCCATTGCCTATAAATTCCTGTTTTATTTTGTTATTAATTTAACAGGGTTTTACCAGGTACTTATTTCCATAAATAATAAAATTCTTTATAAGAACATTGTGCAAAAAGTTGTCCCAAAGCTCCTTCAAACACATTTTTAATCTGTTCCCCATATTATAAAAATGTAATCCTATACTTCATATTATTTACTTATTTATTTATTTATATGTATGTATTATTTATTTATTTATTTAACATTTGTTGACGAGAAAAGTCCAACTGAGCCAGAGCCCTTTTTCAGTGAAGCCCATGGAGAAAAGCTCCCCAGAGTAAATATGTAATTTAAAAAGTTAATTTATGTACATACATAGATTACAAAAGTGACACTTTATGAGTACAGTACAGCTAAAATAAAGTGGGGTGTACTCTAGGCTATCAAGTACAAAAATAAAACTAAAGCTGTTAATAATCAATTTAAATAGGCTGCTGAAAGCAATCGACAGAATATTTGTATGAGACATTACTATATATACAATGAGGGAGGAGATGGTAGAGAAAAAGCATCTCAGAGTCTGGGAAATTTCATAGGGAGGGATATGAAGTTCAGTGAGAGGGATATAAGGAGAGCTAAATTGGGAGAGCAGTAGGAACAGGCTTAGAGTGTGTGAATAAGTGAGAAGTAGAGTAGTTTAGAGGTAGAGGTAAGAAGAGCATTGAAGTGGTTGAAGTTATAGAGGTCAGAAAAAGTGGGAATTAGAGGTGTTTTAGGGGGAGGAATTTCAAGGTGTTTTTTTACATAGACATATCCTGGAATTACGAAAGTGTTCTTTGTGAGCTTTTCTGAATTCTTGTGTGTGAGGTATATTATGGATGGCCAAGGAAAGTTTGTTCCAGGAAAGGGCCAGAGAGTAGCTATATAAGTTTTGACTGATTGACCTTTTGGGTTTGTAAATGTCTAAGTGTTGTTGGTTAGAGCTCCTGAGGTTTCTAAAAGGTGTATAGAGAGAGATGAGTGAGGAGATGTCAGGGCAGGAGGAGGGCTTATAAAGGATGGTATGAATGCTAACAAGCTGTGAGAATTGCAGTTGAAGGGTGAACTCCAGCTAATTTAAGGCCTTGAGAGAATTACAGTGATGAGAGTTAGAGTGCAAACCTGGCTATTTTGTTATAGGTAGCTT
Organism: Protopterus annectens; assembly: GCF_019279795.1. Lineage (NCBI taxonomy): Eukaryota > Metazoa > Chordata > Ceratodontiformes > Protopteridae > Protopterus > Protopterus annectens. The sequence goes on along the minus strand of NC_056727.1, from coordinate 1,159,864,606 downwards.
CGGGTTTGGCTAGTAGACCTTTGAAGGTTTGTTAAAATTTGTGAGCTATAGAGGAGCCTGGGTAGAAGGTAGGCATAGGCAAGAGTGATGCAAAAGTTCTTTGTAAGGAATTTTTTGTTTCTGTATAGTACACCAAGTTTTTGGTGGGGTTTCTTAATTCAGCAGTGGACATGGAGGTCGAATTTGAGTTGATCATCGATGATGGCTCCTAGCAGTTTAGTGCAAGTTTTGACATTGATGACAGTGTTGTTAAGTGATGTTTTTGAGAAGGTGGGTTTGAGGTGGGTGAGTGTTTTTGGGAGAAATAGCAAGAGTTTGGTCTTTTTGGGATTGAGAATTAGTTGGTTGTTAGTGAGACGATTTTCAATAGAGTTGAAGGAGTTTTGGTTGAGGATGTACAGGTCAGAGAGGGTATCAGAGGGAAAGACGATACTGGAGTCATCTGCATATTGAATGAGGGTAGACTGTGGGCAGGACTTATAGAGGTAGTTAGTGAAGATGTTGAACAGTAAGGGACCAAGAAATTAACCTTGTGGATTTCCCATCTTGATGGGGATGAAGGGGGAAGTGAGGAGAGCCATTTAACTGATTATTGTCTGCCGAATAGGTCACTTGTGAACCATTAGATGGTTGAGGTAGAGAGGTTGAGGGCAGAGAGTTTGGAGAGGAGTATGGGGAGAAACAGTGTCAAAAGCTTTAGAGAGGTCTAGGAAAGGATTGGAAATGAGTTTGTTGTTGCTTCTGGCCAGGGAGATGGAGTTGGAAAAGGAGATGAGGGCAGTTGTGGTACTGTGGTTTGGACAGAAGCCATGTTGGGTGGAGGTGGGTAGGTTTTTGAGAAGATTATAGTCCAAGATTTGCTTGTATTTTAGAGGGGGGGATAGTATAGCTATAGAGCAGTAGTTATAAAGTTCAGTAGAATTGCCCCCTTTATGTATAGGTATAGTAAAGAATTGTTTCCAGACTGAGGGAACTGTGGATTCTGAAATATAATGTTTAATGAGGATTGAAATGAGATGTGTGATGGAATTGGCTGCTAGCTTAAGGAAGAATGGAAGTAGTTTGTCAAAAGAGGGAGACAAGGCTTAAGTTTAAGTAGTAGACATTTTACATAGCAGGTTTTAGAGAGAAGAAATTGTTTTGGTTATAGGGGGTGGTGGGGCCAGTGTAGTAGGTGGAGTTTGAGGTTGGTATAAGTTTACTAATGGAGTCTATGAAGTGGGAGTTAAGTAAGGACAGGAGTTTGGTGTTATGGGGTTCCCTGGGTGGATGATTTCATTGATAGTGTTCCAGAATTTTTGTGGGTTGCTATGGTGTGCAGTCTGGAGATTAAGGTAAAAGTTTTTTTTTTTTTGTTGATGTTGACTGTTTTCTGGTGAGGTTATAAAGTTCTTTATAGGTTTGTAGAGGGGAGGGGTATTTAGTCTTAATCCAGAGTTTTCAGGCATTGTCTCTTTTGTGTATAAGTGGCCGTGTAGATTGGGATAGCCAAGGGGTGCAGAGAGATTTGACTCTTATAGTTCTGACGGGACAAGGGAGTTGAGTATATTAAGAAATATGGAATTGCATTTTTGGACTGCATCATCAAGAGGAAGGTATGATAGAAAGGGCCATTTGATAGAGAAGAGTACACTACTCTGGTGGTCCCCTGCCATAAACAAACTTTACAACAAAAGGAAGAAACTGTTGCAGAAAAGAGGAAAATCCCAGGATGCAAAAAAATCCCTTACCAGCCCAAGTAAGAAGTTGAGATCCCTCATAAAATCCTCCAAAGCTAGTTATGAAAATAAAATTGCCAAAGATTCCAAAGACAACCACAAGGCATTCTATAACAATGTCAAGAATCTAAATGGCAATGCTCAGATCTGATCTGAGCTACAACAGAATGGCATTAAATATACTGATCCCAAGGATATTTCCAATATCCTGGCAGATCAATTCAGTGCCAAATTCACCCCCCTTTCACCCCCTAAACGTCCCATTTCAGTACTGGTAGATTGCCAAATTCTGGTAATAATGGCCACAAAGGTAAAAAAACACACTCTCCAAAGCTAAGAATACAGCATCCCTGGGACCAGATGACATCCCGGGCTGTGTACTACATGAACTACAAAATGAACTGGCACCTCACCTAAGTGTCATGTTTAATCATAGCCTCACCTCAGACTTCGTGCCCACTGAGTGGTGCACAGCTACAGTTATCCCACTCCACAAGGGGGGATCCACCTTGGATCCTGGGAACTACTGCCCCATCAGTCTGACAAGCCTGATCTGCAAGGCCATGGAACATATTATCATGGAAATTATAAACAAAGACATTGGCAACCTTAAAACATTGGAACCCATCCAGTTTGGGTTCATGAAGGGCCAGTCTTGTCTCTTGAACCAGATTGACTTCTTCGAATCAATCTCCAGAGCCGTGGACGAGGGTAAGGCGGTCAATACAGCCTATCTGGACCTCACCTAGGTCTTTGACACCATCCCCAACTCTGGAATCATAGATAGACTTACTAAGCTGGGCATTAATCCCTACGTCACTCGATGGGTTGCCAACTGGCTTACTGACAGAACCCATACTGTAAAAGTAGCTGACTCCAAATCCAGCTCCAGACAAGTGACAAGTGGAGTACCTCAAGTTTCAGTCCTGGGACCTCTCTTGTTTGGCATCTACTTCTCTGAAGTACAGGTTAACACTAAGGGACTCTGGCTAACAAAGTTCACAGATGACTCTACAAAAGGGCCTTACAGAAACAGATGATTGGTGCCAGAGCCATGGACTCAAGCTCAATGCCAAAAAATGTATAGCTATCCCCTTTGGGAAAAAAACATGTACCTGTGAATTACCACATAGGTGACAGTACACTAAATACCAAAAATGTGATAAGAAACGTAGGGACACAGGTGGACAGTGGTCTCACCTTTGATAACCACATCACCACAACAGTCAGGAAATCTTTCTATGTGGCACACCTCATCACTAAGGGCTTTTCATCCAGAAAAAAGGAGGTCATTGTCCCACTGTACTCATCCCTCATTAGATCCATTATAGAATACAACGCCCCATTTGATATGTACCTCTCAAGACATCTGCAACAACTGGAAATGTCGCAGAAATACCTCACTAAAAGAATAGCAGGCCTAAAGCAGATGCCCTACGCTGACCGCCTTAAAAAACTCCAGCTACACTCTGTCGCATATCGTCTGCTCAGAGGTGATCTCTGCTTAACATAGAAGGCCATGTCAAACCCAGAGCTGTTGGACATGCTACACTTAAAGGAATCCCAATCCCTCAGAGCCACATGCTCCAGGGATCTAAACCTTGTCATCACAATAAACAAAACATGCTGGAGGGATAGGTTCTTGACCCAGGGTCTCCCCAGACTCTGGAATAGACTGCCCATACATGTCAAGCAGTGCGCCTCTTTAGCCCTCTTCAAAAGTAACCTTGACGATTGGATGGGAGAAAGGAAATTCACCCCAGGGATCATGTCAGTCGCCCTGCTAGACAGGGGTCTAAGGAAGTAAATAGTGTGGTAAGAAATACCAAGGGAATTGTTATGGCTAGCCTTCTATAGGCCCTAGGGCCGATAGCCTAGTACCAGCCTATGAACCTATTGAGTATGTATGGATGGAATTTAGAGAGGCTTCAACAATCTTTGAATTTGTGCAGCCTTTGTTGGTAAGAGTAGAATCTTTGGACATAGATTGGTGAATAGTCACTGATGGAATCTGGTAAGGTTTCTGGTTGTGATGAAGGCCAGGACTGGATACTGGTATCCAGTCTATGATAGCACTGGAGTTGGTAGGCTTGTTAATGTGTGTGGAGGTTGAGATTAGTTGTGTGAAGGTGTATAAGTTTAGGCAAGAGGTGGGTGAGTCAGAGGTATGGGATAACCAATTGATGTTAACATCACTGAGGAGAATGGTTTCATTAGGTATGTGTGGGTGAGCCAGGAGAGGGTCTGTTCTAGTATAGGAACATTGTGACTCTGGGGGGGTATGTATACTGCAGCTATTGTTAGGGCTTTATGGTTGTTAACTTTACAGTTAGCAATTAAGACTTATGCTGGGTGAAATGAAAGGGGAGAAGGAGGAGACATATAGACATATATATATTTTTTTATATATAATGAGAGCACATACCCTTGAGAATGTGTAATATAACACATAATGTAGAAAACATCCCCTTGGCCCAACAGTTGCTAATGCTATAACTGTATGTGTGTTTTCCTTTTATATAGGTTTACTATCAAAACATCGAACATCAGAATGTAAAACGTTCAAAAATGCGGTTTACATGTTCGATGTGTGGAATATTAATTAGGCTGGAATATCGACAACCTAATTGAGGCAAAGTCAAATTGGACTTCTGAAGTCCGTTGCCCCCTTTGCAGCAGTATGTGTGTACCAGATCCATACTGCACAGTGCTGACAGTAATGTTTTTGCAGGGGGCCCCCACACCCCCCTGCCACTTATATATATTCCAACTCCGAGATCACGCTACAGTGCAGAAAAGGGTAAATCTACCAATCCATACTGTCTCGCAGTCTCAATAAATAACATCGTCCACGTATGAGCAAATGCACAGTGGCATTAACTGAACAGGAGACTCGCAGAATTAAAAGTTGGCAATATGGGAATCGGCCAACTAACGTTTAACATTCCCATGTTCGCCAAATCTTCATTCTGCATTGTGATAGTAAACCTATATATATAGAACAAACCACAACCACTGGAATTGACCTACACAAGCGGAAGTCACCAAGCCAAATATTAGACCATGAAGTAGTTTATTTATATCGCATAAAGAAACATCAAGCACTTTCATCCCTGCACACATACATAATGGGACTTCTTCAGAACAATATCTAGATCTATCTATCTATCTATATATATATATATATATATATATATATATATATATATATATATATATATATATATATATGTTTTATTTTTTATATGTAATTAATTAATTTTTTTTTATTGAATACAACTGGAAAATACCCCCAACCCCTGGTCATCCTGCATGACTCGCGATAAGTTCTGTTTTTTTTTAATTTGTAACTGTAAAAAAAAAATTAAATAAAATGTAATAGGCAATACTAGCACTGCCCGGATGACTAAACAGCCACCATACAGCCGGCAAGCCCTCACTGTAACCTATGACCTCCCATGTGTGAGGTTGTTGCCAGCTGGTTCCAACTTCTTTTGTCACCATGCCTGCTGATGGATCTGACAGGCAGAAGCAGGAGCACTCCTTTAAATCGGGAGTGTGCCTGTATCCGACCACCAATGATGACTCATGTCTGGTGGACATTGAGCCTTTACTGTTTAGTCATTGTTGCTTAACATATTTGAGAACATAGCTGCTTCTTTCTAAATTAAAACATAAACATTTAAAATAGCTTCAGCCATAGAATTTCATATCTGAAAATTCATATTCCAGAGTTAGTCTCACTAGGTGATAACATGCACTTATCTCTTTAGTGGAGAGAGTGAGAAAGCATTTTAATGCATGTAGTGTATGTTCTAGTCATTAAATACAAGGACTGCATATAAATATCTTTGTGCAGAGTAAATGCAAGCAATAGATTTGTAACTATCTATTGTTGTTTTTTTTAAGCAGACATGACTTCTGTTTGACGTTGCACATCTGTCTCTTATTTTAGATATGGGTCAAGAAAACATTTAGAATCTTTATTAATGAAAGAGTTTCACAGCTGAAAGACTTAATTAACACTGAAAAAAAGGCAGTTTTGATCTCTCAAGGTTGCATATTCCTTTTATACTGCATATTTGTCAAAATATAAATATATTTTCCCTCCTTCACCTATTTCTGACATCTCAGAAAGGGTTTCTGATATTGACTTGACCCGAATTCAAGGCCTAACTTAAACATAGCTAATATAAGAACACTATAGCATCATTTTTAAAGATACAAGCATTAGCATTTTCATTATAAATAAAGCTTACATTTTTATATCAAACACACACTGTTTAGGCCATGTCTGATGCCTACCTGATTTTTCTCCACACCTTTTATGGTCTTCTTTATTGGTTGATGCAGAATTTTTTGTAACATTGGAAAAGAAGGCCATACCTCTGTCTCCCCATCCTAAAGGCTGACATGAAATTTTTCAGGATTTGACTGAAGAATTTCCAGCATCATTTTGGTTCTTAGTATTTGGCCTTTCTACCACAAACATACTTTTCACCAAATGCCTAGCTCTGGAATTTTCTCATTTGTGATTTCAGGGAGTATACATCTAGTCATATCAAGTGATTGATAAAATCTCAGTCCTTCACGAGTCCAGCTCTTGGTAGGTAACATTATACAGAATGCCTCCGCAGCCTGAAAATACCTCTGAATCACCAGAAGTAAGCTCTATTTCATTTTAATATTAAAAAAATGTTTCAAGGACTTATTCTGTACAAAAAGTCCCACGTGATTATCATTCCTATTGTCTTCCTTTGTCATATTTCTCAGCAAAACTACTGAAAGCAAAATGTCTTGCATTTCACAGCAAAAACAGATGATAGCAAAGTTTTTCTAAAAGCCTTAGATTATGTCTTTATCCAGCGTAATGGTGTATGACTTTACATGAAAATAATTCCATGATGCCTACACAGTCTTTGGAATCAGTATTCTCAATTCCTTAGGTATGCTCTCCTCTTTAATGTTGCACTAGTAAATACATTTCTATTGTGGCATAACCAGATTGCCATAAACTAAGAGTTACAGTTTGTTCCTCTGATAGCAAGACAGAAACCAAGCACAACTCTTCAGACTATGCATGCTTAATAAGCCCACCTACAACTAAAAGGAGAAATGTAGCAGTCCCCTTCAAAACTTAAACCTTGTTGCACAGTTGCTGACAAACTCCTAAATGAATTCCTAAAATTTGCTGCTTCTATTGCTCACTCCATTTCAATCATGATTAATTGCTCTATTAAAGAACAATATATTCTACTCCTATGGAAAATTTCTCACATTTTACCCCTCCACAAAGGTCCCTCCAAAGAACTAACTAACTATCGCTCCATAGCCATCCTCTCCCCCTTGCAAAAATCTTAGAAAACTATCCACAACCAACTCATTACGTACTTCCTGAGCAATAATCTCCGTTCCAGCACTCAGCACAACTTTAGACCTAAACATAGTATCAGCACCGCCCTCCTAACTTTCACTAACACCATCCATCATTTCATGAATGAAGGTCAGCTGGTTTCTTCCATATTTCTCGATATGTCAAAAGCCTTTGACACCGTATCCAACCAGCTACTACTAAATAAATTGTTTTCCTATGACATATCTAAGGTTCAGAAAAAAGTATGATTCTTAAAAAAGCAGATCTTTTTGCTTCTCATCAAGATTACCAGCTTTGCTTGTTTTGTACAATGCTTCCTCAGAGATGCAATTGTGACTAAGACTTTTGCAACCATTTTGAGTCAGATGCAATATATTAATTCCTACCACCCTTATGATTTGAAGGATGCTACTAAAGATGAGAAAAAGACAATTAATAAAGAAAGAAATGAAAAGGAAAACCACATTCTTATAGCTCTGGACTTAAGCTGCTGTGGTTCTTACAAAAACTAGATGTTGATGGCTACCTTATTAACCTCTCCCATGTAAAACAGACTTTTATCTGAAATGGCAGCAAAGTTCATCCAAGCCCCAAATCCCCAAGCCTAACAAGTTGTAGAATCTCATGCTAATTTCTAATATTCATCAGTTTTCAGCAAAGGTGCTTTTCATTTGAAATTACCTAGAAGTCAAGACAATAGGAAATCATATTGAAACTGGACAGATTTTTCTAACAGGTGAATCTATGAACCTATATACCCCAGGGATTACCTCAGTGTCACTGCTCGACAGAGGCACAGCAAAATAATGGGTATAGTTCCCCATACTAAAGGGGTGGCGTAAGCCACAAAACTATGGGCTAGGCTTGTAAATGCCCTCGGGCAGATAGCCTAGTATGAACCTATGAACCTATGAACCTATGAACCTATGAACCTATGAAAATGAAGGATAAAGACTTAATTGTCCTGACCTGTATTTCAGATTCTGGATTATTTAAATCCTCTAATGCTTATCTGGTCTGTAATGCTTCTAATGTCTATCTGTTAGCTATTTCTGTCTGTATGCCCATTTCTTCACCTATAGATTCTTATATTATTTTGAAACAATATTGGAAGGAGATCCATCATCTTGGTCCTCAGAGACATCGATCTATCATCTCGGTCCTCAGAGACATCGATCCATCATCTCGGTCCTCAGAAACATCTAGTATCTCATGCTTGGGACATAAATGTTGCTACTGATATCTTATCTCTTTTGGTAATAAGATGTTAGCTCTTTCTTTTTGTCTATATACTGCTACATACAAAAATCAAATGCCTTTCATGAGGGACAATTTTCTTAGTTACAGTCAACTCATTCAGACAAACTTATAAAACGAAACTCTTGATGTGCAAAGAACCGTACACAGTTTTCCATACATACATGATTTCATTACGGAAAGATACCTGCTTAATGCTTAATGTGGTCTCTGAGTTGACTTTAAACCACTATAAAAATGAAAGGACCAAACAATTGAGGTTGTATTAACAATTGTGTATTTCTTTGATTAAATGAATACAAAGTAACCCTCTATCTAAGCAGCAGACCCTGCCCAAGTTGATAATGTTTAATGTTACCTTTGTTCTCCTAAATATAAAAAGTATTTAACTGGGGAGGTTAAGGTTTACTCCATCAACTCAACAGCTACAACTGCATCCTTAATATAGTATACCTTTGCCCAGTTTATTTGAGGAGCTGGGAACTGGGCATCCACTTATCCATCTTCAAACCATTGCAGACTAAGTGCCAATGTAGAGCTACAGCAAGGCTTGCTTTGGTCTTCCTCCATGGCATGTTATCAGTGATCCACACATTGTTGGAAGCAGAGTGCACACTGCTTGGTACTCTCTCATTCACATTATCCAGTCATGTAACACTGGGCTGCATAGTGGCATCATGCTTAGCAATGCTGCCTTGCAGAGTGTGTTCTGTGCAGAATAAACATGTCCCCTGTGTGTCATCATGGGTTTTTGCGTGGTGATCGTGTTTACTCCCACATCCTGAAGACATGCTCTATTTGAATTGCTGTCATTGAGACTGCATGTAGTAGTGTATGGTTTATGAGTTTGTATGTGAGTGAGAAAGTATTTGTGTGTGTTTGTGTGCATGTGTGTGTGTGTGTGTGTGTGTGTGTGTGTGTGTGTGTGTGTGTGTGTGTGTGTGTGTGTGTGTGTGTTGTGCAATGGGTTGGTACCCCATTCAAAATGAGCATTTACACCATGTGCTCACTTAGTGTTGGGATAGGCACCATCCCAGCACAGCCCTGTGCTGGACAATCTTGAAAATGAATGTAAATTATTGTTATGATAGCGATAGTGGATATGTATGAGAACGTCACATAGTGACATAGAAACAGTACTAGGCAAGTGATTACTGGGAACATAAGATGATAAGCCATGTATACACTGATGAAGGGAAACATAAAAGTTTTTGCCATCCTTTTCAAGCACTTAAACCTCTCAAATGAGCAAGACCATACATGATAAGCCTTGTGTAAATTTTTGTCTTCCCATCCAGTCATGAAGAGCCACGAAAGTAGGCAAAATACCACATAATTTCACCTGTGGGGGGTAATGTATTCCAAAAGGCTGGAATATGTTGAGTTAGGAACCTACATCTCCAGCAATTCTTGTTTATTTATTGGTGAAGATTTAGCGCAGATGTTTGTAGTGACACTGGTTTTGTGAATGAATAGGAAGTCAAATAGGGATGGGTCATTCAGACTAGAAAAGTGAGATACAGTTTCCCTAAGAGAAGCTGGCATGTTTCTGGGCTTAAGGAAAGTTGTGCTAATCTGTTCATAGGTTCATAGGTTCATAGGTAGTTACTAGGCTATTGGCCCTGGGGCCTATACAAGCCCAGCCAAAACAGTACCCTTGGTTTTGCCACACAAGAAAATTATTTTCCTGTGCCACTGCTGAGCAGAGCCACAGAGGTGATCCCCGGGGTGAATTTCTTATTTCCCATCCAGTCATCAAGATTTTTCTTGAATAGTGCTAATGAGGAGCTTTGTTTGATGTAGATAGGTAGTTTATTCCAGAGTATGGGAAGTCTCTGGGACAGGAATCTATCCCTCCGGCATGTTCTGTTTATTGTGGTGACAAGGTTTAGGTCCCTAGAGCATGTAGCTCGGAGAGATTGTGATTTCTTTAAGTGGAGCATGTCCAGCAGCTCTGGGTTTGACATAGCTTTGTATGTTAGGCAGAGATCACCTCTGAGTAGGTGATATGCAATGGAGTAAAGCTGTAGTTTTTTTAGACAGTCTGAGTAGGGCATCTGTTTGAGGCTGATAATCCTCTTTGTGAGGTATTTCTGTGGCCTTTCCAGTTGTTGTAGATATCTTGTGCAGTACATACCAAAAGGGGTGTTGTACTCTATAATGGATCTAATGAGTGATGAGTAGAGAGGAACAATGACCTCTTTTTTTCTGGATGAGAAACCTTTTGTGATGAGGTGTGCCACGTAGAAGGATTTCCTGACTACTGTGACGATGTGATTATCAAAGGAGAGACTACTGTCCACCTGTGTCCCAAGGTTTCTTATCACACTTTCGGTGTTAAGTATATTACCACCTATGTTGTAGTTCATGGGTAAAGAGTTTATACCAAAGGGGATGACAATGCACTTTTTGGCACTGAGCTTGAGGCCATGGCTTTGACACCAGGCATCTGTCTCAGTGAGGCCCTTTTGTAGGATATCCACATCAATAGGAGTTTCAATTATGGCTCCTAGTTTGCAGTCATCTACAAACTTCATTAGCCAAAGATCTTCTGTGTTAGCCTGTACTTCAGAGAAGTAGATACCAATCAGGAGAGGACCCAGGATTGAACCCTGTGGTACTCCACTTGTCAGTGGTCTGAAGTCGGATATGGAGTCTGCTACTTTCACAGTGTGGGTTCTGTCAGTAAGCCAGTTGGCAACCCATCATGTGACGTAGGGATTTATACCTAGTTTAGTGAGTTTGTCTATAATTCCAGAGTGGGGGATGGTGTCGAAAGCCTTGGCAAGATCTAGATAGGCTGTGTGAACCACCTTACCCTTGTCAACGGCTTTGGTGACTGCTTCAAAGTAGTCTATCTGGTTTAGGAGACATGATCTGCCATTTACAAACCTGAACTGGGTGGGGTCCAGAGTTTGGAGATTACCAATGTCTTTGTTTATAAGTTCCATGATAATACTTTTCATGGCCTTGCAGACCAGGCTCGTCAGGCTAATGGGGCGGTAGTTCCCGAGATCCGTGATGGCTCCCCCCTTGTGGATAACCGTCGTTGTGCGCCATACATGTTGTGGTAGTTGAAGGATTTAAGGCCTTTTCTTTTCATGATAAGTAGCCTTTAGGTTTTTTTCAGTTGAACATTATGTTTGGATTTGTAAATACCAAAGAGGACATTGTATTTGTTGATTGGTCTAATAAGGAGAACAATGGTAGGATGACATTTTTGATCCTTAAGATATTTAATTGGAAATTAACTGATACAGATATAAGAATTTCTTGAGTATGGTGAAAACATGATGATTGAATGAGAAATAGTTGTCAACATGAGTGCCCAGGTCTTTCGTGACTACATCTGTTTAAAGAGGAGTATTATTTGTATCCTATTTGGTGGGAACATTTTTGTTGAGTGTTACTATGCTCTACCTTTTTTGCATTTAGCAGTCAAAGCAACCGCAGTGTCAAATGAAAATGAGCCAGAAATCCAAAGAAATACACTGTAATCACCAGGACTCAAAAGAACTGACTAGTGCAAGTGGCAGAGGGTGGACAGTTGTTGGGAGCTAACTTTTAGTTATGTACTTACCATAACTTCGGATGTATGGGATCCATCTCGCCTACATTCATAACAGATGGGTTTGGAGCCGATCCATCGGCTCCGACTCGGCCACTTTTTTATACTCTAGAACGAAGACTCTAATTGGCTGGGCTCCCCCTTATCCCAGAATGCACCACACCTGCTTCCCCAGATCTTGTTTGTTCGCTTTCATACAGTCATACAGACACAGAAAACCCCACCAGGCACTCTAATCAACTAGAGTCCTTCAAAGGAAGATCTCAGTAAGGACCAACATTTCCTCTAACTCCAAAAGGAAGGGGGAAGGAGGGCGGGTACGTATGAATGTAGGCGAGATGGATCCCATACATCCAAAGTTATGGTAAGTACATAACTAAAAGATGTAAAGGGATCCTATCTCGCCTACCTTCATAACAGATGGGACAGCGTCCCTAGCACCTAAATCCTGGGTGGCTCATTGGAAAACACTCCTGAGAACCGTGGAACCAAAGGAAGCTCTGTCTCTAGAAGCCACATCAATTTTGTAATGAGAAATGAAGGTGTGCGGAGATGACCAGGTAGCAGCCGCACAGATATCATCTATCAAAAGTTTGGAGTGGAATGCTACAGAAGTGGCCATAGCCCTGGTAGAATGAGCCCTGACTGGGAAAGGCAGCTCTCTGCCTGATTGAGAATAAATGAAGGAGATGCAATATTTAATTCATTTGGCTATGGTGGTTTTAGCCACCGGCTGACCCAACTTATTCTCTGCAAAGGACACAAACAGCTGATTAGACTTTCGTGTCTGACTGGTTCTGTCCAAGTAAAAACGCAGTTGCCTGTGAACATCCAACTGATGGAAAGTATACTCTGCACTGTTGGAAAATTTGGGAAAAAACACAGGAAGCTCCAAGGACTGTTGAATGCATAAAGGGGATGCTACCTTGGGCAAAAAAGAGGGATTCAATTTGAGGGATACCCTGTCTTCGTGAAATATCAAATAAGGAGGGTTAGAACAGAGAGCCTGAAGCTCCGAAACCTGCTTGGCAGAGGCTATGGCCACTAAAAAGGCTGTCTTCCAAGATAGAAACTTTATATCACACGTAGCTGCAGGTTCAAAGGGGAGAGCAGTTAAAGAGGTCAGAACAATATTTAGATCCCAAGGGGGGAGGGGATGGGCTATTGGGGGCCTGAAGAGCCACGCTCCCTTGAGGAAAGACTTGCAAAGCCTGTTTGCCATTAAGGAAGGTTCAAAGGAAACATGAAAATTGGAAATGGCCGCTAACTGAACCTTAATTGTGGATACTGAGGAGCCCAAGTGAAACAAAGAGGCTAGGAATTCTAGGACCTGCGGCACTGGGGCAGTAAGAGGATCAATACCTCGCTGCTGGGCCCAGAAGGCAAACCTTTTACATTTGCTGGAATACAGTTTAACCGTGGATGGCTTGTGAGAAGAGGACAAAATGTGCATCACTTCTGAGGAAAGAGAGTTATCTCGGACTAGGGTTGGAAGTGGAGTAACCAAGCAGCTAGCTTCAATGACCGGAGGGATGGGTGAGAGTGTCCCGACTGGTGAGTCAACAGGTCTGGCACTGGGTCCAGAATCCAAGGGCCTTGTATCGCATGTCTCTGAAGGAAAGGAAACCAAACTTGACGAGGCCAGTGTGGGGCGATCAAGATCATGTCACTCCCTACGTGAATAGTCTTCTCTATCACCCTCGGAAGAAGGGGAACTGGCGGGAAGGCATAAAGTAGACTGGGGGGCCAACTGTGGGCTAGAGCGTCCCTGGGAATCTGCCCCTGAGAGGGAGTCAGAGTGAAGAACTCTTTGCATTTCGCATTGAGGGGGCTGGCGAACAAATCGCAACAAGGGAGGCCCCATTTGGCGAATATCTTCACAGCCACTCTGTCGTTGAGGGACCACTCAGGGGCAACATGAGGGTCCTGCTGAGCCTGTCTGCAATCACATTGGATTTCTCTGGAATATGCGTTGCTACTAGGAAACGGTGGGTAGCAATTGCCCAATGCCACACTCTCAAGGCCTCTCTGCAGAGGGGATAGGACCTGGTCCCGCCCTGCTTGTTTATGTGCCAGACTACCGACATGTTGTCGGATAGAATCTCAATGGTACCCTGGGGGAGAACATGATGAAGTGCTTGCAGCGTAAGAAGCACAGCCCTCATTTCCAGGATATTGATGTGTAAGTGCGCTTCACAAACCTGCCATGTGCCTTGGACCGACCTGTCCAGATAATGACCCCCCCACCCTATCTGGGAGGCATCCATGGTCACCATGGCAACAGGGGGCTGAAGGGCAAAGGGATGCCCCTGGTCCAGGCTGGACCGAAGCAGCCACCAACGGAGGTCCCGACGGCAACAGTCCGTAATCAGAATCAAATGGTTCAGGGGAAGTTCCTGAAAGGACCATTGGACCGATAGTAGCCTTTGCAGCACCCGCATGTGCAGCCTGGCCAAGGGGACTAGAAGAATAGTTGCGGCCATCGTGCCCAATAAATGTAGAATCTGTCTGGCCGGAACTCGTGATCTGGGTAACAAGGCTAGAACCTGAGATTGTAAGACTTGAATCCTTTCTGCCGGCAAAAATGCCCGCATACTTCTTGTGTCTAACTCTGCGCCTATAAAGGTGATACACTGAGATGGTTGCAGCACAGATTTTTTTCCAATTGAATGTGATTCCTAGCAAATGACCCAAACTGACTGTGGACATAACTGCACGAACCAGTAGATGCTTGGAGGTGGCAGTGAGGAGTCAGTCGTCTAGATAGGGAAACACTTGGAATCCTAGACTTCTCAGGTGAGCTGTCACCACTGCCAGACACTTGGTGAACACCCTGGGGGCTGTGGTGAGACCAAAGGGCAGTGCTCGGAACTGGAAATGACTGTCTACCAGGCGGAAGCATAAATGCCTCCTGGACTCTTGACGTATCAGAATGTGATAGTAAGCATCCTTGAGGTCTATGGAGCACATCCAGACGTCTTTCTCCAATAACGGGAAAATGGACTGAAGGGTGACCATTCGGAATTTGGACATTTTCACAAAGCGATTCAACGAGCTTAGGTCCAAAATGGGCCTCAAGTCCCCTGTCTTTTTTGGCACCAAAAATAATCTTGAGTAAGTTCCTAATCCGATCTGGTCGGTGGGGACAGGCTGGATGACTCCTTTGGTTAGCAGCTTTGAAACCTCTATGGCTGCTTGATCCCGTTGACTGGGTGGCATGTCCGGGATTTTCCTGACAGGAAGAGGGGGTTTGAAGAAGGGAATGAGATAGCCTCCGGTAATAATGTGGAGTACCCACCGATCCTTGGTTATAGATTCCCAAGCCTGTGGGTGTTCTGCAAAATGACCCCCGACTGGCTCCGGAGATGCACAGTCGGGCAACGTCCTAGGGATGGTGAGGGTAGGAGGAACCTCGAAAAGAATCGCGGTCTCCAGAGTTGTGGGGGCCTCTGCCAGCTCTGGGGCGGCGTCTTCCCGAATCCCCCCCCTGCCTCTAGAGGGGGGATCACCCGGTGGAGTAGGGAAAAACCTTTGGGATTTTCTGAACCACATTTTCCCTCCTCTCTGGGCCTTGGGATAAGGTCTAGAGGGAGCAGAAAAACAGGCCCCAATGGCAGTCAAGGTCTTGCCATCCTGCTCGCACCAGGTTAGTGTGTCCTTCACCTTAGGCCCATACAGAGAAGACCCATCAAAGGGGGCGTCGGCGAAGGAAGACTTAAAGGCCTCCACAAGTGGGCACAAGCGTAACCAGGCCTGTCTCCTAAGAGCCACTCCTGTTCCCACTGCTCTACTCACCCCTTCGGCCGAATAAGATATGAGCCTCATGGACAAGTTGACTATAGACGATAGGGTAGTCATCTGGGCACCTACAGTCTGGGCTAGTGCCTTAGGGAGATTACCCACAAGGGACTCTCCTAACTCCTTGAGGAGGTCCCTTTGGAGCCTTGTAAAATGACAGAGATAATTCAACGACTGCAGGGTAAAGGCCGCTGAAGAAAGGGTATGCTTTCTGTACCTATCCATGCTCCTAGAATCCTTATTAGGAGGATGAATAGACGTCGAAGCCTCTGCCACGTCCTGCTGAGTGGCAGATGCCACCACCAGCGCATCTACTGCAACTCCCTTAGTGAGAAATTCCTCTGGGGAGGGGCTGAAAGAAATTTGTTATGCCTGGCGGGCACTGGTTCCACAGTATCAGGGTGTTCCCACACCCTTCAAGAAATTAGGTCCAGTAATTCATCGAAGGGTGGAGACACCCAGGAGGCGGAGGGCTGGGCCCCAAAGGCCTTGAGGAAGACTGACTCCTCCGTGGAAGGGGTTTTGGACTGCCAATCGCCTCTCTGTTTCAAGATCTTGAGGATGTCTGAGAAGGAGACATCATCCGAGGACAATTTGGGGGACCCCTCCACATCATCGAGGTCAGTGTCCGATGTGATGGACTCATCCTGGGAGTCAACGTGCTTTCTCTTACACAATTTCTTCCTTGGAGGTTCATTCGAAGCAGATTCAGAAGGATCTCCCGGAAGAAGGGAACCCCCAAGGGGGTATCCTCAAGCCCTGGGGCCCCACTGTCATGGGAAAGAATGTCACCAGAGGCACCAGTACCGAGGTCTAGGGACGGTGAGGTAGAGACCTGCTGAGCCGGCAAGGTCATGGACAGCGCACTCCTCATGGCCTCAAAAGCCGGACCTCCAGACTCTATGGAGGGCACTTGCTGAGAGGCCACGACAGTAGCGGGAATACTTGTGGCCGATGCTCCAAGGGGAAGACTAGGCATAGAGGTGACCAGTCCCATAGTGTTCCCCTCGGCCACCTCCGAGGAAGAACCGGTACCGAACCCTGACACCGCTGACAGGGTAGGATTGGTAGTCGGTGTCGAACAGCTCCGAAGGGGTCTTGGCTCCGACTGAAGGGCTCCGCTGCACTCCACCATCACCGACTCCAATGACTCCGAAGAGGTTGGAGGAGGAACCAAATGAGCGGAAGAGGGGATCGGCTCCGGAGTGGAATGGGCTGGAGCCGAGATCATTCTAGTAAAAACTGGGGACTGGAAAAGACTCTGGATAACCCTGTCCAAATCTGAATTCCACAACCTGGAGGATTTAGAGGAAATAGACGGGGGCCGAGACGACTTCTCTCTCGGCTCCGATAAACTAGGGGACCGGCTCTGAAAGGGGTCCAAAACTATCCGTGCTGAGACAGGCACCGTATGCAAAGATGTCGGCGCCGACGGAGCCTTCAGAGCCAAGGGGGAAGAGCCTGAGCTGCACACCTCCAATGGCTCCGAGACCAGTGGAGCTGAAGTAGGTGATTCACCTCTCGGTGCCATAAGCTGTGGCTCCGACACCAATGGAGCCGAGGGAAGACGCACCGAGGCATACCCTTCAACCCTCGGCTCCGAGGCCAATGGAGCCGAGGAAGAAGAAGTCGGCCTATGCTTCTTGGTTGTCGGCTCCGACAGACTGGTTGGAGCTGACGACCTGTGCTTCTTTAGCGTCGGGTCCGACGGACTGGTCGGAGCCGACGACCTTTTCTTTTTAGAAGCTGGAAAAGGAGTCAAAACTTCCTCAAACGAAGGCTTGATAAGTCCTTTTAGGATTAACTTATTTTTCCTTTCCTGAAGGACCCTGGAAGAAAAAGCGTGACAAATACTACATGTTTCTTGTAAGTGCTTAGGCCCTAAACAGTAAACACAGACAGCATGGCTGTCTGTGATAGACATTTTATAACTGCACCTAGTACATTTTTTAAAACCTGACTTCTGTTCCTTAGACATCTAGATAATCACACTAGTTAAATAATGAAAGTAAGACACAAATTTGAAAGTAGAGCAACAACCCTTAACTCAAAAGGACCACAGAGTACAGTACACAAACAGAAGTGGATCAAATATGAGCCAAAGCCCTCTGACTTAAAAGGGCTTAGCTCAATACAACAGAAGATATAGAAAATTTAAATTCTCTTATACAAAAAACACAAGCACACACAACCAAGGGCAAAGGCCCTCTAACTTAAACAGGCCTTGCCCAGTAAACAGCAGAAAAAGCGCGAAAATCAAATTCACTCAAACAGACTCACACACGCTGATATAGCTGTTAAAACAGCTGTTTGTCAATTTTCTGACAGAAACCCCGTGTCAAAACACCAAAAAAAAGGTTAATAAAAGCACTTAGCTCCAGCCAAGTAGAGACCACGTCCTGCTTGAAAAGCGGAAAACGAGATCTGGGGAAGCAGGCGTGGTGCATTCTGGGATAAGGGGGAGCCCAGCCAATTAGAGTCTTCATTCTAGAGTATAAAAAAGTGGCCGAGTCGGAGCCGATCCCATCTGTTATGAAGGTAGGTGAGATAGGATCCCATTACATCTCTTTATTTCTTTGGATTTTTGGCTTTTTTGCACTTAGCTTGAGACACTTTTTGATATACCAGGTATATGCATATCTCAGTATACAGTGGTGTAGTATCAGTGGTTGAGTAGATAATAGGGTCCAACTTGCAACCATCAGCAAACTTGGTCAACTCCACTTCCTGGATTCTGGCTTAGATGTCTACAGAATAAATGACAAAACACGAGAGGGCCCAGAACTGATTCTTGTCATAACCTACTAGTAACAATGCTATGTTCACAGATACCAGCAACTTTCTCTGCTTAGAAACTTTGGATAACCAATCTGAAATTCAGCAGTCAATATAGGAGTTTGCATTATGTTTGTCTAATTTTTCAATAATAACAATGTGGAAGATTGTGTCAAAAACCTTGGCTAGGCTGAGATAAGCAGTGTGCATTGAGTGACCAATGTCCATAGTCTTGCAGCTATTTTTCAAAGAAGCCTACTAGGTTCAGGAGACAGGACCTGCCATTCACAAAATCAAACAGTTAAGTTATTACGCATGTATAAATGAGGTTTGCTATGATAATCTCCATTGCTTTGCATATAAGGCTGGTAAGGTTGATGGGACTATAATTACCAGGGTCTATGGTGAAGCCATTCATGTGTAAGAGAGTCATAGTGGTTGTTTCCAAGGCATTAGACACAAAACATGTTGACTGACTGAGGTTAAACAGTTTAATGGATAGTTCATACATAGCACTGATGAGAATGTAGCTTGTTGTATTGTCTGGTCAGATGAAGTATTATTATAGCCTTTGACATAGATTCTAAGGCTTGTTTCAAGGTAATTTCAAGAGAAAACTTAATTTTCAGGGACATAGGTAGCAAAAATGTGGTTAGCTGCTGTAAAGTTAATACTAATTTTATCTGCTGATATATTGGCTATAGTCTTGGGAGTGGAATGTGTGATATTGTTATGGATTAGTTTAGTGTATTGTACATTATTCTTAATTTTCTGACATAACTTAAAAAAAGGAATTGTTGTTCCCTTTAATATCTGTAGCTACCTTAAGGTAATTCTCTGCTTTACGTTTTCTTATAGTGCTCAAAAGTTCCTTTTTGCAGAGCCAGATCATGGTCAAATGGGACCCTAGGCAGGGTAATTGATCAGGGCCCACCTGCATCCCCAGCTGACAGCGTCCTCATCCAGCAGTCATTCCAGTGTCCCATTACTTGCCTCTGTACCTCCTCAGTTACCATAAACACTGTTCAGTCCTGTCAGTGTACACACTATTTTCTTCTTTACTTTTACAATGATTACAGATATTTAGATTTAATTTAACATTTTTATTTCAAATTTTATAGCACAAACACTGACAGACAATTGCTAAACTAAACAATACAGTCTCACAATGAAAACAGGCTTAGCATGAGCAACAACAAACTTCTCTATAATTGAATCTTACATTCATTGAAACTGCCTTGAAACCCACATTCATAGAAAATGCATCTGACCAGTGGCAGATTAAGTGTACCTTTAGGTTATTTTCAAACCATGGGCCACCTGCACACAATTTTTAGAACCATGCATAAATGCAAGAGTTCTTTGATTCACTTTCCTGATTGTATTAAATTATATTATTTGTTTAATACAGCATCACTTGTTAAAATGAGGTTTACATTTCTCAGTTTTGAACATTTTTCTAGCAAGCAGTGAACAAAAATGTGAACCAGTAATGACAAGCTACCTATTTCAGAACATTTTAACTATAAAATGCCAATCAAACTGCTGTCATTATAATCCACCAATAACAGTCAATATGCATAATCTCTGCAACAGTGAAAGTCATCTGAATAATTCCACATTAAGGAGATCTGTAACTAATGAAGAGGTTGCTGCTGGCAAACAAGTTTACAATTCAGTGCTTCATCAATAAATTCAGTGTCTGCTGTGCTTGAAGAATAAATTGCCTATGTTATATAACACACACAAAAAGGTAGTTGGTGTGATGGCAATAAGCAGTACAGAATGGCTAGTACATTGACAACAGGTTTGTAGTCATCTGATCCAAAGGAGAACACAATAAGAACTGCAGCAACCACTCCCCCCTTATCCTGTAGAGTAGTGTCAGTAATCAATCTACCTGATGTGGGAACAGAACCCGCAACCTGCTGCACTCAAGGTGAGTATGCTACCTGTTTCATTACCGTCAATGAAAAGTACAGCTATCAAACTCTACAACTGATACTGACAGACTGTAATCCTCAGTGATTTGTTAAAACAAATAAACCAAAAATGAATCTAAAGGAGACCTGGCAGTTGGTTCAGAGGTTTAAGGAACTTGTTCCTAATAATCAAGGCTCAGGGTTTGACCCTGAGTGAAGTCATTTAACTAGACAGCTCCCATACTGGGGCAATTTACACACACACATCTGGATTGCTTCAGCCATTCTATGTCTGTAGGCATCACTGTTCAGGGCTTGGCCTGGCATAATGGTTGCTCACTGTTTCAGCTGCACTCACTATTTTAGATGCTCTGTGTCTGTAGGCATCTCTGTTGATATCTGGATTGCTGCAGTCACTGTTTCAGGTGCTCTGTGTGCATAGGAATTTCTGTTTGGGGGTTTTAGATGGTAAAATCTGGTGGGAAATGTGGTAGACCGTTCAGCTGACATAAGTTTTGTCATAGAGAAGATGATACCATTTGGTGGTGAGGTGGTACCACAAGTCATGACAGAAAATGATTGATTTGTGGTAAGATTTAACCAAGAGTGAGGAGACGCAAGATTAGGTACAGGCAGGGGTTAGGTATTGAAGGACAAGAACAGGAATATTAGAGCACTAGTGATTAATTTAATGATTTGTTGCAGTACATTGCTATTAACAGAGTCTAGGAAACATTGTGCATAATCTATTTTACAGGTGTAAGAGTGCTAATCAATGCTTGGATAATTGAAGTCCTTAGTGAGAAGGTATTTGGTTTGATATTTAACACCTTGAAGATGGTAAGGTAATTTCCATAATTTCTTGAACAATGATTAGGAACAATAGCTAAATGAAGTAATGTCTGGATTTATTTTGGGTAATTCACTATAACTGTAGATGTTTAAACTGTAGGCTCAGTGTAGTAGAAAATGCTATCTCCCTCCTGTTAAGGCCTTATAGAGACTTTTCTATATGGTTGCCTCTGTTCCACTTGCAGAACTTATAAGCCTCTTTAGGAGTTTTCTTTAGATTATAAAATGTTTACCCATATAGCGTTTTGTGTTTAAGGTCTGAAGAATATACTTTTTAATACTTAGGTAGGATGTTAAACCATTACTATTAATTATAGATATACATTTCTTACATGTGGGTTTGCTGACATTGTCTCAGGCTTTCATGGTTCTAATAATTTTTGCCAAGATTTTATATTGGTATTATTGCTCTGTCACACGTGTGGAGGACCGTAAAATAAGTGAGTAGAGTGCCTCACTGCTCTCTCAATAGTTTTCTTCTAACAGCCATGGTACGAGGCAGCAACCATTCACCCATAAGAATGCCTGACTTCTGGAAAAGTTCTAGGCATTTGACTGGCATGTGTTTTCATCTTTATTTCATTTATAGTGTGAAGTTTCCTGCAGAACTGATCTGACTCTTTAAACATTAAATGTTATTTGGTGTGCGACATTATACCACTATACCTTATTTTACTTCAGGTTTCAAGAAAAAAGAATCAGTTTGTCTATGTGCAATGAACTTTGGGTTTGACTGTATAAATACCTCAAGGGACAACTGCTGCAAACTATTAAAAACAGATAAAATGAAGGAATACTGAATGAATAAAATCACAGTGGATGCTTTATGAAACTGCACTGCAAAGCAATCATTTTCACAACATAAGATGGGAAAGCTTGTTTTTGAAGCAAGAACATCGGTGAAACCTACTATAACAGAAAAACAAATGAACTATAAATGTTTCAGAAAAGAAAGAAAATAAATTATAGTTTCTCTTTTTTCTGAACAATTTATAATTCATTTTTCTGTTATAGTAGGTTTCACCAAGGTGCTTCCCTCAAAAACAAGTTTTCCCATCTAACATTATAAAACTCATTGCTTTGCAGTGCAGTTTCATAAAACATCCTCTTCATAATTTTATCCATTCCTTATTCCTTCATTTTATCTCTTTTTTCATAGTTTGCAGCAGTTGTCCCTTGAGGTATTTATACAGTCAAACCCAAAGTCCATTACACATAAACATATGGATTCTTTTTTTTTTTTTTCTTGACATGCATGTTTGCAAATTTTCCTGCTCTTGCCCATTTAGATTCTTATGCTTTGGCTTCAAGACTCATCAGCATGCAAACAGATACTGCAGAACAATGCCTGCGTAAGCAATGTCTTAGTCTATTTTGCAATTAGCTGTGTTTTAGATGGAGTCAGCACTGAACTTTATTGTTGAATTTTCTCTGGGGAGACAGAGGAACATTTTTCATTCTGTATCAGCTGCATATTCGTTAACAGAAATGTGAGGATCAGTATGGACACAGACAGATGCCAAATGCTTGCTTGCTCTTTGGTTGTGTGCATAGCTGAGTGAGTGATTTCATGGTCATGTGAACACTAAAATAGCTTAGTAAATTTCTATTTTGATATTCCAGCAGATGTACATTAACGACTATTCCTGACTACATTTTTCAAAGTTGCTGACCTAGTCCATCCTGTTTCTAGCCAGAAGCTATATTTGTCATCTGTCAGTCTATCATAATCCCTTATAATAAATGGTCATCTTGGTGCCTCACAGATGCAGGTGTGTGGTTCTAGTGCTGACCTCTGACCACTGTGTGGAGTTAGAATGTGGTCCCTGTCTGTACAGATATTCGCAGGATATTCTAGCTTCTTCTCATCTTCCAAGTATAAGATGATTGACTGGTTACACTAAATTATTCATGCATATTATTATAGTTACGCTCAGGTCATGGCTGAGAAGAATCCATGAACCACCTCTCTTACTTGATTAACGAGTTATTAAAAAAAAAAGATAACAATGCTCCCGTTTTCAGTTTCTTGTGTAAACTACAGTCACAATATATACAAGCCTACTTTAATCTCCCTGCATTTGACTGATTAACATTGTATATTTGCAGGTATAAGCAGAAATATATATTTTTACTAGCATTTAATGTTGAGATTGGAGAGAATGTTTCTCAAAGATTTTGGGCCCTGAGGTTTCAAATTAAAGGGATCTCACTTTATTAGTTTTTATACTCCAAACAGTTCAACCCAATAGCCATAACATGCTGTTAGCCAGTAATCATAAAATTTATAAAGGAAATAAACTAATATAACCATGCATTTGCAGCACTGATGCTATCTGTCAGAAATATCAGTAAGCCACAGAAAGATGAGTAAGTCACAGAAAGGTGTGTTTCATTAAGAAGCATAAACTTAAAACGATATAGTGTGGTGATGAAGCTGCAGTACTTATTAACTTAATTTTTAGCAAATTAAGTATTTTATTTAATGATATAAAGAAGATGTATCTGTTTTTTTTTTTCAATACAATCTCATTCATTGGTTTATAGGATCATAGGAGGTTACTAGGCTAACAGCCCAAGGGCACTTGCAAGCCTAGCCAAGTTCAACCAGTGTTCCCAAGGGTGTCTGGTTCAAGCAGACTCTAAAATCAGCATCTGTTGCCCCTGTCCAAGAGGGACATAGGTGGAACACTCAGGGTGAATTTCTGGTTGGCCATCCTATCGACCAAATTATACTTAAATAGGGCCAATGAGGGCCTTTGTTTAACATGAAGAAGCTTGTTCCAAAGGAGGGGCAACCTCTGTGAGACAAATCTGTCTCTCCAGCAAGTTCTGTTGATGTCACATACAAAGTTAAGGTACTTTGAGAGAGTGACCCATGTGCCATTCAACTTGCGAATGTGCAGCATTTCCATTAAAGCTGGGTCAGAGATTGCTCAGTATACGAGGCATAGGTCACCTCTGAGCAGTATGTGAGACACAGAGTAAAGTGACATTAGTTTCAGTTTATCCACATAAAACAGATCTTGAAGACCCTGAATTTTCTTTGTAAGGAACCTTTGTGGTCTCTCCAATTGCTGCAGGTGTTTGGAAAGGAACATACCAGTGGAAACATTATACTTTTATTATTGGCCTGATGAAGGAAGAGTACAGGGGGTTATAATCTCTTTTTTTTCTGGAGGCAATGCTCTTAATTATGAGATGAGCAATATAAAATGCCCTTCTTACCACTGTGGAGGCATGGTGATCAAAGTTAACGTTGCTGTTGACCTGTGTGCCCAGATCTTTCACCACTGACTGCGTGCTTAGGGTATTTCTATTGATCACGAACTTTTCACGAACCAAAACCAAACAAAAAGCCTCAGAAAGGAAAGACAAGACGGAATCCACACTGTGTTGATTAAGCGATTTCGTTTTTTTAATAAAAACTTCCTCAGAATACCATAACAAACAGATACAGTATCTGTTTGTTATGGTATTCTGAGGAAGTTTTTATTAAAAAAACGAAAGCGCTAAATCAACACAGTGTGGATTCCGTCTTGTCTTTCCTTTCTGAGTATTTCTATTGATGTGATAGCTTGCAAGAACATCACCCTTGCCAAAGGGATGATAATGTATTGTTTTGCATTAAGTTTAAGAAGATGACGTTGGCACCAGTCATTAGTCTATGTAAGACCTTGCAGGATGTTAACATTGCTAGAGGTTTTAATTATCACTCCAAGTTTGCAGTCATAGGTTCATAGGTTCATAGGTGTGTACTAAGCTAATGGCCATGAAGCCTTTACAAGCCTAGACTATAGGATTACCCTGGCATTGTGCCACTTGACCTTAGTTTCCAGTGCCTCTCTCGAGTTGAGCCACTGGAGTGATCCCGGGGTGAATTTTCTATTTCCCATCCACTCATCAAGATTTTTCTTGAAGAGGGCCAGTGAGGTGCTCTGTTTGACACGTATGGAAAGTCTGTTCCATAGCATGGGCAGTCTCTGGGTTATGAAACTGTCCCTCCAGCACATTCTGTTGATTGTGGTAATGAGGTTGAGGTCTCTGGAGTGTGTGGTGCGGAGGGATTGGGATTTCTTTAGATGTAGCATTTCTAACAGAGCTGGGCCAGACATGGCTTTATAAGTCAAGCAGAGATCGCCTCTAAGTAGGTGATATGAGACAGAGAATAGTTGGAGTTTTTTGAGTCTGTCCATATAGGACAAGTGTTTAAGGCCTAGGATCCTCTTTGTGAGGTACATTTGCGGCCTCTCCAGTTGTTGCAGGTGTCTAGTGAGGTACATACCAAATGGGCCATTGTACCCGATAATTGGCCTAATCAGGGAAGAGTAGAGGGAGACAATGACCTCTTTCTTCCTGGATACAAAACCCTTAGTAATAGGATGTGCCACACAGAAGGACATTTTGACCACAGTAGCAGTGTGGTAGTCAAAAGAGAGGTTGCTGTCAACCTATGCTCCCAGATCTCTTATAACGCCTTCTGTGTTTAGTGGACTACCATTGATGTGGTAGTTCTTGGGAACTGGGTTTTTCCCAAAGTAAATGATGACACATTTTTTGGCATTGAGCTTCTGGTCATGGTTCTGAAACCAATCACTGGTCTCAGTGAGACCTTTCTGTAGGATGTCAGCAACACTTGGGTAGTTAATAATGGCTCCCAACTTGCAATCGTCTGTGAACGTTTTCAGCCAGAGTCCCTTCATGTTGGACTGTACTTCTGAGAAGTAAATACCAAACAGGAGAAGACCCAGGACTGAGACCTGTGGGACTCTACTCGTGAATGGTCAGCAGTCTGACTTGGAGTCAGATACTTTCACACTGTGGGGTCTATCTGTGCGACACTTTGCAACCCACCTAGTGATATAGTGGTTGATGCCTAGCTTAATGAGTTTTTCTATGATTCCTGAGTGGAGAATGGTATCAGAGGTCTTGGCCAGATCAAGGTAGGCTGTATGAACCACCTTGCCTTCATCCACAGCTCTGGCGACTGACTCAAAGAAGTCAACCAAGTTGAGCAGGCATGATCTACACTTCATAAAACCAAACTGTGTGGGATCCAGAGTTTGGAGATTCCCTATATCCTTGTTTATTAGGTCCATGATGATGCATTCCATAGCTTTGCATACCAGACTAGTCAGGCTAATGGGACGATAGTTCCCGGGGTCTGTAGTTGCTCCTCCTTTGTGGAAAGGGATGACTATAGCAGTGCACCATTTGGTAGGGACAAAGCCTGACATGGCACTGCGATTGAACAGGGCACACAGGTGAGGTGCCAGTTCACTCTGTAGTTCATGTAGAACACAGCCAGGGATATTGTCAGGTCCCATAGAAACTGTATTCTTGGCCTTGGACAGTGCTCTTTTAACCTGTGCAGCAGTAATACTGAGTGCCTAGCAATCTACTGGTATTGCGATTCATCCTTTGAGGGTGGTGGGTGAGAGGGGAAAAGTTGGCACTGAATCTGTCGGCCAGTATATTGGCAATATCTGTTTGCTCGGTATAGGAGGTACCATTGTGCAGTAGCTCAGAGCAAATCTGGGTATTACTGTGGAGGTTCTTTACATAACTGTAGAAGGCCTTGTGGTTGTCTTTACTATCTGCTGCAATTCTGTTTTCATAGCCAGCATTAAAGGATTTGATGAAGGATTTTAACTTTTTGTTGAGGCTGATAAGGGAGTTTTTCCAGTCTTGGGACTTCACCTTATTCTGTATCAGTTTCCTCCTTCTGTTGTAGAGTTTGTTTATAGCAGGGGACCACCAGATTGGTTTCCTTGTTTTGGAGGAGAGTGTCTTGGTTCTATTGGGTATGGCGAGATCCATGCATTTGTGTACATTTCGTACAGTGTATTGGTGTATGATTCAGCGGTCATGCAACTATTCTCCATTTGCATGGGTGCCGTGAAGTTAGCCATCTCTGTTCTTAGGAGCCCAAAGTTAGTTAGCTTTGGAGAAGTTTTTCATGGTGGCTACCTTTGCCGGGGGGGGGGGGATTTCTAAGGTGATTAGTTTGTGGTCGGATCTAACCAGGGAGGAGTTGACTATTGGTGTAGAGCAACAGTCACACAGGTGGGTGGGTGGTTCTTGATTTTATGTGAAGGCAGTGCTGGTGTGTGTTCAGGAGGGCTATGTGTTCCATGTGGTGTGATGCAAGTGTTGACCTTCTCCTCTTGACCAGCTATTCCAGTCTTGGCTGGAGAATACGTGGCTTCCAATTTGGATATATAAATGCATCTCTTATAAGTCTGAGTGTTGGGAGGTAAGAGGAGAGGGTTGTCGGTGTACATGAAGCAGTTGCTACATTGCTCAGGATGCCCAAGTTCACCAAGTTAACAGGAGAAAGCACAAGGAACTGACCTTTAGATATGCCTGGAGGGGTGGGCATTAATAATAAGTACTGGAGCTGTTTCCTTTAGAACGTCAGTCAGCAAACTTTGTCAGCCCCAGTCCTTTAATTTTAGCATGTACTTCGGAGAAGTAGATTATGAACAATAGGGACCCCTAGAACCAATCCAAGTGGGATACCATTTGTTTATGGGTCTGCTGGAAGAAGTGGAGTCCCCTATTTTGACTGTATGAGTTCTATCAGAGAGCTAGTTTGCAACCCACCTGACAATATATGGGTTGATACTCAGCTGGGTGAGTTTATCAATGATGCCTGTGTGAGGAATTGTGTCAAAGGCCTTGACTAAGTTTAGGTAGGCCATATGCACAGATTTGCCCTCATCTAGGGCTTTGGTGACTGTCTCAAAGAAGTCCACTAAGTTTAACAAACATGATCTCCTCCTGACAAAGCTAAACTGGATGGGTTTGAACATTTGGAGATTTCCTATATCTTTGTTAATAAGGTCCATAATGATTTGTTCCATGGTCTTGCAGATAAGGCTAGTTAGGCTAATGGGTCTGTAGTTCCCAGGGCCCATGGATGCACCCCCTTTGTGCAAAGGGATGATGGTAGCTGTTTTCCATTCTGCTGGGATGAAGCCAGTGCTTAGGCTGTGTTTGAAAAGCATGCCCAATGGAGATGATAATTCCTGTTTTAACCCATGTAGAACACAGCCCGGCATGTTGTCTGGTCCATAGAGGCTGTGTTTTTGGCCTTGGAGAGGGAGTTTAAGACCTGCTGCTTAAAGATACTAGATGGGGGACAGTTGTTAGGGATGTTTTGGGGTATATGTGGTGGGGACAGGGGAGCAAAGTTTTCACTGAACCTGTCAGCCAGCAGGTTTGCTATATCATTTTAAAGATAAGCTTCCCACCATATTTTTCTAAAGAATGTTTGCCAGACATATGATTATAAAGCCTTTGTTTCATGTTATCTTGATAGAAAATAGTTATAAAAAGCTAAAATAATGGCAAGTCACAGAATTGCATTATCTGTAGAGAGAGAGGCCATATTCACACTTAATTCATACTGGATGACAATAAATACCTTGAGATTTCATTCAGGACTTTAGAAACAGCACCTAAGTATGTTTTGAATTGGCTGAAAAAGATAAATTGTGTAACTAATTACTTCCAGAAGGTAGCACTCTGCAGAAAATTGTTGCTTTTTAGATGTCTGAATAAACTACTATTTATTCATTAATTTAATTAAAGATATTTAATGGGTAGTACCCAATGAGTGAAAGGACTGTTTTTGGAAAGACCTGCCATGTAGACCCCATTTCAACCTTTTGTGAAACAAGACAAAATAGCATTCTAGCAAAAAGATAGCACGGATGGGTTTCATAGACATGCTGAATAGTATGTAGTAAAGTTGCAATGGAACAGGCCACATGCATAGCCTAGCAGCTTCTGTTGACGTGCAGAAGCAAATATGCACTGCAGAAGACCAATGTAAATGACTACACAATGACATGCATATGAACTGGGTATGGAAATAAGACTAAATGGTGTGCAAATGTTTGAAACTGAACAGAGTTGTACATCAAGGGAGTGTTCCACCAATGTGCTACCAATTCTAGAAAGGTAAAGCACATTAAAAGTATTAATGTTCCAAATGATGGGAATGCTAGGAGTTGCTTGGATTAGCAAAATCTGTGAAGCAATAGCATACTTTAGTGATTAGTAAGGCCACTTTCACCCATATACACAAAATAGCATCTAAAATAAACACAACTCTCGAGTGCCATACCACAGTTTCACTGATCAGGAGATTATGGACGGCTTCCTAGGAGATCAGAACTTTGTGCAGGCTTTGGTTGACATGTATCAGTCACACACAGAATGTGTGTATCAGTAGGCATGCATGGACTTTATATTTCTATGGAGAATAAGGTACAGACAACTTTGTCAGTTCTAGCTACATCAGGAGACAGATTGGGCATTTCTTACAGCTCCACATCTGGAATACTCACTACGTTCCTTGACATAATACTTCTACATGTAAATGCAGAGCAGTAGCTAGTTAAATTCCACACTGGGCAGTCTTACAGACCAGCAACTCACTGAAACAAATCTTTTTATTCCCCAAATGTTTTAATAAGTTGTTGCAGGAGATGGTGGATTCCCACTACAGCCCTATATTTTAATAAAAATACAAAACCCACTGAGTATGGCTGAACTTCAGTGTAACACAGCAACCACACATATCCACAAAATAAAGAGTATGTATGTGTTCAGTCTGTTCAAAAGCACATTTCCTCTACCTTGATACATCTGTTGGATACTCAGGTATGATCCTGCCACAGTTTTCAGGTTCACTTAACCTGTTGCATGTGATGAGGACACAGGCTGAGACACTCCATGATACCAATAGAATAAAACAAACCATGTGCGCACATGGCCAGTAGGGGGAGCACATCAGCACCATTGTCTGAAGAGACTGAAGTAGAACAGCACAGGTTCCACCAGATAGTGATGGACACAGTACAAGGTGGTAAAGGCCAAGCAGTGACAGTCTAGGTCAGAACTGTGGACCCTGATGAGTACACAGTGACAGTGTTGCATCACAAAAAAGAAACAGGATACAGTCAGTATAAATTTGATGTTAAGCTGGTCAGTGCATGTTCAGGTCACACCGTACATCAACCATTTGACATACACCATACATGAGGGACGGGGGGGGGGGTTGATCATATTGATCATCATATGTTCAGCTGGCTGAGGACACTATGGCAAATTGCTTTCTACACATACACACACACACACACACACACACACACACACACACACACACACACACACACACACACACTATTTCACAGAGGTTCGAGATACAGGTCTTGAGATACCAGGTAGCCTGTGTTAGGCACAATTTCCTTCTGCAATGAGCAGGGTCAAATCCAACACTAGGTAAAATAAGCAAATAAGCATCTGCCCAAGGCCTAGTTTTCGCTGGGAAGCATCATAAATGCCAAGCATTAAAACAAAAATAAAGCTTTGCACTGTCACTACATTTTGACATGTGACAGCTCTGATTGCTTTCTTTTATTGGATCAAATGTAGATCCAATGAGGGGGGGGGGAGAGACTTCCTGGAGCTTGTCACAATCAAAGTGGGCCAGTAGCTGACAAATCTCCAATCTAACACTAGCTTAGCTGTGCAATGCTGAGGATATTTCTGTGTTTACTGTGGATCTTGTATGTCTGTGTGTGTGTGCATGTGTGCAGAGGACATGGTAGATATCCTCCATGACTTTGCAGAACATCCTTGATTTTGCCTCATATTTCACCTTCATCCTTGTCATAATCTCAACTCTACATCCCTGTTTTAAGCCTTGTTTGAAACTTGAAAGGCTAACATGAATTACAAATTGCCTCCTTTAAAACATGACTTTTCTAAGCTTCACTAAAACATTTTTATTTCGAAGCATCTAAAGATCAAAGGACATGGAACAAGCTATGGTCAATCATGGGGAGGGGAAGGGTGAGAGCTGTGACAGCAAAGTACTTAAAGTGTAAACAGCAGTTAGGCTGAGAAGTGACTCATAGCACTTTAGCCAATGCTGACTCATTTGCCTACCCATCTGATCCTGTTGTTATTACATTTATTGTAGAAACACTTGTCTTTCTCACTGCAGCTACTGAGAGTTTATAAAGCTCTAAGGTCATGGCAAGGAGGGAGTCTTAGAGGACTGACCTAGAGAACTGCCACATTGGATTGGAAGAGATCACACCCTGCACTGAGGTAAGGAAAGAGATGTAAATACATCTATTATCTTAAAGTGGTTTAAGAAAACACATTTTAATAACCCAAGTGGTTGAACTGCTCTTAGCAAATATCAACAACAGCAATCTGTAAAATACAAAGACGGAACTTTAGTTAGCAATTAGGCAAACTGTAATAAAACAAACTCACACACTACTGTGCCATAATGCATTCAATTAATTGTTTTATATGAGTTTTCCAAATCATTAGATAATGCTCAATTGTATGTTATTCAGAGCATTGTTTTTCATGTCTGGTACATTATCTAGAGCTTTTAAAGTAAGTAGAATTTGAGTACTTTTTAGTTAATTTGTTTGTGTCTTTTTCTTCCTCTGCCTGAGTATTATGCAGTTCTTCTGTCTGCTCTGGTGTCTGTATACAAGAACAACAATGCCTAGTCTCTTAGACAGTTTCATATCTGTCATGCAGAGTT
Organism: Protopterus annectens; assembly: GCF_019279795.1. Taxonomy (NCBI): domain Eukaryota; kingdom Metazoa; phylum Chordata; order Ceratodontiformes; family Protopteridae; genus Protopterus; species Protopterus annectens. The sequence continues at coordinate 1,159,832,760 of NC_056727.1, read as the reverse complement.
GTTATAGATAAATTTTACTGCTTGCGGAAGGAGGATCAAGGTGCAGGTGCAGTTGGATGAGTCTATATATCTGTAGTCCCGGGTTTGATTCCCTCATTTTCCACTAGCCTATTGTGTAACTCTAAACCAGTAAGTAAAGTTGTCCTTGTGAAGAGTCACTAGCATTGTGAGCTTATGACAAATATAAACAAAAACTGACAAAAAAAAAACTGTTTCTGAACATAGCTGTTGTATTTTGCAGTACTTTATCCAGATCTGCTGAACTTGATAGTGAGGATGAGGGAAAGACAGTGCATACAGCTTTCTTTGACTTGGCCAAAGCCTTTGACATAATCCCCCACTTGGGCATCATCAAAAAGCTAACACAACTTGGCATAAATCCCTGTTTCTTCAGGTAGGTGGCCAACTGACTCACCGATAGGACCACAAGGTCAAAATAGGTGCCTCCACCTCTGACAGCAGACCTGTCTCTAGTGGTGTTCTCCAAGGATCTGTCCTAAGACCTCTACTATTTGGCATTTACATTGCTTTGCATTGGTTACCTGTTTTCTACCGGATTTGTTTTAAAGTTTTGTTATTGGTGTTTAAAGCTTTAAATGGTTTGACCCCAACTTATTTATCAGAGATGTTGCATCCTTATGTTCCTGCTCGGGCACTTCGCTCAGAAGATCTGTCTTTGCTTGTGGTCCCAAGGTCACGATTAAAGACGAGGGGAGACAGAGCTTTTTCTGTTGCAGCTCCAAAACTTTGGAATGAGCTTCCACTTTATATTCGGCAGTCTTCTTCAGTGGCAGTTTTTAAATCAAAGCTTAAGACTTATTTTTATGATTTGGCTTTTAGTAGTGTAGGATGATTGATTATGTTTGAATGTTATTATTTTTCATTTTTTGTAAAGCACTTTGGTGGCATTTTTTGTCTGTAAAGTGCTATATAAATAAAATTTGACTTGACTTGACTTGACTTGATTTACTTCTCAAGGGGTACAGGCAAAGACAAAAGGCCTGTGGCTGACCAGGTTTGCAGACGACTATAAGTTGGGTGCTGTCATTGACTCCCTAAATGATGTTAACATACTACAAGAGGGTCTCACAGCAACAGATGACTGGTGCCAAAGTCATAGCCTTAAGTTAAATGCAAAAAAAATGTATTATCATACCATTCAGCGAAAATATAGCTCCTACTGATTACCACATCAACATCAGCCTCCTAAGCACACAACCTGTGGTGAGAGACCTGGGTACACAGGTTGACAACAATCTCACATTCAACCATCATGTAGCGGCAGTGGTCAGAAAAGCCTTTTACATGGTTCATCTCATAAGTAAAGGGATTGCATCCAGAAAAAGGAGGTTATTACCTCTATGTACTCCTCCCTCATTAGGCCAATAATTGAGTACAACACTCCATTTGGTATATACCTCTCCAAACACCTGCACCAACTGCAAGGGCCACAGATACACCTCACAAAGAAAATCCATGGCCTCTGACACCTATTCTATGTGGACAGGCTCAAATCACTACCACTGTATTTTATCTTTGGAAACATCTGCTTGGGTAAACAAAAAAAATGTTCTTACAGGGACCTACCAATACAAGAAATGCTGTTCCTGCCTTTTCCTCACATTTTATAGATATGTATTACATGGAGGGTGGTGCTGTCAATACAAAACATATATTTAATTATTATTTTGTTAGTTGTTTACATCTACTGTGATATTGCTTTTGTATACATTATAGTATGTCAGCTCATTATTAGTTAAATGTAGGAACTGCAGTGCCAAAGATATTGGGTAATGTCTGCTAGTAGAAAATCTGAATAAAAGCACAAAGCGAATGAAGATTTGTCTTGACATTGTATAATAAATTGATGTACTTACATGTTTGTATACTTTTGTCATTCAATTTTTTTTTATTCGTGTCTTAGTAGTATCCTATAATACTGCTGGAAATGGAAGGAGTGCTATGCAAATTTTATGCTATGAAGGTATCTACATTTTTGTTCAGATGAACCCACTTTTCAAGAAGAGTTGCGCATATTTTTGATGTCTGCAGATTAAAACTCGTGGTTGTCATTAACATTATGTACGTTTTATTGTTCAGTAAATGCGTGCTGTTGCAAAACCTTTTGTACAGTTACTTTTTCAAGTGAATTCAATTTGCCTGTCTGGCTCTCATCTGCCCCAGATTTTGCAGAACATTTCTGATATTACCTCATGTTTTAGTTGTCCCTAATAAAATGTGATTTTCTTTCCTAAGTCACTGAGGATTACAGTCAGTATAATGACATATTTTAGAGTTTCGTAGTTCTTAATGTTGAGAAAATGTGTGTTGATGCAAAACCTGTCATGCTATTTTTTCAGTGAATTAACATTTTCTGCCTGCTTATCTTTCTCTGATTTTGTGAAATATTTTACGTATTTCCTTATATTTTCAATATCTCTTGTAAAACCTGATTTTTTTTCTATAAAACCACAGAGGAATACTGTCAGGCAATATAACATCAGTCATTATTATTCCATACTTCTTATTGTTCAGCAAATGTATGTCAATCCAAAATCGTTTGTGCCGCTTTTTCAGTGAAATCGAGTTGCTTGCTTGCCTCTTGTATGTCTCCAGCTTTTCAAAATGGTTCTGATATTGCCTTACGGTTTTGTCCTTTTCCCTCATTAGATTCTTCATTTTCTAGTAAATCACTGACGAGTCAGTTAATAATGCCAGCCTTTAGAGTTTCCTGGATCTTAATACTCAGGAAATGCGTGACCACGCAGCACCTATTGTTCTGTTAAATTTAAACCATATTACAGTTACCTGAAACAGAGCTGCTAGCAAACTGCTTCTTGTAGTCAGACATACAGGGCTAGATTCCCTGTTGCATTCTTTAGCCTACTGTGTTAATTTGAGCAAGTCACTAAATCCAACTCTCCTCCTGAGGTGTTCATAAAAGGGGCTCTTTGTCCTTTGAATTTACCTGGATAACAAATCAACAAATCAAAAATAATATTTAAAATGTACAGCCTCCCAATATTTTTGGCTTTGTTTGGAATTCTTGAGCAAAGACTTTGAAAATTATTTTGATCTGTTACAAGCAGAAGTTGTGTTTTTTTTCAAACTACTGTAGATAACAGAAATTAAACAACAGAGGTGTTTGAGATTTAGACCTTGACTCCTTCCGAAAACATTTTGTGATGCAAACTGTGTTATTCTAACAACTTTCTTTGTATCTAAGAAAGATCTTTGCAATCTCTTCCTGATTTTGTGCATCTCTGATAATGGAGCAAAGAAGTTGAGAAGATAGAGAGAAGATGCACTGGGTTGCATTTAATGGTTCAGACAGCAATGAAATGAAATATATTTCCTGGCCATTAATTTTGCACTATATTGTTCTGGCAGCAGAGATGACATACATTTCTGAGCCATTGTTTATATATTTATCCATTTGTTTGATCCATCCATCCACAACCCTTTCATTTCCCACATGTGGTTAGGGTGTCACTTCAACAGTGACAATCATCGAACCAAAGTTCACGTCTCCAGGTTGCTAGCCCTGCCACCATTGTTCTTCCATACCAGTCATGTGCACACAAACTCATACCCGTGGCTAATTTACAGTGTCCAATCCACCTACTGCATGTTTTGGAATGTGGGAAGAAACTGGAGCACCTGGAGAAACCCATGTGAACAAAGGAGGGATATACTGACTCCACACAGAAGGCATCCGAGCCAACTGTAAGATGACAGTGTTATCCATTGCACCACTGTGCCACCCTATTTGTTCATTTGATCTGAATGGTTATAGCCATACAAGTGACTGTAAATTATGGTCACATCTGTGTGTGTGTGTGTGTGTGTGTGTGTGTGTGTGTGTGTGTGTGTGTGTGTGTGTGTGCGCGTGTGTGTGTATTTGTATGTGCCTCTGTCTCTGTGTGTGTGTGTGTGTGTGTGTGTGTGTGTGTGTATATGCTTATGCTGCACTCCTCAATTTTGCCTCATATTTGTGGATGGATTCTCATACAATTTGTACTTTTCTGGTGAAGTATTGTGGACTGCAGCTACTAAATAACAATAGATGTTAAGTTTTACACTTTATATCATTTGGAAAATGCTTGCTAACACAAATCTGTTATACTAGCAACTCTGTAGGTATAAAGAGCTATATTTAAAATATGTTCCTTATTTTGTTTTTTTCCACGGGCATGGAGATCAATAGGCTGCAGTATACAGCAGTGAAATGAAATATACTTCTAAACCATTATGAGTATATGTTCATTCATTTGATCACAAATAAAGAACTGTGAAGTAAACAGTCATACAAGGTGCCAAGGTGCTGTAAATTATGGTTACATCTGTGTGTGTGTGTGTGTGTGTGTGTGTGTGTGTGTGTGTGTGTGTGTGTGTGTGTGTGCGTGTGTGTATGTGTGCTAATACTTGGTTCTTTCATCTCACAGTACTTATAAGATAAAGGAAGAAATATAGTAAACCAGAGCATCATCATGTCAGCCATGTTCTTTTGGTATGTTCCTTGGTGTCCTTGTTTTGTTGACTGCTTATTATCTGGTTGTGAATACACTGGACAGCATGAAGTCTACAAATGTAATGTTAATATTTTAACTAAGAATACATTTTTAAATTACCTTGTTTTTTTCCAGAAACATGGGTAGTGCAGATGAATAAAGTTATACATGGTTACTGAGTTGCTTCCTTCAGTGTAGGGTTTGAAGCTCCCAGCCTTTGTTCATCTACTGTATGACTCTAACAATGCCCCTTTACCAAACAGTGTTCCTAGGCTGCCCCTACAAAAAGGCACTTGCATCCGGTGAACTCTCCCAGGTTGTTGGCAAATTAATTATGTGTTGTTTTCTTTAAATCCCTGCACCCTTCACATAGCTGCTAATTAGTGTTTTGCTACATGATATACAATTATTAAAACTATTACATCTATTGTTTGTAGGTTCATAGGAGATTACTATGCTAACAGCTCAAGAGCCTTCACAAGCTTAGCCAGTCTTACCGAGATTTTGCCCAATTTTCTGTCTCTAAGGTAAAATTAACAAGGGTCAACAAGTGGGATTTTGACTATTTTTACAGTCTGCCACTGTCCATAAGGGACAAGGGCACCACCCCAGGAGTGAATTTACGATTTCACATCCATTGGTCTAGATTGTGCTTGCAGATGACCAGGGTAAGGCTCTGTTTTACGTGAATAGGAAGCGTATTCCAGAGGAGGGGCAACCCTGGGACAAATAGCTTTAATTCCAGCATTATCTATTCATATCAAAGATCAGGTTTAGATCTTCAGATGCACTTTCAATAAATATGAATTTCAAGGGGAAAGATGTTTACCATTGCTCATGCTAAGTCTGTTTTCAATGACAGAGTTTTTTTTTTGTCTGTGTTTTATTTAGCAAATGTTCGTTATTTTTTTCTGAGAAAAAATTTAAAATAAAAGTTTTAAAGTAAATCGAAAACTCTGTAACCATTGCAAAAAAAAAAAAAAGGAAAAAATAAAATGCCCTGCACACTAACAGGTTTGGACAGTGTTTTATGGTAGCTAGAGTGAGATAGCCAAGTAATGGGATACTGGCTGGTTTGGCTGGGGAGGCAGTCCATTTTCCCACCTAAGGCAAAATTTGACCATGATTCAGCTCTGAAAATGGAATGGGATGCCATTAAGAAACCATAACCTGTGACTACTATTCTAGTTTGTTGAACAGAGAATTTAGGTCCTCTTGGCATAGATGATGTGTGACTATGGGACTTTGACCTGAATGGAGTCCACTAGCTAGGTGTCCTGCCAGTGGAAGTTGGGTATTGTCTCCACCCATGACAAGAACTGACAGTGTATCAAACATTTCCAGACATAGTTAAGGACTGTGCACTCTCAGATGGGCTCTTACACAACCATCCCAGGTATGTATCCTGTCTCAGTCTCTGTCAACATTGCAGATAAGGGGAGTGGTGGTAGCTGAACCTATCTTCTCTAGGGAGTAAAGATGGAAGTGTTTTGTGCCTTCACAGAACTCATAATATCATTTAGAACTGTATTCCTGTACTCCATATCTCCACAGATTGACAGCTTGGTGAAATTGTCATGAATCCCTTGAAACACAACAATCAGTTCCATGGCAGACTGGTTGCAGCAATTGGGCCTGAAAATTTGTCCATCTCATCTGGTGATTTGATCCAGAATGCCACCAACATGTCAGGTGAAAATTATGACATCAACAATATCAGGCACGCCTCCAGGGCTATACAAATTTATGCAGTGGGAGGTATAGCTATATTAGGTGTGGTTTGTGATGCTGCAGCATGGAGCATTGCTGGCACTCATAAGCATTGAATAACCCTCCACCTATGGTAGTGAACACTTTGACTGCAGAGCCTCTGCAAGGTTGTGCCTTCATGAAGTACTGTGATTGGATGTCCTACAAGGATGGATGGAGACAGACAGTGCCAATTTGTCATATGACTATTACTCAGGTATTTGTGTTTCATCATCATATCAGCTCTTGTATAAGTGAAGACATTAACCTTTTGTCTTACCTCAGTGTTTACTGGTGTCATCATAGCAGTAGTTTGCCCTGTAAATGCACAATAAAAGACACAAGGGTATGAGTTTAGGTATGTGTGCTACAACTATGCCCCCGTGGTATGCACTGAAAGGATATCCATATAAGACATATCATACATTCTCAGCCTACTTCTGTTACCTTCCTAATGGGGAAGGACACCTGAATTTCATATAGCAAGACATAAACAACCTATGCTGTAGTCAGCCTATAGTGTATAAATGCAAGTTGCAGCACAGACATGTTTGATACATTAGTCTAACCTGGTGCACCATCCATTGAGATGTGATAGGGTAGTTCCATCCTAACACTAGCATTAACTCTTCTGGAAATGATTTCCAGACTGTTGTTTCCCTGTAGGGAAACAACAACTCTCCTGTCTCTTTTAGACTGCTGCTCCCAGGTGCTCACCCTCAGTGGGGTATATCTCATCTGCTATAGAATGTGCCTTTGCCTTAGCATGAAACAGTATGTAGGTAGACATTGAAGTAATATGCAATTGCACCCACAAGGCATTTATATCATTGACCACTGTCTACCACACCTGGTTGTATAATGGGTGAGCAATATGCATTCTCTCTAACTGCTGCTGTCCTTGTAATCTAAGTGGATTAAGCAGATCATTATTTTCTGCAGGGCTAAAATTGTCCACAGTCTGCCATTCACCTTGTTCTCTGTATATACCGACACCTGTGAGCACATGACATAGAAAGCTATGGAGTATATACAGCTGGGATTGTTGGGATGACAGCTACAAAAAATGGATAGACTATGTATACCATACTATGCTTAAAAAAACAGCTATTGGGGTATACCATAATACAACTGGGGAGGACATATGTAGTAATACAAACAGCAGATGAACATATGCAGCACTAGAATATATTCACTCCCCACAGGGCTTATCTTTTTGTTAGGCCCTGCAAATATGCATAGGATAAACATTTATTTGTACTGTCAGCATTAAGCCACACCTAGGAAACAGTGGTGATGCAGTTTTGTATGGTACATCGGGGGGGGGGGGGGGTTCTAGCTACACAGGTATTGGGTTGCTGTATCTGACACTGAAAGCTACCATATACATTACACACACCATATAATCACCATGAGTTGTGACAGGTATGTACAAGGACAGATTGTTCTAATATCAATGGCCACTTTTTTGCTAGTGCTATCTATGTACAATTTATGCATATAAGTACACATATTCATATTGTTAGATTTATATAATGTGTGAACTGGTGGTAAAGAGTAAACATCCTTAAGAAGAAAACACCTTTTACTACATACAGGCATGGTACTAGGTACCTCATCAGAACTGCCTATGGTTCCAGAAAGTGCAGATATTCTTCCTAATTTTGTTGCCCAGGAATATACTATACCTTCCCAGATCTTCACAACTTAGCACCCAACATAGGGGTTCACCATGAAACAATGCAGATGTATCTCTCTTTGTGTGACACACAGTAAAATTAGACAAGGTGGCATAAATATGTATAAATCCCTTTATTTTCAAGCTGCACTTCGGAGATTTAAAGAGCAGCTGGATGCCCGTACACCCCACTAACAGCTCATGACTGTGCAACCTGCATAAGTAATTTTATTGTGCTACTTCACAACTATGCTTGAATCAGAAATCATATTGTAAGAGTGATTTACAGGTTGCTATTTAATCCTCATGAACGAGCCACCATTTTTGAATGTATTTATAGAAGTATGGCAGCTTTTCTAATGCTGACTAAAGGTCATGAAGGAAAATGAGATTGTGGTCTATCTCCTATATGACCAGTTGAGGAAATGCCTACTGGGTCCCTATGATATTCAGTTCAGAAAAATAGATGCTTGGTATAACATGGCTAAGGTGTGGCTTCCTAGCATTATCAGGTGAGGAAAACAATACAGGCATTGATATGATGATCTAAGGAACCACAACCCTGATGATCTCCACATATGGAAAGTGAGGTTCAGGCAACAATACTCCAAGTGGTATTGTGTACATATTTCACTACACAGATATTTATTTTTGTGTATTTGTTATGCTGACAACTTAAGTACCACAAAAATCAGCTACCTGCATGAAGTTCTGTCTCACTTTGGATGTTAATTCCTACCTGCATTGTGACCCAATGCTACCAAGCTATGGAAGCCTTGCACAGAAGTTCAGTGTATCCCTATGAATACCAGTTAAAATATTTATAATTTATGCAGTAGTGGGGGCAAAGAGTAACACACAAATTGTTACCATATTGCAACATTGCAGGTAAAAAAGCAAGGAAATACAGATATTAGGTGATATATACTTTCAAAATATTAACAAAATCAAGAAAAATTAGCCCAAGGGTACACATCCACATTTCCGTCTCAACAAATGCAAAGGAATTGTCAGCTTTCACCATACCCAACTTCGTGAATTTTCTGAAGGCTATGCTGTCAGCAGCTCAAATATCTCTCATTATTTAAGTGTGAGGTACAGTCAAAAATGTGAGAGAAATCATGGAATTCTGTTAAAGCAGGAACAAGTGCGAAGTATGCCTAAACTGTTGGAAAGAGATATCTTTCAAGCATGACAATGGTGCCCCAAAAATACCATTTTTCTTTAGCATTCCCAACAGTAATGTGCAGTCAAAAGAACCCATGGGTGAAGATCCTCAGGTCATTTATTCCCACATACGCCACTACAGTGCCATAGTCATGCTTGTCTGGTTTAAGGAACCTTAGGCTCTTTGTGATATCATAGAACCTGGCATTGGACAAGCAGCTTACAGTCACCCAGCTGTTGTCCAGTCTGGTGGAGTTTGGAGTCTGTATGCCTAACTATAGAGTCCCCTCTGACTAAGATCATTTCCTGTATGGAAGCAGACTGAGTCGGCCTTACAGTCTTAGGCCTGCTTTCCTGATTACTCTTGGGTGGTCTGTCTGGAGTTTTAATATGAGAGTGGAGAAAGAATGGGTGTTGCCTTGTGCATTAGAGGCTGATACCATTTAATGTGCATTATAGGAGGCACTGACATTTTTTTTTCTTTACAGCCACTGCATAAGTTATGGGCTTAGTACTGTGTTGTGACGTGACTCGTGGTATTGTGGATGAATGCAGAGAGACATGATGGAACTTACTGTGTATGCGTCAGAGACAGGCACAACACTGGTCTTGAGTAGTATCTTGCCTTCACCAAGAATGATGCCTGGATACCAAGATAAGATGATTTACTTTAGCTGGTATCATTCTAAGGGGATCTCACCAGTACTGCCTTGTGATGACATACCACAGGATGGAGCTAGACTGAGTTTGGTTAAAAAAAGGTATAAATTTAAAGCAACAGTTATGTTATACAGTTAGATGGAATGGACTTAAGACAAATAAGTTAATGGGAAAGGAACTTATCCATGTAGTAGTTGTAGTTTTTGTAAATTTATATATACGGATAATATATTTGTACATCCAGTTACAAAACACAGCTGCAAAAACTGTGCTTACTCAGATTGTAACTCTATGAACTTGGTTTTTTTTTTGCTATATGTAATTCTTGGCAAGACTAAGAAAATTAAAAGAAATAATTTGTAATCATCTATCTGAAATACAAAGGTAATTTTATAGTAATTGCTCTCTATAAGCATATAAGTGACTTTGGGGACACTCACTAATTTAAGATTATGATGCTACAATATATACCTTTTAACTTTAGGGGAGGTGAAACAACAGCAAAAACTGAATGCATGGAGTATCGTGGGATAAATGAATTAAGGGCAGATAAAGGCCCTAGACTAAATGTAGTAAATAATGTTAAACCCATTTTGAAAATGAAACAGTGGCTTTTCTTACAAATAAATTTGATTTGTTTTTCAGTACAATTGGCTATAGTCGTTAAACACCTTAAAAAATGGTACTGATTACCCATTACATACACGGTAATAAGTTCTTGTGAATGAGAATTACTCACACTGCGTATGTTGTAATTAGCCTTTAAAAGCATTATTTTCATCATATACACTATAACTAGCTCTCATTTGCAGACCTCTTGCCACATGCATTATAGCTAGTTCTTGAGTAACACTGACCTTACATGCACTTAGAGAATTACTGCCATTACATTCACTATGGCTAGTTTTTGGAGCAATACTCCTACTGCATGCAGTATAATAGATTATGATCAGGCCTCCGATCATAACCAGCTTATTATGTGTTTGAGCCTTGGATGCCAAGAAATTCACCTGTGTCACAATTCTTTGTAGTATGTGGAGATCTATCTGCTCTGTGTACTACTAGTGACTGAAAACTGAAAAATAAATATGCAGTGTCTTCTGTTGGTATAGCAGTAGAGAAGTGTATAACGTCCTTACGTACTCCCTGTGTAAGGGAAGCAGTCTGAGTCAAAGCAGTGGCTGTAATGTAGCAGACAGTAAGTAGAAACGGGAGCTGAAATGAAGCTGTTTCTTGTCCTGCTGCTGCTGTTTTTTGGTCTGCACTGTCTGCATTTAGTGCCATATTCAACTTAGCAGAGTGTAAGGTTGTTAATTTCGTGTCTCACGCTAGACTTGTGCTGATCCACAATGCAGTTTAACCACTCTTTAGTGTTATCACAGCATCCCATATAATACATAACTAGTTTTTAAGAGTACTACTCATACCCTGTATACTATAACTAGTGTTTTGGGGCATTATTTCCATCACATAACCTATAACTAGTTATCATAAACAGTTTCCACTACATCTACTATAACTAGTCCTTTAGAACATTACTTAAATTATGTCAGCTGCTGAAGATAGTGGCTAACTAAATGCACAGACACAACACAGGCATTTGTTGTGGCTTTAGAAAGATGCAAAATAAAAAAAATACATTACCTGATGACTTTCAGGTCAAATTACTTCCTCAAAATCACACTTTGTACATGGAGGCAGTGGGAACTGAACATAGATCAGTAGAATAAATACCAATAGTAACTCATAACCTTAATTCTGAGATAAACTGCCACCCAGAGGGGGGTTCAGAACATATTTTTCATACTTTACCGCATAAAACTTAAAACATTTGCTCTGATACTTGAACATCATCTTCCCAGGCACTGTAGCTACAAATTCACTCAGATTCAAGTAACATACCTAAGTCAAGTTTGCGACCCCTGCTTCCCATCTAGGTTTCCATGCCAGTAGCATGCTAGCTGTCCTGATAAGGCAGGAACTACAGTGGGATGGTTAGACAGCCCCACAGCTGCAGAATACACTTGGATAAAACCAAGTAGAAGCTCTATAGTATCACAGAGATTTTTTCTGTCAGTTTTGTTTTCTTACATGAAGTGAGATTGTAACCTGAAAAATTAAAAGTACACTCATACAGTATTAGTACACTTCATAAATATTGATGACAAAGAGCTGAATGCCATCCTTAGTGTGCTCTGCATACCTGTCACTGCCTCACCCTTTTATTAAATCCAAATACACCTTGAGACTGGTGAAACAGTACGACTCTCTTGAGCTACTCCTGGTCCAATTAACTATAGGTAAAATACCCTTCCACATCATCATGAGCTACAGGTCCCCCATCATGAACCAGGAGAAGAACACTGCCTACATGGACTTGCTAGAGTCACTCAGTTTATAGCCAAACACCTTGGTCATGGGACTTTAAAACTATCAATTCATCAATTGGGCATCTTACATGAGCACAAACATGACCACTATGAGGTTCCTTGACTTTGTTAACTTAAATGTCCTGGAACAGCTGGTCTGCACCCACACAAGGGGCTCAAATGTCCTGGCCCTAGTGCTCACCAACATGGAGGGGTCACTGTACTACTCCCTGTGTGTTGCCCTCCCTGGTAAGTTCAGACCAGAAATCTGTCTTTTTTGAAGTAAAGATCAAATCTAACACCTCCCACAGAAGTAAAAAAAAAATGAAAAATTTCTCAAAAGCAAACTATTGTCTACTAAGCAACAGGATAAAAAGTTTTAAAGCCCCTGCCAACATAGCCAACAATGTCTCCTATGCAGAGGAATACACAAATGCCCTATATAGCTACTCAAACAAATGTATTGACTCTACTGTACCTAACAGGATCAAAACCATGTCTTCCTGTAAAAACAAGCCACCCCAGTGGACTGTAAGTATAAATAAGTTATACAACAAAGAAAGAAACTGATATCTAAGAACAGGAGGGAACTTGCTCAACAGTGGAACAATGCCCTCCACAGTTTGAACAAGCAAATCAGATATCTTGTTAAGACCCCTAAGGCTAGCTATGAGATTAAATTAGCATCCCTAGCTAAAGACAATCATAAAGCATTCATTAGCTATGTCCAAAACATAAAATGGAATGCCCAACTGTGTGCCAAACTTATAGTGGATGGTACCAATTACACTGAACCGAAGGAAATTGCCAACCTGCTAGCCAACAGATTTGGCAGTAACTTGACCCCCCTGTCCCCAACAGACATACCCCAAAGCATTCTTGACACCAGTTCTGTACTGGATATCTCCAAAGAACAGGTCATACTAGTACCCTCCAAGGCCAAAAATATGGTGCCTCTATAGGACCAGATAATATCCCAGGTTGCTTACTAAACAATCTGAAACAAGACCTAGTGGAACCACTCAGCACACTCTTTAACCATAGCCTGAGAACAGGCTTGGCCCTGGCAGAGTGGGGAACAGCAACAGTAATCACCTTGCACAAAGAGGATCCATCAACTCACCCTGGGAACTATCTACCCTTAAATCTAACCCGCCTTAATTGCAGTGCCATTGAAATAATCATCATAGACCTTATTCACAAGGACATAGGTGACCTTCAAACTACTGACCCAAGCCAGTTTGCTTTTGTCAAGGTTAGATCTTGCTTATTAAACCTAGTGGACTTCTTTAAGAATGTCACTAAAGCCCTGGATGAGGGAAAAGCAGTACATACTGCCTATCTTGATTTAGCCAAGATCTTTGACATAATTACCCATTCGGGTATCATGCAGAAACTCTTCCAACTGGAGAGTAATCCATACATTACTAGATGGGTATCCAACTGGCTCAAAGACAGAATGCACACTGTCAAAATTGGGGACACCTCCACCAGTAGACCAGTTACCAGTGGGGTACCACAGGAATCTTTGCTGGGCAGTCTACTGTTTGGAATCCATTTCTCTGAAGTCCAGGCAAAGGTAGATGTTCTGTGGCTTACCAAGTTTGCAGATGACTGTAAACTGGGTGCAATCATAGAGTCCTCCAACAATGTTATCATATTACAGAAAGGGCTGACACATACAAATGATTGATACCAAACTCACGGACTAAAACTTAATGCAAAAAAATGCCTCATTATCCCCTTTGACAAAGAAGCAGCCCCTGCTAATTATGATATAGATATCACCCCTCTATGCTCAAATTCAGTGGTGTGAGACTTGGGAACACAAGTTGATAGGAATCTAAACATCAATCACTATGTGTCCATAGTGGTAAGAAAAGTATTCTACATTGCACATCTCATAAATAATGACATCATATCAAAGGCAAGGGAGGTTATAATTCTGTTGTATTTGACCTTTATCAGATCACTAATTGAATACAATGCTCTCTTCTGTATGTACTTTACCAGACACCTGCAGCAACTGGAGAGACCAGAGAGGTTTTAAACCCAGAGAATATAGGGTTTCCAAAACATGACATACATGGAAATACTGCAAGCCCTGTCATTGTACTCTGTAACATACCAGCTGCTGAGAGGCAACTCTTCCCTAATGGAAATGCAGCACATCTGCAAATCAAATGGGACAAGAATAACTCACTCCAGAGATCTCAACCTAGCCTGTGACATTAACATAACATTCTGAAGAGACAGATATATCTCCCAGCAATTGATGTTCCTCTGGAATAAGCTCCCACTCCATGTGAAGCAGAGCTCCTCAATGACCCTATTCAAGCGCAATCTTGACAACTGGATAGGTGACCATAAATTCACCCTGGAGGTGGCACCTATGTCACTCATGAACAGGGGCAGTTAGTGCTGATCTCAGAATTGCTCTGCTAAAAAGGCCAGCTAAATATGTTTTTATACAGCTAGGTTTGTAAAGGCATTATGGCCATTAGCCTAGTAACTTCCTATGAACTTATGAGCCTATAAGATACCTTCAAGACAATCTGTACACAGAGTTCAGTTGATGTTTTTATTTACGTATAGACTACATAAATAAACAAATACAATTAAGAGACAGCTATGTAAGAATGCAAAAGGGAACATGATACTGGTGGAATTTATTGGATTGACAGGACAACAGGAATTATAACCTGAAATCTCATGAGACAATACTGTGAACAAAGCACACTATTCTCTCCTCACAAAACTGAAACTCAGTGCAATGCAGTACCAAGGAAATTATTCAGGGTCAGCAGGAGAGGTCTGTGTAGAGTGTCTTATCAATTAAGATGGATTCATTGGGAGCCAAACCCTGAAAGGACTAAGGCCTTAAAAGAGCAGAAAAAGAATAAACATTTTATACTGAGAAAATACTTCTAACCTGTATATGAATGTGTATCCACATGAATAGAAAAGGAACACATGGGACGTCAGAAGAGATACACAGAGGAAATGTGAGACATGTGTTACCCTGCTTGCCCATAAGGATCTGCTTAAATGTTGCTTACATGTCAGACAAAGCATATTAAGAGACTGTTCATGTAGGTAGAATGCAGGGCAGAATGACCAAGACAATGGAGGGAGAGTATTCTCTTGACAGTACAGGGCAGAATGATGCACTTATACCTGTGCTGTGATTCCTATCCAGATTACAGCTCCCCCACTCAAACACCACCCCCGGGATTCATGAACGTTGCGCCAGGCGGACGCATAGCGTAGGCGTTACAATGCCAAATATGGTCGCCGAGCGATTCAGGTACGATCCAATCCCACGTGCACTACCGGCGTGTGCCGGATATGCGCCGCCTCTGGCATAGGTATGTTAAACACCCCATGTGCGGTGTTGCACCATGCAAATGAAGGCATATAGTGATCCACGAAGTGGTGCAGGCGTAGCATAAGGGCACGGCAATGTAAACCAAAAAAAAACGGTTTACATTTACCTAAACATGACATAGGAGTAACGGAAGGCTGTCAACGTCAGGTATCACACTGTTGCCACATGCCAATGGCGAAAGACTCAGAGAATGTCAAAAGAAAACATGCACAACACGTAAATAATGACATAAATGGTATGTCCACAGAAACACACAGCAGAACCCCAGGACATGTCCGCGGAAGGTGCTAAACAATGAAATAATATGACAATGTCATAAAAGAGCAGTGTAATACACATCAGCTTCACAGCCACAATACACCATGGTATGCATGGAAAGCCCCATCCACGGTGCAAGGGTTGCCAAGGAGTCACGGCAGTGTTCGGCGCAGTAACTATGAATTAGTAGTCAATGCCATGCAAATGAGGCAGATGATACTGAATCGCAAAACCCCCGCCAGCGTAAGGCTGGACCAAATGGCACAGCGGTAATACACTGAGGAGTGGCTCAGAGGGAAAACATGTCAACCGCAGAGGGGTGTGCCACTGTAGGAGGAAGCACGTTGGAGCCCAGCAAACATGGGCTGTACATCGCACATCACAGCAGCAGGACCGGCGTGTGGGGAAATAGTTGAGCTGAGAGCACACAATGCGCGCAGAGATGCATATGCACGAGGATGACTACGTTCCCTTAACCCAGTCATGTGACGCCCGCCCCGTCAACAACAACGGATACAGGAAGGTGATGCTGAGAATATGAGGAAATGCGGAAGCAGTGAAATTGGAGTAGTAATGAGCAATCGACACCAATAAACCCACGAAGGCCAATTGGCGGCAGCTGACAACTCTGCATGCAGAAACCTGCAAAACGGGATAGGGGAGGCATATGAATGCAAAGAAAGTAGGGGAGGTAGCAGATTGCAAAGAGCGAAGAACTGACACAGCAGAGCCAAGTAGACAGGCAGCATAACGGTGGCGGCAGACAAAACGCACGATATGCCATGTCCCAGAAACTACACATGACAGGGCTCTGCAGGATGCAAGCCAGGAAATAGTAGGCACAACGTGCAGAAACAGTAAGGTAAGGTCGAAAGCTAATCCAATGCAGGCAAGAGTAATGCAACACCAAAGGCAACAGCGTTGCAGTGCCAATGGTAAAACACGGAAGATAATCCACAGATACGGCCGCACAGACACACCCTATGACATCACCGGGTGTACAGCACAACAGTATAAAGTGTGAATGCACACAACACACAGCCGTGTATTCCCAAACGCCGCACTCTAGGTGTAAACACATGGGGAACTTTTAAAATGTACATGTTGGGTGCCGCCGTGGCCGTGATCCATCAGCATGTGTTAGAGACAGACGGAGTTGTGGAGGATGGTGCCGACAACTACTGTAGGCCTCAGAGGAGAAGGAGAGTGTTCAGACCAAGGGTAACCTACCAGGGGCTACAAGACCTGGAGATAGTAGAGCATTACAGGGTGGATAGGGACACTCTACAGCAAATAGCGGAGCTGTGCTGGCCACGCTTGAGAACAAGAAACAACAGAGGGGAGCCCATCCCAGTGGACACAAAGGTATGTGTAAGCTTGCGAATACTGGCCACAGGTACCTTTCAAAGGCCAACTGGGGATATAATGGGTATCTCACAGGCATCAGCATCCAGGGTACTATACCAGTTTGTGGATGCCATGTTACCACATGCCAATGAGCATATATACTTCCCCAGATCTCAGGAGGAGTTGGCTAGCAATATGCGCCACTTCCACCGTGTGGCACAATACCCGGAGGTACTGGGTGCGATAGACTGTACGCACATACAAATCAAGTCACCACCTGGGGAGCAGGGTAGACGCTACATAAACCACAAGGGATTCCCCTCCATCAATTGCCAGGTCGTGTGCAATGCGCAGGGCATTATCATGGATGTGTGTGCTGGCAGCCCTGGAAGCTACCACGACTCCCATATCTGGCATGCCTCACAGCTGTATCAGGTATTCGCCAGGGGGGACATCACACAAGGCCACCTTGTGGGGGATGCTGGCTATGCACTGGAGCCGTGGATGATGACTCCCATCATAAATGCACACACACACATGCAAGAACGCCATAATGAGGCACACGCACAAACCAGAATAATCATAGAGTGTGTGTTTGGGATGCTGAAATCACAGTTCCGGTGCTTGGATACATCCGGTGGAGCCCTGCAGTACTCTCCAGGCACATGTGCCCACATATTCATAGTATGTGCCATGCTACATAATATGATCCTGCGGAATCAGCTGCTGCAGGGACATAATGGTGAAGGGCCACAAAGCCCACCACAACTGCCAAGGCCAGTACAGGCACAGAGGGTTCAGGACCATGAACACACTGTGCCAGCCCCAGTAGGCAGACGGAGGAGTACCCAATATGCCTATGCCCTGGCAAAGAGGGAACGTATAGCACATACTCTGACAGCGTAGGCCCCATGGACTGACACCTCCCTACCTGCACACACAGTGAAATGGATGGCACACAAACATGGCCACCCGTAAAGTGTACTGTATGGGTGGCCCCATGTGTGACTCCAACATAGGCAGCACCCAAACACTGCACACCCAACAGCTAGCGGAGCATGGAACACCAACACCTGAACCATACGTGGGTCCTACAGCAGACGGCGTTGCTGTATGCTGCCACGTTCGCCGCAAGGTGTATACATATAGACATGTACATATGTGCATATACAGATATGGAGATAGATATAATTACACACATAGAAATATATGTACCATATACATATAAAGTACAACAGGTAAGACAGGGAATCAGAGGGATGCAAGGTGACAGAGAAGTAACACGTGATATCTGTACATAGTAAACATAGTGAACTACAACCTGAGCATCCAGGAGGTTTAACAGAACAGGAAACCGCCACCCATGGAAAGGTCAACATATCAAAATGCATAACCACGAGTCGGGATGATCGCCAGGCCACAGTACAGTAACAGTACATGTGCGGGTAATACTATGATGATATGAGGGGGGAGGTAGACACTGCCACCGGTGATGCGGGCCACGCAGGTACTGTGTGCAACCATCCCTGTGACTGCCGCAGTATGTGTATGTGTGCGGTGACGGTGCTGTGTGTTCCGCTGTGCGAGTGTAATGTGTGTGCCACTGTAAAATGTGTATGTTGGTGCCATGTGACAGGCGGAGTGGAACAACATGTGTAGGCATACAGTATAGGAACCACAGGTGTATGTACACCAGTACTCCCAAAGTAGTACTGAGAGCCCCTCCCTGGCTAGGCGTGTGGTGACGTATAACGATGCAAAGTGAAAATGTCCCAGAATGTACCACAGGAATATAGCCAACATGAAATGGAAAGGACGTATGTACAACTCATGACCGCATGTATGACACCGATATGCTAATTGCAAAACGATACGTCGGCAAAGTTACACAGCAACAGGTATGTACCGTGGAAATACGCATATGCTACCCCGGTACTGATCATGGCCACGTATCGGCCCGTAAACACCGCTGTGTGTACTACAAGTGTCAAACAAGCAATCGCCACCTGAATAGGTGGCAACCACTAGCAAACAGGCCGTCCCAAGTACAGGACCACAATGACTGTAAATATCCGGGGCAGAATGACAATGGATAGTCGTCACGTACAAACAACCGCAGATATACCACCGATGTGATGGAGGAATACATGCAGGAAGCACACACGCAGGCGATACCAACACCACATGACAACAACACAACCTACACTCCCAGAACAACAGACAAGTAACTGCCAACTTCCCAGGCAGGGATGGAGCACACAGACAAGCATACCGTGTATGTAGAGATGCAAGGCCCACAACCCGTATCCATCACCTACAACCTCCGATATTCCCCATCGCACATATCAAAGGGATACAAGCCATAATAGCAGCACAAACATACAGGCAGTCAATGACAGCTGCATAACCGCAACATCTCGCGTGGGAAACACTATCAACAGCGGATGCATACTTGCATCCGTTGTTTAAAGGAATACAACAGCTATGTTATACATCCGAATGCAAAACACCATCAACAGACGCCGTCAGGACAGGTACACCCACATGTCGAACAGAATACCATACCCAACACACACAATCCACGGCTAACACCAGTGCAAAATGTACCTGATGCCACACATAGCGGCTGCTGTTACACATAACATAACACAATACAGACCATCTCCATGAAGGTAGGGCAAATAACCAACGCCCAGGTGAGGAATGCAACCATGCCCTAGTTACGACGCGTAATGTACGAATGGAGTAGATGCACAGGTGATATGCGCACAAGTACACACTGAGGAACAGCCATTGGTGTGATGAACCCACATGTTGCAGGTAACGACGGATATAAAGATGACTCCCAGGATATTCAAATCGTATGCTCATACCGAACTACAACCCACAAAGGATAGAGTGAGAAAACGCAATAGCGAGACACGCGACAAAAAACGGAAGGAAACACATAAAAGGTATGTAGAACCCACGATATGTACGGGTGTGTAACGCATGATGTGTATGGCGAATCTGCACTGTATGTGAACGGTGTTTGTAAGTATGGATACTTGTACATAATGCAGAGAGTGGTGAAAGGTGGTTATGTAGTGCTATCCTGCTGAGCATACCAATGACTGTGGACACCGTGTGCACAGCAGTGGGACATCATGTACACAGCCGGGATAACACAAGGGCTGCCACAGGGGGGCATAACACAGAACAATGCCACACCACACGCCGATGCTGGCAGTGGATGTCCAACAAGGATGTGCCATAGCAGGGGATAGGACATGTATGTATACTGTCACAGCACACATGTGTATGGGCATATACCGTCGATGTCATAGGTAATGTGCACATGATGTGCACGTATGCCTTGCAGTAGGGGATACTATGTCAACTATGTGTAATGTAAAGCTGTCATGGTGGATATGACAGACATCATACACAGTATCACAGGCATATCATGCATAATGGAGTTATGGCTTATTGGTATGTACAATAACAGGATACATATGGCCTGTACATATGGGACAGAGTAGTAGCATAATAGCCATCCGAAATGGAAGGAACACCAAGTAACCATGGACAAACGATCTGTAGCAGGTGCAATGTGGGCAACAATGAAGTCCGGCAGGTCCATGTGTAAACACATGTGCAGTGGACACAGTAGTGTCACCTCCCCATGGTAGTGTCCAGTGAACAGCAGAGGTGGGTGTCAACTGCATGTCTACACAGTACTGCTGCTGTGGTGGTACCATGACTACGTGTCACTCAGACAGCAAGGGAGCTATCACATGAACAGTGCCACTGTGTGTCCCTGTAGGATGTGCACAGGACCTATGTTCCACAGCACGGTGTGTGTTGTGTCTGCGTAAGTAACACAGAAGCCCAGCCCATGCAATGTGGCATGTGTGCACATATCCATGAGTGGTCCGTTCACACTGCCCACTGCAATTGCCATTTATGAGTACTACATGCATCAGTAATGTGGAGGACATGGTCCATGTCAGAGCAGAAGACACCCCGGTATATGTGGTATGCAGATGTGTACAGATGTGTTACCCATCTGTCAGCCGCATATGTAAACTGTCTGAGCCTGGTACCCATCATGGCATGATAATGCTGTGCCGTGTAAAGTCGTAGCCATTGTGGAAGGTACACCACGAATGTGGTATTGTAACCCTGCCCGTGTGTAGATGTGTGTATGCCACAGGTACAATGGCTACCTATGTACCAGCATCACACACAGTACAGATAGGTGTGGCCTTGCAGATGTATACCCATGCCACAGTGGAATACGGCAACCACAGCACCATGTGGGGCATGTGTGTGTACAGCAACCATGTACAATTTGATATGCATGTACGGGGACAGTATCCATGTGATACTCAGTGGATGAATGTTGCTATGCAAAGGTGATGTGCATGCACCATGTGTCATGCATCCTGATGCCATGACACCCACATGATGTATCTGCCACACCGACACCCATACGGTTGTTATCTGTATGAGCTGGTGGAGCTATAATGGTGCCAGGTATGTAGATGTGGGATATCTAGGCATGGACAGTACTCTGTGACAGCATGTTGTGTATGTAAGCAAATAGTGAACATGAGGGGCCCCATGACTGAGGACTGTGTAATGCCACATGTACCTGACATGTAGTAGGTAGCATGATATGCTGGCACCACTGTGTGTCCTGTCCAGGAGTCATATAGCCTAACATCCTGAGACACAGGGTATGATGTGACAGTGGATGTGTACATTGCCAATACCAGAATGTGGAATGGTGCTGAAGGGCAATCTGAGGACAATGTCTGATCTGTTGCCCTCTGTACTACACCCATGCAATGGTATGACAGGTGGCCAGCATGTGTATGTGGCATGCTGTGGCACACAGAAGCCCAACAAGGGTGCCAGTAAAGGCATGGAGGTCATCAATGACTGTGTGAAGCACGTTTGTGAGGATGTGCCCCAGTGCCATACAGAATGGTCCAGTCATGGGTGTACAAATGCAGTCCCACACGTGCAATGCAGTGCCACCCATATGTAGTGCAATAGATGCGGCAGTGTGACGGTCAAGGTACACAATGTCCGACAACAGGCTAGCAGTGAAGTCAGTGGGCTGGTGTGGAGACACATACCAAACAGGTTGGCGGGACATAACAGCTAGGGAGATCGGAAGGTGACATTGTGACAGTGTCTTAGGACATAACGTGTGCATGGCAGTACCATGTATGTGTCCACAGGGACATTACAATGTCCATGTATGGATTGCAATCCTGTAGTGAGTGAGTGTGTGTATTATTGGTAGGTACACCATTGCCTGGCATGTTGACAACATTATCTCAGTCAGCAATGCCTGGGTGACTGTTGTACGCGACATCGAATGTGGATGTAGCCAAACAACACAGACATACCACCACACTGCCTGAGGACCCACACTGCAATGTGCGGCAGTCATGTGTAGGTAGCTAGCCTTGGAGCATGTGATGGACCACGAGGACCCACCATGGCTGTCAAGTGATGCACCCCACACATGTGAATATACCCACTGTGCAACAGCCTGCACATGTGCCCATACAGCAGATGTGCATGGAACATGACCACCACCGTGGCATCTGTGAAAAGGCCAGTACTGCCATGTCTCTGTGTGGAATAGCATGGTCCCTACCATTGTGTACATGCTACGGAAGTGCACTGTGATATGTGTCAGCATAGTCATGTACACTGTCCATCTGCCGGGGTGCCATGCCATTAACAACCCCTGTCAGCAGACATCAGTAGTACCAGCTGTAGAACACATGTACCATGTATGCTGCGATGGGTGTGTGTCCAGGGTGTGGCTAGCAGGGCCATGAAGCATATATGTTCATCTACCAAAGGGGGGATAACCCCAGGTTTAACACACCAGACACATGGAGGTATTGTGCATGCTGAGGGTAGTGTAGGTATGGTATGTGTTGTGTAATGTGTCACCCAGCTAGGTGGAGTGCATGCCCAAGCATGTGTGGGTACATGGGTGTTCACTCTAGGGAAGTGTGGTTTGCTGTCAGCACATGGCAGTAGCAGCTGTCCGAGGCCCAATGTACAGTATGACAACACAGACAGCATGTAACCTGTGGTGTACAGTGTAAGCTCTGTTGCGTGTTACAATGTGTCTAGCGGCCACAAACATGGGTATCTGAACATGGAGCACCTACGATGCATTGTGTTCGGCAAATATCCAGTATGTGTGCAAAACATTGTGTGATGTGGGATCCCTCACCTGTGTGTGTTGCAGTCCAGGTATGTGCTTGTGAGGTATGATCCGTGTACAATCTGTACTTGCAGGTGTGCTGTGCAGAGCATGGAGGCAGGTCCCACGCACTGCAGATAAATGTGAGTCGTGCACTAGTGTGTGTGCCTTGCTTGTGTGCAGCACAGTGGAAGGTGCAAGCATTGTCCCACATGACTGCATGCCGTGCCTGCCTGTTACAGCCCTGCTGTAGACAGTCATGTGACACCACCACAGAGGCAGTATAGCATGTGAAGATGTACATGTGTGCTCCACACCCCAGGCAGATGTCCGCAGGTCATGTGTGCCACAGCAGTGTGGTCGACCAGGACTGTCGTAGTGGTCTGATACCACATGCCTGTATAAGTACAGTATGAGCATAGTCAACAGTTGCAGTGACAGAGTAGGTCAATGTGCAGTGTCCCCGTGTTCAGACCACCGCCTACCGTACACTTGGCTAGACACACACCCAGAGGGTGAATATACCGGTGAGTCATCACATGTCCCAGTACACGTAGCATGTATAATGCCATCACAGGGTGGTCACAATAACATGTGGTATGACAGACATGTTGTACCAGGTGATGTGTCATGTGCGCATATGTTGAGTTGCACAGCCGTTCACACGTCCACAACATATCAGTGCATGATGCCTAGTGTAACATGATGTGTGGATCTGCACTGTGATCCACAACAGGGTCATCTGAGACAGGTGTGTTGTGAATGGTGTAACCCATGGTTCCACGGGATATACACTGGTGCTGTTGGCTGCCATGCTGGGGGCCACCAGTGGTGCCTGCAGTGGTCATACAGACATACTGCACACATTGTTCTGGCAGGAATGTCCATTGTTGTGGATGATGTGTTGCTACATGAAGGTAGGTGTGTGTTGTGAATGTTACCCATCCAGATGTGACCATCAGGTGCAGTCATGGTTGTCGACGGCATCACACCCATCCACAGCTGTCAGAACCCTATCCCCAGAATGGGTGTCAGCCGCCCTCGTACTGTGTGACCTATGGTCAGATGGCGGAACACCTCCTACTGGCTGGCTAACAGTGTCATCTAGGAAGGCTATGTGATGGCTGGAATACGCCGTCATAATGTATAATGCTGGTATCCCAATGAAGTACATGGAATCACACACAGTACGCCATGGCTGGCATGTAAACCATGTACAACAATGACTGTGTGACAGACACAAACAATGCGGAGCCATGTTGGACATGCATCCATGAGAACACCAAATAAGGTATGTTGCACATATCGATGTACAACTGTCAGCTATGGCCATAGCATGGATACAGACGCATATCCCCCACAGGCAGTACCACGCCATGTAGGTAGGGGGGCATTGCACGACTACATGTGACAGTTGCTGTACCGACACATGTACTGCATATCTGTCATGTAGGGGTAGCAGTGGTACATGACTGTTGTACATGCCTGTACATATGACCATGTCCCACAGGATATGTGTTATGTGTGTACAACACGTGTTGTACCGTCATCAAGCTGTGAAGTGTATGGCTGCCAGTGTACCCATGTGACATGTTCTGCAATGGGTGCAAAGGTACGCAGTAGTGCATTGCATGCCCACATGCCCCACACAGGTGCATAGCCTGAACATACAATACAAAGAGGGTGTTCGATCATAGCAACCCACAAGAGGAGATGGGTACGGGTGGCAACCCACCACCACCCGTTCGGGTAAGGTGTGCATGTCCATGACACAGTAGCACCCGAGAAGCTAGCAGTACAGCAGTACAGGGTGGCATGCATATATGTTCACTAATACCCCTGTGTGTCCCACCACTGGCCCGTGGACAGACAGACACCAACACAATGTGCAGAATTGACATGTGCACAGCACATCACCGCTGCCTACTGTAGAACAGGCTTACTGTGTAGACATGTGCACAGAAGGTCTGCGACAGCCACACTCAAACACGTTATGTGTCGAACCCCAGCATTATTGTAGCCCATGCCACAGACAGATGTGCACGCATCTGTGTATGTACGTCTGGGAATGTCCCCGGCCTAGCAGTATAGCTGTGTCAGTGTTGCGAACAACATACTGAATGGGCTGTGTGTGAGGTGTGGCATACGTGTATGGTCCGATCGACGATACCATCAGTGCCCCTGCTATGTGAACATCCCTGTCCCCATACATGGATACCTATGCTGTGCCCAACACCACGCTCCCCATGGGAGGGATGGCGCTGTGCGGTGCACCAGCTGACATGGGGTGGCAGCAGGCACTGGATGTAGACATATGTGGTACCCATGTCAGGCCAGGCAACCATCCATGTGCACAGGATAGCAGTGTGTGGGCACATACAGCACTGTGTTGAACAATATCGCAGCACATAGCACCTGTCAGGGGTAATGTGTATGCATGGATGTGCGATACCTGCATGCACCATACACCCCCACCAAGCAGCGTGCAGCCTACCTTGCAGAAGGCCAGTGTCCACACCATGATGATAGACATGTGTAATGTCCATATACCCATAAGCAATGACATATGGAATGGACAGCCACCCTGCCAATATCAGTACCCCCCAGGTGGGTCACATCACAGTGCCATGTATGTGACATACCCTGCCATACCATGCAGCCCTGCCCAGCAAGGCTGCACGTGCTATCACAGTTCTACATGGTGCGATGGACAAATGGCACTTGCACTATCAACCGTCCACAGCAGTAATGTGGCACTGATGCACCCTGTGGTGTCACAGGTGCTGTGTGTTGGTGTGGACAATGTGCGTGCGCACATGCTATGCATGACCTTTCCTACTAATGTCACATGGTTACACATTGTCCCATGTGTATCACATGTGCAATACAGGTGAGCCGTGGCAGGTTGGCCAACACCTGTACAGTGCTGTGTAGATGTACATGGCACAACACATGCATGTACAGGTGTCCATGTGTATGTGTGCAGTGCCACCGCTGATGTTCATAATGGCCGCATACATGATGCCTAGTGACATATACACAGCATCCAGGTGAACAGTAGAACTGTTGTCGTGCCAACTGATATGAACACAGGTGCAGGCAGGTACACATGTCCACAGCAGGCTACCATCAACATGGTGTGTGTACGGTGTGATGAGTTGACACACAGATATGATATGAAACCCACTGCTTAATGGTGTGACGGCAACACGTCAGCTGTGTCACTGCCATGATGCATCGCAGAGATTACTGTGCAGATGTTGTACATGTCATAGCAATGTATGTCCAGCAGTATGCCAGTACATCAGTGTAAATGTGACCTGTCACCATCATTATGTCTTACAGATAATGCCACGTTCCCGGCTGCCAGCCTTCAGCAGCCAGGAGGATGACTTGATTATCCCGTTGCTCCACGACAACTACGATATACTATTCAGCCATGTGCCACAACAAGCACAGCAGCGGGACGACGTGTGGCAAGATATGCGCAGGAGGGTGAACAACGGGGGTGGCAACAACCGCACCTACCAGCAGATCCCCCGACACTGCACAGACCTAATTTGGCATGCAAAATAGCGTGCCGCCGCAATCGCCAGACAACAAGGTGGGACAGGTGGTGGGCCACCAACCCAGCCCCCACTCACACACACGGAGGAGCTCCTGGCCAGTCTGGGGACACCCAGGGAACAACATGCAGAAACACTCGCTGCCATCGTGGAGGTGGGTGTCTCCCAACCAATGAGCCTGGAGCTGCCTGGTAAGTCAGTCTTGCATGTGTGTATGATAACTGACGTAGGTGTGGGTGTCATAGTACACCACATAATGTACCAACACATGCCAGGTATATGGCCACACAAGCTGCATACTACAGTATGCTACGTTGTGTTTGCAGACATGTGCATAACACATGCTACCACACAGGTACATGATGTGACATGCACAGTGCTTACTGTGGCTACAGTAATGGATAATGTGTATACTGTTGTGTCACCCCTATACAGGTACCTCTGGCGTGTCGCACATACATGGGTCCATCACAGGTGAGACTGTTGCTAGTAATAGGCATGTTACAGTGTATAGATATTCCCCATGTGTCCAGGTATGACATGCACACCTGGGTCTGCTCCAGTCACGGTATACAGGTTGCACCACCCGACACACAAGCCACCCATGTACAGTAGATACAACCATTAGTATACACCGGCATGACATCACATAACCCATCGGTGTGATATGTGCAGTCAGCTATGCATACAATGGTGGAGGTGTTCTACAATGGCTGCATGTGTAGTATGCATCGGAATGCCTTTGCGGTACGCACACAGTACCACATAGTGAGCTGTGATCTGGCCAGCACACAGGTGTTACCAATGTGACCTATGCCCCTGCATTGTGTGCACACGTTGTGACATGGCACATGACATGTCCCATGCACATGGTGTTCTGTCTGCAACATTGTCACACCATGACATGACCTACGCACGACATAGCAGACATCCACAATGTCTGCATAGCCTTCGGGAATGTGACACCTCAGACTACTACGGGTGTATGTCACATGGGCCACCACAGGGATGTGTACACGATGCCCATCACACACAATTGTCCATGACCCAGTCAAACATGGCCATGGGTGATACCCACAGGCATGTTGCCACACAGTACATCTGCAGTGGGTAGTCACCGTTGCACCCTGTCCACACATAGTGCGATCATAGCTGTAGTGGACCCCCTGTACATCTGATGTGGTGCACCAGACAAACGAAATGCCTGTCTGCAGCCACTGGAGGTGCCAACAATGTCTACCATATACGTGCTGTGGAACAGCATGACTGTGTTGCAGACATGGCAATGCAATGCGTCCATGTTACACATCGCACAGAAACATACCTGTGTCTTGCTGCCATGCAGTGGCACAGTGCCCATACTCCCCACTGTACAGCTATGTACACAGCTCACACCAACCACACCTGCACAGACATCCTTGTTACACATGCATTCTATCTGTAGCCTGTACACATAACACTGCACTGTGACGTCCAGTTTGATGTGGCGCATGTGGTGGGACACCATTGTCACATGTCCACATGTTATCGCACATGTTTGCGGTGTACATGACAAAGTGACGCCAGCCATGTGTACTGTTAACCCGCTGTGGCCACACAGTGTATCACGGTGATGCATGCAAACTACCATGAATGTGTGTACTGCAAGCCTACTGAAATGACACCTGCTTGATGTAGTGTGCACCCCAGGGCAGTATGCATACTACCACTATTAATGTCTGGCCTGCATTCACTGAGCTGTGGTGTGGGAATGCTGCATGCCATCTGCAATATCACATGCATGATGTGTCTGCATGTGTGTGTGTCTGCATGTGTGTGTGTGCGCGCATGTGTGTGTGTGTGTGTGTGTGTGTGTGTGTGTGTCTGTGTGTGTGTGTGTGTCTGCGTGTGTGTCTGCGTGTGTGTAATGTATCTTACAGTATGTCTTTGTATTCACAGGTGCTGTAGGTGCGTTCCCCTCCTGCAGTCCATCTGATGCTAGTGTCCCCACAGATACTAGCGGTGATGACCATATGCATGAGGCACAGGCAGGGTCATCACGGGCAGAAGCTGTGCCATTGGTTAACATCCCACCTATGTCCCCTTCATCTCCGCACACGGTTCAGATGCTGACACATACCACATCACCATTGCCCATAGAGGAAGGACAGTCAGCATCTGTTGGCACTGAGCAGGAATGTGTGGTGGCTACAGAAGGTGCGGGTACACACCATGTTGCCAGTGTAATGACTGGTGATGTGCCACACAGGCATGTGGCTGGTGCTGCTCGTAGAAGGAGCTCTGGTAGACATGCACCTGCCGTACAGGGTGCAGCAGCTGGCATCACCAGACGCATGTTTCAGACTGTAATGGCGGCACAGGCACGTGCCGAATGGCAGAACCAAGAAGGGCAGAGGCTGCAGAGGGCCGCAATCCATTCCTTAAATGAGAACATCCAGTCATTGGCGAATGCTCAACAGCAGCTTGCCGATGTTCTGGATAGGAGATTAGGTGAGATGGTTGGAATCCTCGACCGAGGCATGTCAATCCGTGAGCGTGAGCTGTCTGTGCTGGAACACCTGGTAGGGGTGAGGCGTAGGACACGTGGCCATAGGCCAACAACACCACCTAGTGCAGGTTGACATGTGCATGCCACCTCTCATGCCCACTCACACAGTGCTGGTAGCAGCAGCAGTGCAGCTGGTGCTACACCAACCACACCAGGACACAGCAGGCCACGTGGACGTGGCCCTGGCTGGTCCCAGCGTGGACACGGTTCCAGCGGACATGTGTCATCGGAGAGTGGCCACTCCATACCTCCACCCGGTAGTGCCCGTGCGACCCCAGGCAGGCACGGTTCACATGGCTGCAGGCGGACACAGTGAGCTGTACAACCTGCACTGTACAGTCTGGGGCTGCCAAGTATACCCCGTGTAGGCATCACAGATGGCTGAACTGTGTACACACATACCCACACACAGCAGACACAACTGTAGGGCTCCACCACATCCACATGCATTCTGCACAGTCATGCCCAGTAAATGCACTGGCCCTTACACACACACATGATGTCATCCATTGGTACAGCCTATGCCCCTGGCACACATATCACCCTGTGCATATGATGAAGCCTCTGCCGCAGCACCATGATCCACACCATCGGTGCACAGTTATGCAAACATATTCTGATGCACAGGGTGGACAAGATAGTGAGAAGTGTATGTGATACCTGTGTCCGCATAGTGCGCGATGTGTATGTTGCATTGGTTGTGTATGACAGGTGACAGGTGTGTATGTGACGTGGGTTGTGTACTGACATCATGCAGCAGACATACTATGTAGTGCAGGTGCAGCATACATTGATCTGTGTACACGGTATGCGTGGCGGTTACATGTGTAGCACCATGTTGGTTCTGTTATCCTGTATGCCAAATATGG
This sequence comes from Protopterus annectens, assembly GCF_019279795.1. NCBI lineage: Eukaryota > Metazoa > Chordata > Ceratodontiformes > Protopteridae > Protopterus > Protopterus annectens. Next base: position 1,159,802,430 of record NC_056727.1, on the reverse strand, counting down.
TGTACTTGCATGTGACTACTGGGAGCACTGTTATCAGTCCCCCACATGTAGCTGTGGGTTACCCACAGGCACATCTGGCAATATCAGCATACCGCAGGTACCCGCAACCTGCATGGACCCCTACATAGGTACATAGGTGCATAGGTACATACCAGGCTATGTGCCCTATGGCATGTGTAAGCCTAGCCAGAGTGTGTGTGGCTGTCACCACCCCTTAGGATGAGGATACTACATCCATCGTTCCGCTGTCCCTCTGTCCAGCAGTGACACAGAGATGATGCCTGGCGCATACCTACGATCACACATCCACACGTCAGGATTACTCTTGGACAAAGTCAGTCAGGGGCTCTGCTTCACATGGGCTGGGAATCCTTTCCATGTTGTAGGGGGTCTCTGGGCGATGACCCTGTCCCGCCAGCATGTCCTATTTATGTCCGTGTTGAGGTTTCTGTCAGGTGCTTCTGTGCCCGTGTTTGCTTGGAGCGTAGGAGGTGGAACATGTCCATGTCACCCAGGTCGGACATGGCCGTGTATGTCAGGCACAGATCACCACAGAGCAGACGTGCTGAGAAGGTATACAGCCGGAGTCCCCTCGGTCGGGCAGCGTGTGACACATGTCTCAGCACCGTTATCCCTGTGTTGTGGAACGTTTGAGGTCCTTCCGAGTGCTGCAGGTGTCAGGTTAGGTACATCCCAGATGTGGCATTGTACGCAATCATTGGTCTGATGTGCGAAGAGTACAGGGGTACAATGAACTCCCCTGATGTGGATGTGAATCCCTTCATGACCAGGTGGCCACAGTGGAATGTCTTCCCAACCACATTGGCAATGTGAGTGTCGACAGAGGTTACCGACAGGTTTGGTACCCATGTCCCTGATCACATCCACCATGTTTAATGGATTACCACCTATATGTTAAGTCGGGGTGAACATGTCTTTCCCAATGGGTAGGTCTACACCTTCCCTGGCATGTAGCATCAGGCCATGGCTCTGGCACCAGTTATCCATTTCTATGAGACCCCAGGTGGATGTCCATGTCTGATGGGGTGTTGAGTATGGTGGCCGGTGTGCAGTCATCTGCATACCTTGTCTGCCACAATCCCCCTATGTTTGCATGCACATTGGAAAGTTGAATGCCGAACAGGAGGGGGCCCAGGACCGAGCCCTGTGGGCCACCACTCGAGACCAGCTTGGAGTCTGACATGGCACCAGGAACACAAACCCTGTGTGGTGTGACCTCCATCCAGTTGGCAAACCATCGTGTGACATATGTCTCCACATGTACACTGGTGAGCCTTTCCATGATGCCCACGTGGAGTGTGGTTTGAACGCTCCCGCCAGGTCATGGTAGTCTGTGCAAACCGACGTACCCCCATCAATGGCCTTATTGACTCCTCCAGACAGGTCGAGCAGGTTTGGGAGGCAGGATCTGCCCCTGGCTAAGTCGATGTGGGTATGTTCCGGTATTGGCTATACACCAATGTCTTTATTTATGGGCTCCAGTATGGACCTCCCCACAGCTTTGCAGACAAGGCTTGTCAAGCTGATAGGGCAGGGATGTCTACAGTCCATAAGAGCACTACCCTGGTGTAGTGGGACCACAGTTGCCGTATGTCATCCATCGGGACGAGTCCGTAGTAAGCCTAAGATGAAACAGCGGCCTTATGTGCGGGGTGAGGGCCTCAATGAGGTTGTGTAGCACACAGCCAGGGACACCATCTGGTCCCATTGATGCTGTGTTCACTGCTTAACAGATATCAGCTCTCTCCTGGGCATACGGGATGTTTGGGAGGCTAGATTCTGGTGGGATGGATACGTCCCCTCTTGGCAGGGGGGGGTAGATGTATGCATGGAACATGTCCGCTGGTTTGTTGACAATGTCTGTGGGTTCAGTGATCATTGTACCATTCTGGAGTAATTCCGGGCATGACTGTGTGCTCCCACCCATGTTCCTACCACAGCTAAGGAAGGCCCTATGGTTGTCTTATGTGTCCTTTGCATTACCACTCCCACAGGTGGCCTTGGATGATTGTATGAGTGATCGTATGTTAACGCCGGTATTAATCAGTGATGCCTTCCCTGGTACTGATATTGCTCTGTCATGTATTAGCTCCAACTCTTGTTGTACAGTTTGTCAATGGCTGGGGTCCACCAGACCATGTGCCTGCCTTCGGTGGACAAGGTCCTGATGTTATCAGGATCGCTTGGTGCAGACATTCCTGGGTGTGCTCATAGAAGGCATTTGTAAGGGTTTCAGCAGTGTGGCCTGTGTTTACCACTGGCATGGAGGCCTTGTAGGGTACCACACCGGTCGTATGACGTGTGTGGTTCGCTGTGGAGAGGTCGTCACTGTGGTCTCCCATGCCGGTGTTGGGTGCAGGATGCGGATCTCCAGTGGGTTCACTATACGGTCTGACATCACCATTGAGGGATGTCATCCTGTGTGGAGCATATCGTCCCCATGTGTGATGATCAGAACTAGTATACGTCCCCCCCTTGTGGGTATGGTGCATGGTTGTTCCACAGCAGTCAGGTGTATGAACACCTGGGACCTTTGGTGTAGGGTGCTGTGTCCTGGGTAATGTTCCCGGTCTATGTATGGGTGGTTGATGTCACCCAATATGACGGTGTTGTGAGAGCATTCACACTCACCAGTGTCTTCAGGAAGGCTGTGCAGGTATCCTGGGTTTGGGAGGGTGGTCTGTAGCATGCAACAAACTGTAGGGCAGTCCTACCCATGGTTAATTGCACCTGGATATTCCCCGCTGCTATGTGCATCTCTGCCAACATGGAGGTGTGTGTATCCTTCATGGAAATGGAGACTCCTCCTTCTGTGTTAGGTCCGGTTATGGTCCTGAACGCGTGATATGGGGTATGACCCGATAGTGCTGGGGTGCTCTCAGCAGCCCTGATCAATGTTTCAGTCACAGCACTGACATCGATGTCCTCCATACTGAGGAGGGCATTTGAGGGTGTGCAGCTTGGCCGTAGACCACTGGCAGTGAGCAGTATTACCCTGTGTGTTCTCCAGGTTTGTAGTGTAGGATGGTAGGTTTATCATTCCAGCTGTGCCTGCAGTGGGCACTGTGGGGGTGGCAGGTGCCTTAGCCAAACCCTTGAAGACCAGGGGCGACAGGTGCGAGCCATACCATGCGAAGGTGCGTGGCGTGCCAAGCATGTCATCCCAGGTATGGGGAATCTGGATCCCCTCAGACTGACACCGGTAACCAGGCACATTATCAAGGGTGACCACTTTGAGCCAGTATAGTGGCATAATACTTGATGAGGGTGGGATACTGCCCAGGGTCAGGGACATGCCGGCCTGGGCTACACAATCTGAGTGGCCCTCTATGTCTCCTTTAATGTATCCCAGGGTGGTATGTCTCCAGTCGTTGACACCAGCATGGGCAATGACCACGTCATACCTGTACATGCTGCGGAGTGACCTGAGTGCGTGTGTTATATGGCGTATTCCAGCGCCCGGCAGGCAGCCTACTGTGATCATTCCCTTGTTCAGTCTGGTGGTTGGGACGTCGGTGTGTCTGACAGTGGCGTCACCCATTACAGGTGTGTCTGGCAGTGTGTGTGTTGCCTTTGGGGCTCTGACAGTTTAGCACACTGACGTTGAGAACTATGTGTTGCATGTCCCATGTCTTGTGGAGGCAGTTGCTTGTGTGTCTGCTTCAGAGGGCTCGTTAGGTTCGTGACATGTCTTAACAGTGCCTCCAGGTATGTCTTAGTGTGTTCATGTGTTTGCTTAGCATTTGCGATAGTCACATGTGACACTGGGTATGTGGTGTGCATGGTGTCCTTCCCCTCCCGCATGGTCTTGCCGGTCATGGTTTGAGAGAGCACAGCCCCCTGTCTGGCTATATAGCTGCGTCTGTCACATGTATTATGTTCATTGGGGGAGATGCGGCTTGTCCGTGTCCATGAGGCACCTGTAACAGTGGCCAGGATGCCCAGATTCACCATCTGAACAGGAGAGGTCGCTAGCAATTGACCCTTCGACATGCCAGAGAACGTGAATGCATTTGCTATGTAACCGGGTCAGAAGGCACCTATAGGGAAGTGGGTACACAAGGGGATTCTAGGCCAGTGTAGTACTCCATTTAGTATACATGTACTTTACCTATGTAGGCATACTATGGGAGCATGTGCAGAGCTTTTGTGATACAGAGAACAGACAGTCGGGATTGCAAGAAGAGAGGTCATACACATAAACCTGCGGAGCACGGAGCCGGATACAGTGTAACGTTGCTTGCATGGTACATGACGCACATGTCCACACATATATTGCACCTGACGCCTGTGGTCGGTGCCACAGGCTATGGTGGACAGAGACATCACATACATGGCATGACACAGTACAGGTATGGTGACATTCTGCAGGTGTTGTACGCAGTGTGCTGGCTACTGACCGCAGGTGTCACCTGTCTGCTGTGGTGCACGGTGTTCGACAGTCGGATGCTGTACCGGTACAGGAATATGCCCGCATTCGCCGTGCGTACACCTCTATGGCACACACACCATTGTGTGCAGATGGGGACACCTATCTGTGTGGTCAGCACCCTCACAAGACGATGCACCAACGCGCCATGTCACAGGGGGTTGTCTTGCACAGGTGGCCAGTAAGGCTCACAGGTATGGCAATGACAGGGCTGTACAATGCAGCACCAGTACGGGATGGTCACCCTGTGTGGTCAGTGTCCAGTCACAACACTATATCTGCATACACCCTCTCAACAGGCAGCAGACATACACACATGTTGACACACTGACATGGTGGTGGCCACACATGTCTACACGGAGGGATGACGTGTTGCATGTACTACACCATCCACATCGATGCACCCCACACTGAGGTAGGTACAGATCTCTACCATGGTGTACAGTGATGTGTGGCACGTGGCACATAGTCCCCCCGATCTGTGGCATACATGGGCACACATTCCTGCACACATGTTGGTGCTAGGAATGCCACACCCGCTACATGGGATTTGTGCAGGTGTGCAGCGGTATGTGGTGCATCCTGCGTACTACCACTGTATCTGGCAGCTGTGCCAATATCTGCACTTGGGAGGTGTTAGGGGTTACCGTGGCAATGTGACATAAGGTCGATCACGCATGGCCGATGGGTATGCATCATGGCAGCGCTGTCATGTAAAGGTGACATAGCAGACTGTATGCACATGGCAGGGTAGGATGGTGTGTGACACACCTGTGACCAGCACCTGCACACATGCATGTGGACAGGTGTTTAAACAAATGGTGTACACACAGACTGCCATGCGTGCTGTTACTATGCCACCATATGACGGCCCCCATGATGGGTATGCATGTGGGAGGGGGTTGCAACTGTGTTACAGACACCGGACACCGCTCCTGCACGGCTGCACCGTGCACAGTACACGTGTCACATGTGTCTTCTGTTGCCATGTGTGTATGCATTGCTACGTTGTGACATGTGTGTCAACATACATGGAACATGGACTGTGGTATGGTATCACAGCTGTCACAGGCAAACTGTACAAGGGTATGTGTCCCAGTGAACACCACTACACCCTGCAGGGGGTGCATACCACAGACATGTGTCCGCCTTCCCTTCGTGTGTGTATTACCGCATACGCCTGTGTTATGCATGTAGTACATCACAGGCTTCGTATGTGTCCTGCGTGGCAGTCCATGCACACAGCCAGGAAATCACATATGTGACATATCCGGACATTGTTTCACTGTGGGACAGCTGCAGTCATGTGTCATACCTGTGTCAGGCCCGTGGTATGTGTGGAGCACGCCTGTCCATGTATACCGGTACGGGTGGACTACATCACACCTGTGGGATCATTGATAGTACATGTGTACTCTGCACGACAGACGTACACCGCCACATAGTCTTCTGGACATATGTCACATGCAGTTGCTGGACCGTGAGGCATACTGCTGCACCGATGACATGGTGCTGGCATAGCAGCGACAGTGTTCACTACAGTGTGTACATGTTCAGCCTGCACCCGTGACGCCTGTGCTGTCATCTGTGTCTGTACGTGTGACTGCATGTGTGTCCACCCTGTGCGTGTGTACGGGTTTACCTGGCTGTGACATGTGGTGTGTGCACTCCGTCTGCATGCCGGACGGCGCGTAGCACATACTACGTGTGTGAGCATGGTCGGGCTGCTGTTGTGTGGGTGGACACACACGACGGTCCACATTCTGCCTCCCATGCCGTCGCCCCATGTGTATGCATGTCTGCACTGTGCCAATTCTAAGTGTCTGAGCATGCCCAGTAAGCAGCTGTGTAGATGGACACACAGTACAGTGCACACTGCGCCCATCTGCATTGATACCCCGTGTGCATGCCTGTTTCCCCTTCACAACTGCCACGACTGTGGCATGGCCGGGTTGCTGTTGTGTGGGTGGACACACACGACGGTCCACATTCTGCCTCCCATGCCGTCGCCCCATGTGTATGCATGTCTGCACTGTGCCGATTCTAAGTGTCTGAGCATGCCCAGTAAGCAGCTGTGTAGATGGACACACAGTACAGTGCACACCACGGCCGTCTGCGTTGATAACCCGTGAGCATGTCTGTCTCCCCTTCGCAACCGCTAGGTGTGAGAGGCAAGGCCAGTACACCATTCGGGGGTACACACTACTGTCGGCACCGATGTCTGCTACTAGGCGTGTAGCCATGGCCAATGACATCCTGCATAGCCATGGTGACCATCCAGGTGACTCATATGTGGCTGTTATGCCACAATGGCTGCCTACATCCTGCACGCCGGATGCCCTCTCATAGGGTATACTGTATGTGGTGCATCCCGTATTCATGTCATGATGTACTGCTCCGTAGTTAGTTGGTATTCCCGACTGCAGCACTACAGTGTTACTGTACGGCCACCTTGGGATGGTAACAGGCTGTGTGACTGCGCACTCTGTCTTCATTCCCTATCGGCCGCCTTGCCTGTGCAGATGATAACACCCACCTAGGGGTATGCCTCCAGACAGTGCTGTGCTCAGTAATCTCGGTAGCGGGTTCTGTAAATGCATCATGCTGTAGTGAGTTCATGTAGGTAGGTGTAGTTCGACTCCCGGCCCTTCCCTGTGTGTGTGTGTGTGTGTGTGTGTGTGTGTGTGTGTGTGTGTGTGTGTGTGTTTCCAGCTGCTTCTGCAGATGAACATGCTTTTAGACGCTTCGCAACACATACCTTGGCTATTGTCAGCTTTTCCCTTACGGGTGATGTCACCCGCCTAGAAGTATGCCTCTGACAGCACTGTGCTCAGTAATCTCGGTAGCGCATTCTGTAAATGCATCATGCTGTAGTGAATTCATGTAGGTAGGCGTAGGTTCGACTCCCGGCACTTCCGTGTGTGTGTGTGTGTGTGTTTCCAGCTGCCTCTGCAGATGAACATGCTTTTAGATGCTTCGCAACAAATACCTTGGCTATTGTCAGCTATTCCCTTACGGGTGATGTCACCCGCCTAGAAGTATGCCTCTGACAGCGCTGTGTTCAGTAATCTCGGTAGCGCGTTCTGTAAATGCATCATGCTGTAGTGAATTCATGTAGGTAGGCATAGATTTGACTCCCGGCCCTTTCCTGTGTGTGTGTTTCCAGCTGCCTTTGCAGATGAACATGCTTTTAGACGCTTCGCAACACATACCTTGGCTATTGTCAGCTATTCCCTTACGGGTGATGTCACCTGCCTAGAAGTATGCCTCTGACAGCACTGTGCTCAGTAATCTCGGTAGCGCATTCTGTAAATGCATCATGCTGTAATAAATTCATGTTGGTAGGCGTAGGTTCGACTCCCGGCCCTTCCCTGTGTGTGTGTGTTTCCAGCTGCCTCTGCAGATGAACATGCTTTTAGACGCTTCGCAACACATACCTTGGCTATTGTCAGCTATTCCCTTACGGGTGATGTCACCCACCTAGAAGTATGCCTCTGACAGCACTGTGCTCAGTAATCTTGGTAGCGCGTTCTGTAAATGCATCATGCTGTAGTGAATTCATGTAGGTAGGCGTAGGTTCGATTCCTGGCCCTTCCGTGTGTGCGTGTGTGTGTGTTTCCAGCTGCCTCTGCAGATGAACATGCTTTTAGACGCTTTGCAACACATACCTTGGCTATTGTCAGCTATTCCGTTACGGGTGATGTCACCTGCCTAGAAGTATGCCTCTGACAGCACTGTGCTCAGTAATCTTGGTAGCGCATTCTGTAAATGCATCATGCTGTAGTGCGTACATGTAGGATGGCATAGGTTCGACTCCTGGCCCTTCCCCGTGTGTGTGTGGGGTGTGTGTGTTCACAGCTTCCCTAGTAGAGTGTAGTTATTTTAGACGCTTGGCAACACATACCTTGGCTATCGGCGGCTATTCCTTTACGGATGTTGTCACCCACCTGGACATGTGCCTCTGACGGTGCTGTGTTCGGTGGTCCACGTAGCGCGTTCCATACCTGTGTCATACTGTTGTGCGGTTGGGTATGTGGGGGTGTGGTCAATCACCATGCCTGCCACATGTGTGTGTGTGTCTATGCTCCCAGCTGCATGGGTTCATAGGGTATGGCTTTAGAGTTTCCACAGAACACTCATATCCTGCCGCCATCCCTGTGTTTGTGGATGGTGAGACGCAGCTCGTGGACTGCCTGTGTGCCTGCTGTGGTTGGCGACCTCTGTAGCGTGTTCTCCACGTGCACCCTGCTATGGTGTGGTGGGGTGGTGCTGTGCATGTTACACTCACGGGCTTGCCACATGTGTCCGTCTGTATCTCTGTCGTTGTATATCTACATACCTATGTTGTGCCCATAGCGCTGCTCTTGCATGGACAGCTGTCTGTCCCATGTATCGCATATTTGCACGGCTGACACATAGAACTGTGGTACGATGCATATCCTGTCATTGTCCATGCAACGTCCGTATTCCAGAACACCCTAGAGACATCTGCTGGATATCGTGGCAGACAGCTATCCTTGCTGTACTGACACTGTACCCGTACACGCCATAAACCTTGTGTGTAATTGCCTATTTATGGTGTGTGTATGTCTAACTGTGCTGTATGCATGGTCGTGTGTGTGTCCCGCTATAGCCATCTGTGCAGGTGTCGCCACTATGGGTAATCCTTGTGGACCGCTGTTTCATGTGCACTTCTGCACATACCTGCAGACCGTACTACCCCTCCTATGGCAGCGGCCTTAAATCAACCGCTGCCCTAGGCTATAGGGCTCCATGGCACCCACCACCACAACACATGGTGCCCCCATCCTGGTATACCTACATGACATACCTACTAGACAGGTGGCCCTACTAGTGCAGCGCCCTAGGCAGCCGCAGGATTGGTGTATGCCTACGGCTGGCTATGAGCACATCACAAGGCATACGTCTACATTCAGTGTTTTACAAAGGCTAGGTTATAATACCAGAGGGGGGACCTCATCAACTATGCTTTAGAATGCGGATTTAGATGGATTATTAGGTGGAGGGTTGACCACACACCAGGGCTGACTGATGAAACACTGATGAAGCCTCTTTTGAGAGGCAGGTGGCTTAAACCTCCGTAACAGGAATGTAGTTTAGGTACAGATATACAGTTAACACACATTAGTCCACTCTTTCAGTTTTGTACCACTGTAATACATTGATATGATATGCATATCTTCTATATATATTGTTAGATCTTTGATTGATGAGTATTAGGCATAGTACAATATCATATAATACATGTGTTAATAGGATGTTTTTGGAGATGTTAATATATGTGTGTGTAGTTAACATTGCGTCTGTGCTTTATATGCTGTGGTTACATGTTCATTGTTTGCTGTGAAATTAACCAATGAAAGTGTAAGGGGGGATATTTAAAGCCTGGATGCTTTTATGTTATGTGTAAGTCTGATGGAGCCTACGGGTGAAAGCGCTTACATGTCTATGAAGGAACCTTTGTATACCATTTGTGACCTGTCCTGGACAATGTCTACATTGACTGTTTCATCTACCTATGTGTGTTTTGGATTGTGTGCCATAAGGTGCCAGCGGTTCATTGATGTTGATTAGGTGTATTCCATGGTCAATTGACATTGATCCTATTAATTCACTGAAGGATGTTCTTCATAAGTGGGAACGCCATAGTTTGACCATCCCATGACCTTCCTAGCTGACTTTGTTATTGTGCCATTGGTATGTGTTCCACAGGTCGCCCATTTGTTCCGCGGTATGGAAGCGAGTGATCCCCATTTTGGTGCTGGCAGATTGAGTGCTGTGTACGCCGGTATTCGCACGGCGGTCTGACTTTGTATGGGGAGTGTCTACTGTAGTCCCTATCTGTATTTCCTGTGTTATGCCTCACTGCAGCTGTGTGCTTCCACCAGGTTTGCAGTTATGGGTGCCATCTTGGTCGTACGCTTGTCCATCCATGGCAATTGCCTACTGGACACTGGTATAGGGCAGTACACATTTCACACCTGCATTTAGCATTATCCGGTGGATGCTTTGCATTATTAGTGGGGAGTAAGGCATGTGCTACTCCCACATCCCTCCCACGGGGCGGGACTACGGATTATCTGCCAAACAAAACCGAGCCCCATTTCTGCATACCCACGATCCCATGGCTGCAGCCCTTGACGGTACCCATTACACATCCTTCATGTGTGCGGGACTGGGATGTGGACGCACTTCTATGGACTCGACCATCTGGGGATTTCTGCTCATATGTCCTGCATTTCATGGACACTTGTCATCAACCTTAAACACGCTGGTGGTGCATATGTCTAGCTGTGCCGTAGTCACGGCTGTTACTCTTTCAGCGTCGCTCGCTCCATCTCGTATCTATTGCATAGGGTTAAATTTTTGGGTCCTACAATGGACACCAATGTGCATATGTAAAGTGTAGAACTTGTTGGACTGTGTCCATCTGTCCAGTGGGTTTGACTGCTGCTGTATGTTCCCCAATCGCAGATGTCTGTTTAACTACCCATATTATGTAGTGCTACGACATCCAGGTTTTTCAAACCTGAAACCAAATGGTGTACATCCAAAGATGCAGGTTAGCAACTGCTTTACATACTCCTCAGACGTCACAATAGGAAATATCCGCCACTGTATTGTCAAAATAACACCACCATAACATGTAGATCCTATTAATTCATTGAAGGATGTTCTTTATAGGTGGGAATGCCATAGTTTAACCATCCTATGACCTTCCTAGTTGACGTTGTTGGTGTGCCATTAGTATGTGTTCCGCAGGTCGCCCATTTGTTCCGCAGTATGGCAGCGAGTGATCCCCGTTTTGGTGCTGGCAGATAGAGTGCTGTGTACGCCGGTATTCGCACGGCGGTCTGGCTTTGTATGGGGAGTGTGTACTGTAGTCCCTATCTGTATTTCCTGTGTTATGCCTTACTGCAGCTGTGTAATTCCACCAGGTTTGCAGTTATGGGTGCCATCTTGGTCGTACACTTGTCCATCCATGGGAATTGCCTACTGGACACTGGTATAGGGCTGTACACATTTCACAGCTGCATTTAGCATTCTCCGGTGGATGCTTTGCATTACTGGTGGGGAGTAAGGCATGTGCTACTCCCACATCCCTCCCACGGGGCGGGACAACGGATTATCTGCCAAACAACACCGAGCCCCATTTCTGCATACCCAGGATCCCATGGCTGCAACCCTCGACGGTACCCATTACACATCCTTCATGTGTGTGGGAATGGGATGTGGACGCACGTCTATGGACTCGACAATCTGGGGATTTCTGTTCATATGTCCTGCATTTCATGGACACTTGTCATCAACCTTGAACACGCTGGTGGTGCATATGTCTAGCTGTGCCGTAGTCACGGCTGTCAGTTCTTCTGGTAGTACGATAGCAGCTGAATGGTATTCCGTAAGGATCAATTTTTGGGTCCTACAATGGACACCAATGTGCATATGTAAAGTGTAGACCTTGTTGGACTGTGTCCATCTGGCCAGTGGTTTTGACTGCTGCTGTATGCTCCCGAATCGCGGATGTCTGTTTGACTACCCATATTATGTAGTGCTACGAAAACCAGGTTTTCAAAACTGAAACCGAATGGTGTACATCCAGAGATGCAGGTTAACAACTGCTTTAAATAATCCCCAGAAGTCCCAATAGGGAAGTATCGCCACTTTATTGTCAGAATGACACCACCATAACAGGTAGATCACGAGCACTTTCGCCCGGTCTTACCGGGCATTTTCAAGTGTAATTAGCAGAAACATATAACTAAATACATAATAATACATATTTTAATAATGAGGTTAATACTATGTTATTTGGACAATAGCTTCTGCTATTGTCATACAATGCTGTGGGTGGTGCCGGTTACCATACATATGGCTTTCTCATAAGCCGACTTCACATCTCTAAACACTAGTGTGGCCTCCTTTAAGGCCCCTGAGCCAGTGGTGAACATTACTCAAGCCACTGCATCACTTACATATGCCTTCTACCAGCACCTACAGGACTGCATGGATCAGGCAATCCCTTACCCAACTGTGGGTCTTTGTACCAATGCCAAGCATCCGGTGTGGTGTACCCCAGCCATACACAAGCTCTACAACGAGAGGAGGTAGCTACTACAAGACAGTGCAGACTCCTTGTGAGGTATGACACCCTTGCTCATTATATGTGAAGGACTACAAGCTCTCATGACATCATCCGGGGCAGGTCCCACAGATATATCACCAAGGACTCGACAGACAATCATACGGCCTTCTTTAGCTATGTTGGACACCTGGGAGGAAACTCCCAGATATGCTCTGACTGGGTTCACAATGATGTGAGGTTTACTGAACATACACACATTGCCAACATACTGGTTGACAGGTTCGGTGAAGACATCTCCACCCCCCCCCCCCACATGGAGAGATGTCTGTACCATAAGACTGTGGCCCCCGAATGTTCTGTAACGCACAGGTGGGACATGATCTCTCCAAGGTAGTGAACTCAGCATCCATGGGACCGGATGCTGTCCCGGCTGTGTACTCCATGATCTCAATGAGGAATTACACCCACAGTTAGGACAGCTGTGTAATCTTAGCCTCACCTCAGGTAACGTACCCAAGTTGTGGCGCACGGCGACTGTAGTCCCACTTTACAGGGGCAGTGCCTCCACTGACCCTGGTTATTACCGTCCCATTAGCTTGAGAAGCCTTATCTGCAAAGACATGGGGAAGGATCATACTGGAGCTCATAGATGACGACATAGGGGACCTGCATACTTTGCATCCAACCCAGTTTGGCTTGGTCAAGGGCAGATCATGTGTTTAAAACTTGGTTGACGTTTTAGGAACAGTCACCGAGGCCATTGATGAGGGTCAGGCAGTCCATACAGCCTACCTCGACCTGGCAAAGGCCTTCAACACAATACCCCCCTCGGGTATCATTGATAAACCCATCGGCTTGATGTGAACCCGTATATCGCAGGATGGGTTGCAAACTGGCTAGGTGACACAACCCACACGGTCATAGTTGCTGGCACCATGTCAGACTCACTGCCAGTCACAGGCGGTGTCCCACTGGGCTCTGTCCTGGGTCCACTCTTTTTCTGCATCTACATTTCCAAAGTACAAGCAAACACAGGGGGGTTATGGCTGACATTGTTTGCAGATGACTGCGAACTGGGTGCCATAGTGGGACGGACATCTGACACAGATATCCTTCAAAGGGGCCTCACAGATATGGATATCTGCTGCCAGGGACATGGCCTACAGCTGAATGCCGGGTAATGCATAGTCATACCCATCGGGAAGAACAAGGTCACCCCTAGCCGCCATATGGGTGGCAGTCCACTGAGCACAGAGGGAATTACCAGGGATCTGGGGACCCAGGTTGTCAGTCACCATTCGTTCGACACACACGTTGCTAACGTGGTTCGGTAGAACTTCTACATTGCCCACCTGATCGTGCAGGGATTCACATCTAGATCAGGGTCGGTTATCGTCTCCTTGTACTAATTACTTATTAGACCTATGATTGAGTACATTGCCCTGTTCGGAAGGTATCTGACCCGACACCTGCAGCAGCTGGGAAGGCCCCATAGGTTCATCGTCAGACGGATGCAGGGTGTCAGGTATTTGTGTTATGCTGCCCGACTGTAAGGTCTCCTGCTCCATTCAGTCACATACCACTTGTTCAGTGGTGACCTGTGCCTGACATACGAGGCCATGGCGACCCATATTTGATGACTATGCTTCACCTAATGGATCTACATCCCTCAGAACCACAGGGGCAGGTGACGTGAACCTTGACACGGTCATTAATAGAATGTGCTGGAGGGACAGATACATCACCCAGACACTCACTATGCTGTGGAACAACATCCCAGTACATGTGAGGCAGAGAACCTTGCTGGCCTTGTTCGAGGGGGATCTTGTCCAATGGATGGGGGATTGCGGATATACCCCAGGGATTACATCATTGTCACTGCTTGACAGAGGTGCAGCAATATAATAGGCATTTTATCTCCAGACTGGAGGGTTGGCAAAGGAAACATAACTATGGCCTAGGGTTATGGCTGCCCTTGGGTAGATAGCCTACTATGTACCTATGGACCTATGAACCTATTTTCATAGTTTTTCCCATTCACACTTGTCTATCCCCTATCCTCATTCATATGTGTATATTTCTGTGGCACATGATTGAACTATGTATTACCTGCAGGTATGCTGTCTACAGTGCACATACGTCACGGTTGATTACAGTGTATCTGTGTACCTACCTCTGTGATACTGAGGACTACCACACATCCTTCACAGCCTTACATGCATATGTCCATACTATTATTCTTTGGCCTGGGGGGGTTGTTAGGGCAACGGTTACACGTGTCCCTGTTTGTGCACGCGTCATGGTGGTCTTTGACCAGCCTCCGTTGCTATCGTGGGATGGACGGTAGTGTTGGTGTGTGTTTGGGATGTGTTTTCACCGCCTGTACATCTGTGGGGGTGGGGTTGACACATGTTCCTCTTTGCAGGGAGCCCCATCCTGGACATTTGTGTCATGCATCGACACTTGGCACATGCCATATGTCCTGTGCTATTCCCACAGTCGTGTATGCCTTCCTGCATTACTACTGCGTGCTACTGGCTGTTTGTATCTGGTACACATGGCTATTATGGTGGATAGCTTGGCCTATTCCCATGCTATGACATACCCATTCATCCAGGCATATACATGTTATTCCATCCTTTGCGTTAGCCGTGGGTGTTTGACTGTCCGGCAACTCTATTCACAATGTGTGATGTCCCACCTTCACCTTCTGTGCCTGTAGCACCCTGTTGGGGCGTCCTGCTTGGTGGGCAGATGTTCCGCCATATGTGTTGTGTTTGACATGTCTGCATAGCTAATCATCAGTACGGTGGCTGAACATACTGCCTTTTCCAGATGTGCACAGTTATGGGCACCGTGGGGTGTGCATGCCTATGGGGTTTCGACAGGTCCATACCACATGCGGGATGTACACATTCTGCCGACACATTCACATGCGGCCATTTGGATATCTGTACCTGAGGTGGGATGTTAACATGTGGGGTACATATTTGCCCGCGTGGCACTGCCTAGGACAATACTTCTTACTACATTTCAGGTATACCCATTGTGTGTAGGTGTGTAGCTGCGCAAGGCTGCTAGCTGGGTTGGGTGCACGGTCGTACATGGGTGCAGGTTCCATGCTATGACGGGGCTGTTGTATATTACATTTGCATGCATGGGTTCTGCTTCTGGATATTACACTTAGGCATACGCCGTCCTATGTGTATGCGATGGGCACGTTGCTGGGTGTAGTACATGTTGCTATGCACATGTTTGTCTGTGTTTAGGGTATCTAGTTTCCTTCTTGTTGTTATATCGACACGGCTACCCGGCTGTGTACTCTCACTACTGCTGGTGACCATGCCCATGTGGCTACTTCTATGTAGGTGTGGAGCGCTGACATGCTGCGGTACACCTTCACTGGGTATGCCCACTGACAGTGCATTGCATGACGGACACGGTATTACGCATATCCTTTGTTCCTTGGACGGGTACACTTTGGACTTCGTGGGTTAATGTTTGGTTCTCCATTTTGTGTGAACGGGTACTATGTTGCATAGTCTGCGTACGTTTCATTATCCACGGACCCTTGCTGGTGCTGTTACTATTGCAGGCGGCCTGTGGAAGTCAGCACTTTAGGTTGCTCATCGCCTGCCGGCTTGGCCACGCCTATGGCTGCATCCTACTTGGGCTCGCTCACGTGCCCTCCGCACGTGTCTGTGGTTGCGGCGCGCACTCATTACTATGCATATGGCACTGCTACGCCGATTATTCACTGCACTGCTGGTGCAAGCCTTACACCGGCCTTGCGCCGAGCTTCATGAATCCCGGGGCACATCTAAACTTACAAGTAGTTTTCACAGAGTCAAATATGTACTTTGCAACAGTGACACATGTTTTTACAGAATAAAAGTAAAGTTCTACCATTATACCACTCTGTGGAACTTACTCTGAAATCATTAAAACCAGCCAGGGGATTGATACAGCGAAAAATATAAAGATTTATTTTCATTATATAAACATGATTACTGGCAGTGCCATTCAAATGTGGTCGGTTAAGCTTCCCTTAACCAGAAGCTTGCAAACACATGCACCCACAAACAAAATACTGAATATAATCATCAAAGTACACAACTATTTGTATGTTCCTTAACAAAAACTAAAGAAGTATTAAATTATTTTTGCATTGAGTATATTTACACTTGTTTAATATAATTTTTCATATCTCAGTTTTTTCATAACAACTTAACATAACACATTGAATCCATAGTGAAACCTTCATAGAGATTTTAGAACTGTCATGATCTCAGTATTCTAGGATGAAATTAAGTACAGATCATTCACAGCGAGTTGACTTATCTGGTGAAGTGGAACCCATATTGGCTAAATCTGAAATTGCTTTCTGTTAAGGGACAGGCAGCAAGTTTATCAGCATGACAACATGATGCATGTAAAGTGAAATGCAATAAGATTTTAGGGGGCATAACCTGGTTAAGCAGAAGGTGGGTGTTTCAGGGTATCTTGGCAAGCAGGAGGAACTTAATCTGTGTTGTGCAGTGTGATGTTCTGTTGGAACAGATAGAACCACATATAATTCAGTTAACTATGGTTAAGTGCAGACGTGTGGGTTAGATCCCTTGCAAATAATAGCTTGAAAACTTGTTCCCATGTGCTGTTACACGATCACCTAAGTAACCGATTTTGGTATTTTGGTGACTCACTACATAATTCATGTCAAATCATAGTCTTCTTTGTGCAATATTTGAGGCAGTTATATGCTGATATATCTCTGCGTCAGGGGGTGATGATGATGATCAGTTTGTAGCTACTCTAAAGTAAATTAATTCACCCAAATTGCATCACTGTATCGATATATATATGTATTAATACTTAATTTGTTTGATATTTGCAAAAGGGAGTAAGGCTGAAAAGAGACCATGGAAGCCATAATTGAATCATTGCTCAAGACTGGGAAAATATCTTAGATTTTTGTTCAATCGGAAATTCTGCCCTTGATGTTAGTTTTAAGGATAGGTATTGTCTAGCTTCACATTTGGGGCAAATACAGTGAAAGTATGTTAAATAGTCTTCAATTTCATTTGAATTTTAACACACATGGTAGCTGCATCAGATTTCTGTTGTGAGCAGTGGGGTTTCTCTGATCAGATGGAACTATTTCCTGGAACATTAGCTGCCATGCCCCCCTTCCAAAAAAAGATGTATACCATGTGTAAAACTGCCATTCAGAAACTGTCTACAAACTTTAGATGGAATGGGATGCTATCATGCTTTTTTATTAACAGAACATGGCAGGGTATCCTTCAGCAATTTATCTTCTTAATCTTGCCATCAAACATTGGTTCTGAGCACTTTTTTATTCCTTATTTCTTCCCGATTGCCTGCAGATCTGCAATCCTCCCTTCCTTGGAAATTTCATACTGGTAGCAATTGGAGAGATGGGGTGGTTAGGTCCTTAACCCACCACTTGATGCTAATATAAGCACCTGTGGGGTATTCTATGCCCTCCTCTGGCATGTGTCTGTGCTCTCACACACACATGCCTAAGAGTGCTACCATCACTGGTTTGGAGCATGAAGCAATGTGCTTCACACCATTGTTGCCATACAAGGAATCTTCTCACATAGGAACAATTTAGCTGATGAGGGGCACCATTACTTTCTCCCTGATGACAGGACCAGTGTAAAATGCTCATCAAATCAATTCAGCACCACGGACAGTGACACAAGTGAGTAGGAGAATATAAGAAAGAATCCCCAAATGTGCATGCTTCCTCCACCGAGTCACTTCTGGGTCCAATGGTTAGAGAAAGATACCCAAACATTTAAAGACCAAGAACATAATGCATTTCCTTTTATAATGACATGTGCAGTAACATGATGAAAATAGAGAGGGCTCACATTATTAGGGCAGCAACTGCTTCAACTGCTTATCGCAGAAATGTGCCATTTCAGGATATCTTGAAGGCAGCTGCCTCATTTAATATCTACAGCCATACAGATATTGTGTACGAGTCTTTCAGTCATTTTATGTTCAGAAATGGCTTTGGTAAAACAATGCTGCAGGGTGCTGTCCAGCTGTCTACCACCCTGGTTTCTCTAGACTATCTTACATGGCTGTCCATACATAAAGAATTACTAGCAGAGTGACCATCTCCAGAGTAATGTAGTATATTTGTGAAACAATAAATCTTTAAAAGGTAATGGGCAACAATCTCATCCCCTTATCCTTATATCTGGATTCCCAGTATTCCTGTCTATTTACATGAATAAAGCAGAATCTTTTATACATCACCTCAGTGGGCAATCCCATGAATACCGATAATAGTTGCTTGCTTACTCCAAGACATTAGCATCCTGATATGTTTTTCGTTGCTTACAAATTTAAGTACTTTACCTACCAAAGTTGTTTACATGGCACATTCATGAAATTTGGTTCGCTAGGGACTGTATGTGTTAATGACATTGTATCTCAGGGAGGGAAGGACTGCTTTGAGGGAAAAAAAATCTCCAGTAACACAGCTACATTGGTGAAATAAAAGTCAAATGCCATGAACTATTGTTACATTTTCTCTTCTTACAATAAGATCAAAAAGTCATTTTTCTCAGTGGCTATGTCACTTTTAGAGTATGCCATCTGCAAAGCCCTTGATAAATGGTGCTTGTGCAGAGAATGTCAACAAACATTATATAGTGCTAGCACAAAGACAAAATATAACTTCACAAAATTATTGCTGTCTCTCAGGAAAGCTGCAAAACTCTGGGGAAGCATGTCTTTCATAGAAGAAAATATTCAAGGACAAGGTGTATGTGTGGAAGTTTGAAGGAGAAATTTGCTTGTGGCATTACAAGTTGTACGATAAAAAGGAAAAGAAGGCATGACAAGCTTTGTGTCCTTTCATCTCTACTATCTGTTGAACTCAATCAAGATAACTTATTATATAATATTGTACTGAATACTGTTAAAGAAGCAATATTGCAGAAAGAAAGATTCATTCCCTTCTTTCTCTCATGCATAACATTCACAATAATATATATATATATATATCCTGTATATTGTAATATGTAGCACTTGTTCTGCTGGAGGTTTGCATGTTTCTACTGAGGGCAAAAAATCAGCAAAATGTCCTGTTCACATCTAAATGGTCCTGAAGTATTTTAATTATACCCTGTCAGCAGACATCCTCTTGAAACTGATTTTCATGCTCTTTTAGTAATCCATTGTTGCATTCATTATCAAAGTTGTCTGTATTACCCTACCATTATCAGCTTTAAGCAATTAAGAACAAATTGTTATCCTGCATTCAGTATATTAATTATATTATTTCTGTACAGTTGTAATTGTTCTTCTCCATTTGCCTAATTTCTTTGTGCATATCTGAGCATTTCTGTAGAAAATTCTGATTAGCACTCCATTTGGTTTTAAACTGATTTCTTTCCCTTGCAGTGTTTAATGACATAATTCTTTAACGTTTTCATAGAAGTAGAAATAGCAGTAAGGTTTATATCTTTATTATTCTGCTTTTCTCTCTGCCAGAATTATTAACATATTTGTCATCCATGCCAGATTAAACTCCATTAAACATTTCTTAAAGAAGCCCATGACACTCCTTCTTAATCATCTGTATATGTATTAATACTTGCGTGATGCAGCCAATTATTAATGCTGCAGAGATATTTTCAGCAATCAGTGTCAGATCTTGGCAAATCATTAACTTGGAACTCTTTGTGCCGCAAGACAAGATACTGTTAAATCACAGTCAGATAATTCAGCCTTTTGATACAAGTCTCCTTATCTTTACTGCTTAGTTCAAACTAATATATTTGTTCTACTTACTTATATATTATAGAAAATTAATACACAGCAAAGTTATCCACGTACACAACTTATACAAAAAGTGACACATTGCATTTTCTACTTCTGCACAGATAACATTAATAGAAATTTTAGTCATTATAGCTAAATAACAAATCTAGAAGGTTTCAAGCCAGGTAAATATAAAATAAGCCGCAGCCCGTCTCATCTCAGCAGTATGCACCACCAATAGCAATGCAATATTTCCCTGTGCTAGCCTCATCCTTCAGTAGAATAAGCACAATTCTGTTGATTAGCTAAAATATGACAACATATACTACATGAAGAGATTATTAATACTAAATCCCTGCATTCTCCAATCTGACACATTCACATAAGCATAAGTAGTGTCTATCAAACAATTTTCATCTACCATTACTATCTAATAGATGTAAAAGAATATTATCCCAGTATATGCATCAGCTATATACAACCTTAAATGTAAACCAATGTACTTAATGATATGAGAGCTAGGCTCATTTATGAAATATTAATTACTGACACGTGCTCACTAGTGTGCTACTACCACATGTTGTTCTAGAAGACTGAGGTTGTGTTTTACCAGGGATTTCTATATTCCCTGAGATGGTGCAAACTTTCATTTGGTTTACATCTATATCTCAATCTATCTATCTCTCTATAAGTTAACTGATAATAAAAAAAATGACCCAAATATAAATGTTCTCAAGGCCGATCACAAAAGGTTGAGTTTGCAAATGTCATCACAACACTGCAACATGTATCAAGAAAATATCTTGGTGCATGCAAAACAGAATTTTTCAAAAACAGCATAAACATAATTTTTTTGAGGGGGAGCCTCCCTGCACCCCCACACCCCTGCTAATTATATATACTAACTCTGACATTGCATTATGTCAGAGAAAGGGCATATTTCTCAACAATCTCGCACACCTGTTGACTAAATTTTGTCAATTAATTGGATAGCAACCAACTCGGGATTTGTTGATATTCAATTCCCTCATACTTTATCATTTGTTATGATCATTCTCAGTTTGCTACTCACTTGTATATATAGATCTAGAGAGGTACAGCTGTTCATATTGGGAGTGCAGGGGGACTTGTGCTATTCAAAAACATTTTTCCTAATTTTTGCTTTACAAATACATTTTGAAGTTGAGTGACTGTTTTGTGATTAAAATTTTGTGATTTGATTACAGATGAGTTGATAGTTTGGCATGGAGCCATTAATTCTAATATTACATCTCTTCTGTTTTGCTGACACTCAGAGTACTACTGGCCTCATTAGTAAACTGACTACAACTGACATACTAAACCCTTGTAGCTATATGCAAAACAGGTCTAAAAATTGGACACTTAAATTCTAGAAGATTGTGCAATAAACTCTCTCAGTTTCAGACACAAGTGCAGCACCATAGCTAACACATTTTAGCAGTTACTGAAAATGTTTAAAACCAAACATAACCAGGTTCAGTATAATTCCAAATAGCTATACCATGTACAGAAAAGATAGCACAAGTAAAATAAGTGAGGTGTAACATTCTCAGTTATAAAACTGAATGCTCTTAGCTCTTTTCTCCTACCAACCAGACTCAATAGAAGGTTTAGAATCTTTTCTAGTCACATGCTTAGCAAGGGATAGGAATGCCCTCCACATAAGTAGCATATACCTTAATTCCAAGCTTGCCACAACATTTCCAAAATGTCTTGTTAGGTGATTTTAGCATAGATTAAAGCACACAAACCAAAGAAAACCCAAACCTCCATAAAAAAACACTCAGATATTCAAAATGAATGCATTATCCTATATAAATGGATCCTTAACAAATACAGAATACTGATGAAGTCCTCATTTATTAGGGATGAAAACACTCAATAATATTGTTTGTTTTGTGGATGTAATATTAAATGGTGGATTTTAACCTAAGGTACCCTTGTTTTGGTGTGTTTTGCTTTTTTATGGTATACTTGGCCAATATTCTACCTACCTTAATTGGTTGTAGCTGAAATGGATGCAAACAATCTCATTAATTCATTTACATTCTTCATTTTCATATCTTAAAATAAAATTCAAATTTCAGCACATATGGTGGTGCTGCGGTAGCGTTGTCGCCACACAGTAAGACGCTGTCCGGTTCGATTCTCAGCTAGAGCGTCTTCTGCGTGGAGATGTGCGTGAATGGGCATACCTTCGTTGAAGGTTGTGCATCAGGGCTGGTAACTCAGCACGTAAAAATCAACTACCAATCATTAGCGGATCAGAGTTCTACTGTAGCGACCCCTAAACCGGGAAAAAGCTGAAAGACACAATATAAAACATTTAAAAATATTATTTTAAACCACTATTCCTGCATTATCCCCCATCATTTTGTTTTTGTCACTACATTAATTTCAGTTTTTTCTTGACTTTGTTCCCTCTTTTCACAAAATTGGATGAGGTATTTCATTTTTTAGATGATATATGCATCTTTTGGATAGGGGACAAGGGAGATTTTGAAGCATTTATTAATTACATCAATGAAAACATGACTCTTTTTGAATTTACTAGTACACACACACACTGAGAACATAGGTTCACAGACTCATAGCATGTTACTAGACTATTGACCTGAGGGTCTTTACAAGCCTTACCATTAAATCCCAGTTTAATAATAGATGAAAGATATTCCCTCGGATTCACGAATCCTCCATGTAAGAGTAAATAAGTCTTACTCGGAAATTGCAGTTGAATGGTATGACATCAGTGTGCCATGCATATTCATGAGGGCATGCTGACTTCACTCCAAGTCTAACATGGACCATGCAGGAAGGCAGGGGGCGTGTCCGACTGCCGAGCAGTCCTAAGGTCCACTCCCCTGCAAGTGTCTGAATTGTGAAAGGTCAACACACATGAGCTAGTCTGCTCAAATTTCAACATACCCAACACTACACTCCCTCACATTGTAAACCCCCAGTAGAGTTATAAAATGTAAAATTTTTTTTTTTATAATTCCCGATATAGCTGCCCGTATTTGCGCGTGTTTGCGCAGGTGTGCCCATAGCTTAGCTGCAGTTAATAATGTCGACACTGAAGAGCATAATAACAAATGTTTATGCAAATCAATCCAAATAGCAATAGTGTAGTGGTAGAGCCTTCGCACAAAGAAGAGGCATTCACAGTTCGAGTCCCACCACTCCCGTCTCTATTTTATGTTTTAAATTAGCATATGAAATAATTCCTGACATATATGAATAAAATTTTACTAAAAAGCATTGAAATGGCCTATGTATCAGTGAACAAAATGTATATATAGAAATGTAAGAAGAATCTTGACATATAAATGCCCGTAGCTAAGCAGCGCTTTACCCAGCGCAATCTAGTTGCCCACAGCTAAGCAGCGCTTTACCCAGTGCAAACTAGTTGCCCACAGCTAAGCAGCGCTTTACCCAGTGCAAACTAGTTGCCCACGGCTAAGCAGCGCTTTACCCAGGGCAATAAGTTTGCGCGGAGCTGCGCACCACGCTAACCAGCGCACCGTAGGGCAACATGGAGCAACATGGAGCAACGTAGAGCAAAGTTGCCTAAACACAGCCACACCCCCTAGCCTGTCTGGACAGTAGTAAAATAAAAAGCAATGACAAGGTTCGAACCCGGGACACTGTGCACCATTATCAAAGTACTGAACCACTAAGCCATGACAGCTTAGGATAAACATCCACTGTTAACATACATATACTTGTAAATGGTAGATTAACCATTGTTAAGCAGGTCTGCAGTCAGCCGAGAATTTTCAAAAACGGCCAATCACAAAAAAGTGCGGGAAATGCGGCATATTTAAGCTCCATAGATGGGAATACTCGCCATAACTGATTGTAGCTCCCATCTGCAGTTAGAATGTCTGGTGCTGGAGAGGGTAGTCACTTTCGAGTGCAATGCTGAGGCATCGAGGAGTCAAAATACATGGTTTGGCTTCTTGTCCATCGTCATGAGTCTCGACTCCTGCAGGGCCAGTTCCAAGGGATGGAGTAATAGACAGAGGCTTGGAACCGGTTAGCTCATGATCTCAACAGTGCCACAGGCATCCCTCGGACTGGTGAGCAGGTCCATCACCACCATGCAGACCTGAAGAGATGGAAGCAGGACCTACTGAACCAATGGATCCAGGAGGCCCGTCATATGCAAGATGCCCCACTACTGAGTAGGTAGACATGGAATGCAGTATGTAAGACATGCTAATATAGTCTATATAATGGACAAGTATGTCTCAATATCCCTTCATTTACTTCACAGCTGCAGGTGTCCATGCTGCGAATCAGCAAGCCTATGCAGATAGGCTGCTAAGGCTGCACCACCAGGCAGGTTAGTAATTATTCTGCATGTATTGTTATATAAAATATGTGAGAGAGCATGAAAATAGTGCTGTATCCCAGTAATACAGCTATAAAATGCCCTGAATAATTTCTCTGCATGTACTGTTATATAAAATAAGTCAGAGAGCCAGAAATAGAGTGTAGTAACCCATTAATAAAGGTAAAATAAGTCTGGAATACTATCTCTGCATGTACTGTCATATAAAATAAGTGAGCGAGCCTGAAAAAGAGTGTTATAACCTATCAATAAAGGTATAATATGTCTTGAATAGGTCTTCCGTATGCACTGTAATATCAAATAAAGGAGAGAGCCTGTAGAAAAGTGTGCAATGTAATTAATAAAGGTATAATACTTGAAGTGTGTCTGTGTCACTTACTTTGAAATGTTGTTGTACCCTTGCATTAAATAAATAGTACTGTTGTATTAAGTGCTGTCAACCCACATTTGGGCAGTCCCATATAAAGTGGATGAAGGAAGTGCCAGTAGCTGTGAAGCATATATACAGTCCTCAACAGTCGGTAAATGGCTGGCATGCATAGGTAAATCTGGCACACGAGTAGCTTGTCAATGTGTTCCCCAGAAATGTGAGTGTGCTACATGAAATGTAGAGTTATGTAGAAATTTAACTGAAAATGTCACGTGAACACATCCAGATATGTAGATACATAAATATAAATAAAAAATATAACTATGTAGCAGTAACATCTGCATCTTGGACAGTTAGTATGCCAGATATAGGTCAGGTATATAATGAACTAGCCAAACCCATTACACAATCTAATGCATGTTGCCTAGTGTAATAATACATGTAGGGGATATACACCTGCAGTCAATAGGAATGCAGTGTAGAGTAAAAGTACTTATAAGATGTTAATGGCGGTTTCTTTTTACACCCTACTCTATGTGCATAAACAATGCAATTCCACACCTCAATGGATATGTCTAATCTCAAAACATTTGTTGGGACATATATCCTATTGTTCAATAAATATCTGTATTTACTTTGATGCATGCGCCCTGTTCAAACACCACAATCTTGGTGGCCTGTTGCCACCAATCATCCCTGCATGCTGTTGTAATGTCCACTGTCATTCAATATATGCATGTGTTATGCTTGTTGTTCAACTGTTGGAACCCTGGTGTGTTGGGTTAATGGGAATATTACTGCATGCTGTTACAACTAATTTGGAATGCTGTTGTCTATGTTGTAATTAAACACACCTAATCACAGAACATATGGGAAGGCCAGTCCCAGCGGACCCACCTGTCCCTCCTCATCTGGCGATTGCACCTGGCACCAGCAGGTCCAGTGCCCAGCCTGGCCTACCCTCCTCCATTGGTCCTATGCCACCTTCGGGTGGAAGTGCTGCAGGGGATGGGGCTCGCCCCCCTGCAAGCGTGGGTGGAGAAGGGCCACCTGTCACCCTCCGAAGGGTCCGGGTTGTGGTGCGTAGGGAGATACAACGTTTAGTCGCTGATCCCCTACGCCAGCTCGAGGCAAGAGTGGTGTGACTCACAGGTGAGCCTGCCCCTCCTACGCAGCCCCCAGCACAGCCACCCTTGGGGCTGTGAAGATGCAGTGGTGACTGCCCATGGCTGGGGATTTCAGTCCCACTGTTACCATCTGTGGGCTCATGGGCTTGCGATTTCCAAACATCCGTCCCCGTCAATTGTGTTCACCCACCCCATGTGTCATACTCTGCCCCTGTATGCATCTTGTTTGCCTTGTCTGTTTACCTCCCCAACCTACCTCCCCAAATATACCTACTTCCTCTACCTCACATTCCACTCTCACCTGAAAAAAAAAAAAAAAAAAGGGCAATCTGTTCCCACAAAAAAATTACGCCCCATAGATAGCTGCCCATTTTGCACACATGTCCGCTGGACATGTAAACTGATAATTAGAACTGGCAGTACAACATACTTTGTTGTCCTCACCCCTCTCTCAGAGGTGGAAGGTTTCAAATTTCACTCCAAATTTGTAACATATGCACAGCTGTTGCTGGTAAAGAAATGGGCAGCTATGGACCTTCCCTAAACCCATCCTGCATATCCCGAGCTGGTTTCCCCACTGACTTTCCCTCTATGTGCCCCCTTTTCACCACTTTCCTGTCTCCCCATTTTCTTTTCTTTCAAAGAAATTAGCGCAGGGGTTAGCTGGAGTAAGCACTTTTAAGCAGTAGTTAGCGGGTTTGAGCGAGTGTGCGCATGTGTGTGCTAAGCTTAGCATTGCTAAGCGTCACGCAAACTTATGCAAACCCGCTTATGACTGCTTAAAAGTGCTTTAATCACTCTGTATGTCAGGGCCCTTGTTCTGATCAGTAGCAAAATAAAATACCTCTGTTAGTCTCAAACCCCAGACCTTGGATACATTTGACTGCATGAAGTACCACTAAGCCACAGCAGATATACAATAACATGGTGCTGAAATAAATATATCATGCAAAACAATGAGTGAATGTAAAGGAAAAATAGGAAGGCCATAACACAAAGCTTGTTCTGTGGATCTTTACCAGCAATTGTTGTGGAATTGCATTACATGACTGTGATAAGAGATGCAGCCATTCTAGCAGCAAATAATGTTATTGAGGAACTTTACAACCCCCACACAGTATCATATCAGGAAAAACACTGGTGTATCTGATTAGGGCAGAAGCCATACTTCCAGATTGTGAAACATATTTTAGCTGTGTCCCTCTAAATCCCTCTGAAAAGTACTGACGTTAGTCAGAGAGGTGGTGTATTACACAATGAATAATCACAATAATAACAGTAGACACGGCTTGTACTTCATAAAAGGAGTACTAATCCATATGCACTGCTTCACTCAAGTCTACAATTACTGTCTCTATTAGTTGGAAGGTGTACCTCACTTTTAACTACCTGTCCCTGACTCAAAGCAAATATGTATCTGAGTGTTTCATAGACCTGGCAGATGCACAAACACACAGGCATATCAGCTCATCTGCTGTTACACACTCTGCAAATACCTTTGTGAGGACTTCCACAAGCATACCCTTATGTAGGAGTACAACACAGAAATACCAAAGGATGTAGCCATGCACTGGTAGCAACTGACTGTAACAATGCCATTGTACCAGTGCTGAAAACACCTGTGGGTTGCAGAGACAAAGAATAACAGGCTAACATCTGGCTACCATCTGGATAGGTTCACAGTTGGGAACTATGTAGACAGACCACCTGCCGTGATTAACTAACAGGTACACAGCAATCCATTAAGTCCAGTAAGATAACACTCACACAATAAGACGTAATGCTCTCTGTATGTCTGCATCCCCCCCCCATATTTTAAATATACATGTATTTAGGGTCAACCAAGGATGTAGGTAGGCATAATCAGTAGTGGAATTGTCCAGTTTACCTGAGACTCCTGTGCTAATGTCAACAATAAAAATACACAAACCCTGCAGAAGTGAGTACATCAATATGCAGAGTATAACAGTCCACAAACAGTTCATGTGTCAAAAGAATACTTCTCAATAACTACTTTTGTATGGCAGTTAATTACATAAGTAGAAAATAAACTGCATACTCACATATAGCTTGTGTATATCATCAGGGTTGGGAGGGTGGCCTAATGGTTAAGGTGTTTGCCTTACAAACACAAGGTGCAGGGTTTGAGTCTCACAAGTGATAATTGGCTAGGCTTAAAATGGCTCGCGAGGGCAGTTAGCTTCATACTAACCTATGAACCTAAGCATTTGAGGGGTGAGTTACTCTACACTGATAGCTCTGTACTGGAAGTGGCAACAATCAGGTCTGAGTACAACATGTACATCACTGTCCAC
Organism: Protopterus annectens; assembly: GCF_019279795.1. Taxonomy (NCBI): domain Eukaryota; kingdom Metazoa; phylum Chordata; order Ceratodontiformes; family Protopteridae; genus Protopterus; species Protopterus annectens. The sequence continues at coordinate 1,159,773,880 of NC_056727.1, read as the reverse complement.
ACCTCTAGCTTCAGATATAAGAAGTGTACCAACCTTCTGACTTAAACAACAGTATCCACAGCAAAAAAGCATGGGCCCCACTCTGGAAATCTGAAAGGGCTACGCCTACAAAACTTAGCAATTTATAGCATTGGGTTGCTATGACAGTGAGTACTGCAATTACCATAAATGCTGGCAACAATTGGTGCAGAGGTCATCACATGCACATGTGCAGATACCTATAAAAGCAGACTGTACTTGCTATCCCCTCATGCAATCATTACATTGCACGTGATAAAGCATCACTGAACTTGGGGATGAGTAAAAACTAATTATTACTTAATAACACAAAAGTTTAATTAAGAAAAAAGACGTGAGTGTATCAGTAACCAAATATATTAATTAAGTAAAAAAAACCTTAATTAATAAGCAAAAGGAATTAAGTAAAAGCAATCTTTACTTAAGTAACACCAAAAAAAAAAAAAAATTGTCAAAACATACACAGACAGACCTGAAAGTGACAAACAGGTATGTAACAGATATGTGATTACCGGCAAGTAGTACATGTTTATGAAGAGTACTGTAAATACTTTGAAACATGCATATGTGGCAGCAGTAGGTATGTATGCACTGATGCCATGCATGACTACTGCCATGGACAAATTAGTGTGTAGCTGTGTGCAGTGGGACATAACTGTGACATATGTAGCTCAGCATTTAATGTCAAACATCCGATCATGTCATCTGTGTTCTGTACAGTTCTCTGTATAATGGCTATCTGGGGGTGTAGTGCAAACAGCTATATAAACCTGGATTTGACAGAGTAACACATGCATGATAGTCATATAATGTGTAGCTTAGCATTGGCAACTGCTGTACCAAGCTAGTATAGCAATGTAGCATTAACAGCTATAAATACTCCCTGTAATATTACTGTTATGCACATATGCAACAACTGTTCATGTTGTAGCAAGGCCCAACAGGTCATCCGTGAGGTCTACAGACATACAGCAGTGTGTACCTTGTGTGTGTATGGCACACACATATGTAGAGATATTTATGTGTCAGATATATTAGCATCTTAACATGTGCATAGAGCAAGGTACATACTGCAACTGTTTGTGAAGGGTGGACATATATATGTTGATGAAGGTTGTTATGTGCATATTGTCATGTAGGTTGTAGTGTGTGGCAAACAAGACAGCATACAGTGCTGGTATATGACATGTGGTGTTTAAACGCTGTGGGTATGATCTGCTAAGTTAATAGTCTTCCAGACAGGGAGTCCTGCTAAAGATACATGGCCTGAGAATACCCTCAATGCATTCTGCACAAGACTGTGCAAATTTATTACATAACTGTATCTCTCTCAACCCTTGCATAATTGATATTCCCACCATGAAAGGTGGACTGTATATGTGCCTACATGTAAATCTATATGTACACCAATGGATGTTTATATGTATGCTCAAGCTCAATGTTGTAAATGTATTGCCATCCCTTTTGTTAAAAATGCTGTACCCATGAACTACCACATAGGTGGTAGTCTACTCAACACCAAAAGTGTGATAAGAGGCCACGGGACACAGGTGAACAGTAGTGTCCCTTTTGATAATCACAGTGCCACACTAGTCATGTAAACTGTGTACGGTCCACATGACATCACAACAGGTGTGTCATCCATGGAATGAGAGGTCAGTGTTCCACTCTACTCATCAGTCATAAAACCCATCATAGGGTACAATGGGCCTTTTGGTATGTACCTCAGAAGACATCTACAGCAACTGTAGACTCCAGACGCAAACACCACAAAGAGTATTACCAGACTCAAACAGATGCCCTATGCAGACTGTCTTCCAAAACCACAGCTACACTGTGTTGCATACTGCCCACCCAGAGCCAACCTCTGCCTAACATACGAAGCTATGCCAAACCCACAGGTGTTGGACATGCTCCATGTAAACAGATCAAAATCCCTACAAGCTACACACTGTACTGATCTAAACCTTGTAATGTCAAAAAGCAGAACATGCTGGAGTGGTACATACTCATCTCAGACACATACCATACTCTGGAACTAACTACCTATCAATAGCAAAGAAAGGTCCTCATTAGCAGTCGTCAGAAATAATCATGATGAATGGATGTGAGATAGGAAATGCAACCCGGGAATCAACTCTGTGGCTCTGCATGACAGGGGCACATGAACTTAAATTACATGGGTGTTGAAGGGCAGGGTACCACATGGCTAGGCTTCTATAGGTCCTACGCCTAATAGCCTATGAGCTACCTATGACCTGATGCACACATGCATGTACATGTTGCATTAATTGCTATGTGAGGTTGACTGAGTGTGATGGTGAATGTGTAGGTGAATGTGTCAATGTTGTGTATATGTGTGATAGCCTAGTGGGAAACTGTTTATATCATGGTATGTAGTGTTCTAGCTCTGATCCCCACAAAAGATATGTATGCTATTGCTAGGCAGCAAAAGCAGTATGGTATACGGTGTGACATAGTCCCATGGTGTTGACTGGAGTGTGCCATTGTAGGCTAAAGCAGTACATGTATGCTCATTGATTGTTGACACTAGTGAATACAAATCCCATATGAACTGTAGTACTACCTGAAGCTGTAGGCCTAAACAGCCTGTTGTATATCCACATTGCTTGGGAACACTGTTTTGTTTGTTACCTGTAGTCCTCACACATTACATACCTCAGGCATAAGGTTTTGTAAGTGCTGACACACAGTACTGTATGGTACACAGGTAAAGCTCATCTGGGTTGCCATACCTTTGTGTCTTGTAGGTATGTCTGATGTGTGTGGGTATGCCTGTAACATGGCCTCAGTCGTATGTGTGTTACAGGATATAAGTGCATATCTAGCAACATGTATAGTGTAGTACAGCAGTATGCCACCTATATTGTTGAATGTGCACATATGTTACTTAGGGGTTTGCTATCAACAAGTAGTGTGGCGTACTGGTAGCACTGTAACTGTACTTTACAATCATTTCAATGGATGACAAATTTCTGTATGCATTAGCTTCATATATACCTCCTGTGGCTAGGTGGTGCATTGTGTCACATACAGTGTGTCATATACTGTTGTATAGTCTTACATACTGGTTTCACTTTGTTGCTGTGCAGAACATGGTTTAATATATAGAACGTGCCAGGCACTGTCAGGCAGTTGTGGGCTGAGCACTGATGTGTGGGATTAAAAGTGTGTATCTACTGACAGCCAGTAGGTTGATATATATGGGATTTTATTGATATCTGTACTTTAGAATGTTAAGTGTGCCACAAGACTTGCTCACAATAATTGTTTTATTTTCTTCCAGGGACATGTCTCATCATTGCAACCCTGCGTATTCCCCTGAAGAGGAGGAAATAATTATATCCACCCTAGTACAACATCACACCCTGCTGTTCTCCAGAACCAGCCAGGACCAGCATGAGCACACTGCACTGTGGCAAGATGTTGTCCATCGGGTTAATGACGTAGGCATGCATAACCAGACTTATGAGCAGGTACGCCATCACTGCAGTGATTTAATCAGACATGTCCGGCAGCATGTCTTCGATGTCCGCAGACAGCAGCTTGCCACAGGTGGTGGTGCAGCATCACACCCAACCTCACCAGAGTGGAAGAGCTGCTCCTCAGCGTGGTGGCTCCTGGCCAACCACTACAACAAACATGTGTCATCATGGAGGCCGGAGTCACCCAGCATGTTGACTCAGAGCGTGCAGGTAACATGCCATATCTGTAGACTACTGTTAACTCGATTGTTAGAACATGCATATGTCAGATGTGTTCTGTGTATTTGGAAGATGTGGAGCCTGGTGTTGTGCAATACTGATAATTTGGAACATAATCTGTATGCCTGTGACTGTCAACCGTTGTACTACTGTAAAATTGCAAACTCACAGCAGCAATGCCACTGTTGTTGACACTGACAAACTGTCTCATATCCTTGTAGGTCCCTCTGGTGTGACAACAAGACAGCAGACCCATGCTGGTGAGTGTTCTACATTTCATATGGCAAATAACATGTGCATGTCATAGGTGGGTTTTAGGCCATATACACATGTACAACACCTACACATAATGCATGCTCTGCAAGTTTTCTGTGGGACTATGCACATCCCAGTAACATGAGTGGCTGCCTCAAACACATGCTATACACAGGGCATCCCAAACAATTGTGGTACACTGTAGTGGACATTGTATAGGCAGAGTCAATACACATGCACACAACATACACCACCTTGTCATACATAGTACGTGTAAATATGATACACATGGCATATGTAGACACCTGCTGTAAGGTCAGACTCCAGTATCCCAAATGTCATCCATACAGCACACATACTATACCTGAGGGGTAGAGGCCTATCATGGGGTGGTGCAAAACTCTTCCACATACAAGACATTCATGTTAGGCAATGCTCCCTATTGAACACCTTACATACCCATGTAACAACTGTCTGTAAAATGGTTAATGTAGCCACAGTGCTGCAGTTCAGGTACAGCATGATAGTTGCCAGTGTGACACACATTAGTGGTCTTGAGTGACCACATGATGCTGCCTGATGATGGCTCATGGTACTACACTACATCCAGTTACAGTAACTACAGTACAACACATAGCATTCATTGCTATACACCTGACAGTTGTGTGCATCCAGCCATGATATGTATACCTGTGAGTGATGGTTCACAGGACATTGAAAAACATTTAATACTTGCACAGCAATGTTGTGTCCATGTACACATTGTGTTCCATTGTGAGGCCAATCAGGGAACAACACACATGCATCAAACACATGTATACTGTTATTAACAAGGACTCTCTACACTCGCACTGCATGCTGTTGAGCAACACACATCTTGCATGCTGACACATGTGATAGGACTCTTTAGCTTGTGATACTGTACTCCACCATCAACCACTAATGGGTATGTTTGGGATTACTGTTTGTGTGTGTGTGTGTCTTCTCTAGTGAGTAGTGTATTTGTGTTCATGTGTGCATGTGTGCATCTGTGAATGTGTGTATGTGTGCATGTGTGCATGTGTTCATGTGTTCATGTGTGCATGTGTTCATGTGTTCATGTGTGCATGTGCGCATGTGTTCATGTGTTCATGTGTGCATGTGTGCATGCATTCATGTGTGCATGTGTGCATATGTGCATGTGTTCATGTGTTAATTTGTGCATGTGTTCATGTGTGCATGTGTTCATGTGTTCATGTGTGCAAGTGTGCATGGGTGCATGTGTTCATGTGTTCATGTGTTCATGTGTGCATGTGTGCATGTGTTCATGTGTTCATGTGTGCATGTGTGCATGTGTTCATGTGTGCATGTGTGCATGTGTTCATGTGTTCATGTGTGCATGTGTGCATGTGTTCATGTGTGCATGTGTGCATGTGTGCTAACATCATGTACAGATTGTAAAGTGTGTTTCCTGTCTCCCTCTCACAGGTGCTGAGGTTGTGTTGGTTGAGTGCAGCAGGGAACCTGAAGACACTGCCACAAATAGTGGAGATGATGAAACGTGTTGTGGCCCATGCAGGTCTGACAGGGTCTGTTGTTGGTCCGTCAATCGACAGTATACAGCTTTCCACACCATCTATGCGCACATTCATACTGCCAATACATCTCTCATCACCAATGGCCTTAGCTGAGGGACAGCATACAGTAGGTATTGACCAGGATAGTGTGGTATCTATGGCACATGCATCCCCTCACAGCAGCCATACCCAGATTCCTGGAACGGTACCACATAGGCGGATGTCCAGGGGTTCTCGTGGGAGCACTGCTGGTCATAATGCCCCTGGCAGGCGTACCCCCACAGGTCTTACAACCTCAGGTATGTTCTGGACTGTAATGCAGGCACAGGCACATATGGAATGGTACACCAGACAGGGACTGAGGGCGCAGAGGGCCCATAACACCGCTATCAATGACAGTATCCGTGACCTTGCCGGTGCAGTGCGTCACTACACCGAGGTCATTGATAGATGTTGGGGGGAGACATTAGATGTCCTCCACAATGTCATGTCCATGTGCCAGGACAGTGCAGGACAGCCGAGACGTCGATGTGGATGTATGCCAGCAACATCATAGGCTGGCAGTCATCGCGGATGACACACAAGTCAAAGCCACTCCCGTAGTGGCAGTACCAGCCTCAGCAATGTTGGAGCAGGGCTGTCAATAGACCATCATAGAAGACCACGTGCACATGGCTCTGGTCAGTCCCAGCAGGGACATGGGTCAAGTCGACATCCCTCTGTCTCTGATGATAGTACCCAGTCTGGCTTAGTACCCGATACTGTCCTTTGCACCCCTGCCAGGCACAGGTACTGTGTCTGTGGCCAGAGATGGTGATCTGTACAGCCTGGCAGGTACAGTCTGTGGCTGTCCCACAACCTCATGTATATGGCAGCCACATGGTGGAACTGTGTGCATGCAGACACACACACATAATCCAAATGCCTAGGGCTAACACATACACGCACACATTGCATCAACATTGACCCATGCTGTACTGTTGTCTCTCACCACACACACACACACACACACACACACACACACACACACACACACACACATACATGTTGCTTGGATGGGTCAATGTCGGGCTCTGGCAAACCAGCAACACACCCTGTGCATATGATGAAACTGTGCCACCTCCTGTCATCTGTAACATTGATGCAGGAACAGACTAACATGGTGCTGAAGCACAGGGTGACTTTATAGCAGTGTAGCAATGTTAGCATGTTGTCAACAGTACAGTGTAATGATATCCCTGTAGCTATATCTGAGCAGGCATGATGCATTAAAGCTATGATTATCAATGTAGTATTGTTTACAACAGTGTTAATTCCAAAAATGTACTGTCCGCCCATGTGCCACTTGGCTGATGTGTGTAGTTTTGGCAGCATGTGTTGGTGAGTGGACAATACGTGTGTGATGTATGCAGTACAGATTTGCAGGTGTACATTTGTGAACATGGTGGAGGTGCACTGTCTGCATGTATATGCATAGTGGACTCATGGGAAGGGTGACATGCCCTGTATTACACAGTGTCAAGACTTCATTGTTTCTATTGGTGGCCAGTATGCATTTTAATACACATATGTTTTAACTTGGGTACACATGTGTATGCTATGGTTTGACACTATGCTGTGGGTGATACTGTTACTATCTGTCATTGGTTTGCATTCTGGTAGTATACACAACCTCAACTGCCTGACTATAACCAATTGTTAGATGATGTCTTGACAACTGACACACAGATGTAGGAAACTCAGTAGCATTTGGATCCATTTGGTACTATACTATACCAGTAACCAGTGGTATTGACCGACACCCATACCTGGAACCACTCCTGTTTGGCATATAGCCCTCTTAGGTACAAGCAAACACACTAGGGATATGTCCATCCACATCTGGAAATGCATACAGTGGCCTACAATGCATTCTCCAGATGAGACACTTATCCTCCAAAAGGGTAACATACAGACAGATACCTGTTGTTCAACCCATGCTATAAAGCTGTAAGCCAAATATAGCATAGTCATCCACATTTATTAAACATAGTAAATAAGACAGTACCACATAGGTAGTAGCCCCAAACATGTAGAATGGGTACCGATGTGTACATACAACCAAGTGTTATGTCATCTGTCCTTTGGTATTCACATTTCCATAGGTATTCTGAAGTCCCTCGGTGTATCACATAACCAATAAGGGGTCTGCATGCATATCCACAAAGTTGTTGTACACCTATAATGAATGTCCATTATTGACAGACTTTGTTGTGTTTGAACATGTCTGAAATATACCCAAGGCATTAACCCACACTCACACTATTCTATAGAAACTGTCATGGGTGTGTGTGACATAGATGACCTAGGCCACAGATCACTACAGTGGCTGGCCTTGTCACAAACATACATATGTGACCGAAGGTCTGAGAAGCAGCAGCACAATCTGTCATAGGTAACAGATGTATTCATGTAGAAATCAGGCTTCACACCTATGAACTAATTGAGGTCACATGTATATATATGTATTTGCCATACAGATACCTGAAGTGTGCAATGCACATACTGTTGTTATACCGATATGTCATACAGTAGTAAAAGCTAAACCCACAACACATTGACCAACAGTACAACACACACACACACTGAGCAATTGCAGGATTCAACCCCCTACCTAACTATGTTATGATACTAGAGAGATACACATTAACACAACGCGTTACATGCTTTACTGGGGGGTTTCATTTCCACTGCTATATTTGTAGGATGCTGACATCATCAGACTTGCCAAACAGGAATATAACACTTTTAAGGTGTTTGACTAGTCCCCAAAAAGGGCAATACTCTCAAAGGAAATCACACAAAAACATACACTCCCCCCACACACACACAGCAATTGCAGGATTCAATCCCCTTCTTAATTATGTTATGATACTGGAAAGATACGCATTAACACTGCACTCTATATGTTTTACTGGGAGTTTTCATTTCCACTGCTATATTTGTAGGATGCTGACATCATCAGACTTGACAAACAGGAAAATAGCACTTTTAAGGTGTTTTCCTAGTCTCCAAAAAGGGCAATACTCTCAAAGGAAATCACACAGAAACATACACACACCCCCACACAAACACTCAGCAATTGCAGGATTCAAACCCCTACCTAACTATGTTATGACATTAGAGAGATACGTATTAACATGACACGCTATATGCTTTATTGGGAGTTTTCATTTCCACTGCTATATTTGTAGGATGCTGACATCATCAGACTTGACACACAGGAATATAACACTTTTAAGGTGTTTGCCTAGTCTCCAAAAAAGGGCAATACTCTCAAAGGAAATCACACAGACACAAACCCCTACACACACTCAGCAATTACAGGATTCAAACCCCTACCTAACTATGTTATGATACTAGAGAGATACACATTAACACAACGTGTGATATGCTTTACTGGGAGTCTTCATTTCCAATGCTATATTTGTAGGATGCTGACATCATCAGACTAGACATGGTAATGTGTGTGCACATAGTGCGATATGCTTTACTGGGAGTCTTCATTTCCAATGCTATATTTGTAGGATGCTGACATCATCAGACTAGACATGGTAATGTGTGTGCACTTAGTTTTATGCAATCCCAGGACTGATACATGGGGGACAGCAGGTGTTATCAGCTTGAACAGGACTCCACAATTCTTACCTTGTGTGATCTATCTGTGGCCCAGTTGCCAATCCATCTGATGACAATACATATTTATGCACAGGTTGTTGATTTTGTGGATATGACATGTGTCTGGTATGTTGGAAAAGGCCTATTTAAAGTGTATGTGGGATGTGTGTGCTCATTTCATTGATGTATGTCCTGGGTGGCTGCCTTGCAAACAGTCTAGCAGGTTTGGGAAACATGATCTGCCCAGGAACAGTCCAAAGTTGGTAGGGTTGTGTGTTTATAGGCTTCCAATAGCTCTGTTTCTGACTTCAATCATGATGGACTCCATGGCCTTGAAGGTCAGACTTTATCGGCTTATAAGACTATAGTTCCCATGGTCTGTTGTGCACCAACACTTATGTAGTGTACCATATGTCGCTGTAACCCATTCAACAGTTTCATATCCTGTAGAGAGGGTGAGGCTCAACAGACTGTTCAGGTGCAGGGTTTGTTTGTTCTGCAGTTCACTTATGACACATATAGGGGCACAATGTAATCCAATTGATGCCATGTTTTCAGCTTTGGAAGGAACTGTTTAACCATTCTACATGTGATATCTCCTGGTATAATGATAGGGCCTTTTGTCAGTGGGAGGTGGGTATGTATGTATGGGCCTGTCTGACAGGATGTTGGCATTGTCAGTCATTTACAGTTGTCCCTGACTCAGGACATAAATGAGTGTACATTGCTATTTATGACATAGCTGAAGGAAGTGTCATGGTTCTGTATGGACTCCTTCACAGATAATATTTCCATGACCTGGATTGGATAGTGTTTGGAGTGCACATTGTTTATTGATGATACTGATTTCGGGATTTTTTTTCTTTGCTTTTCAACTTTCTATAAACAACCTAAGTATCTGTAGTACATATTTGATTATGACAGGGTTCCAATATATTATATATGTGTTTGTTGTCATATCACTGTGTGCACAAGTCAGGATTGGTGAATTGTGAGAGGTTCCTGGGTTAACACATGCAACTGCCAGATATGTATGGCCCACTGCTGTACTCAGACATGGCCTACGTGTGTGAGCATGCCCAGTTTGGCCTTTCAGTATGTTGCTGTCTGAAGTCCACTACACTTGTTGACGTGTGTGAACACGCCCAATATTAACATTTATACTATATGTGTGTTGTAAATTGAGTTGTATTTTTACTGCAGGGCTCACCTTTGTGTCATAACTCTACAGGGATTATGCTGTGCCTGCGGTGTTTCCATGAGACACTTTGCATAGACTTATCAACATTTATTCATACAGGCTGACCAATGAAATACTGTCATGGTTTAGTGGTTCAGTACTGTGACTATAATGCAAAGTACCCAGGGTTCGAGGAGTGTCACTGCTTCATATTTTCATACTGGGCAGACCAGACTGCTTAAGGAACAGTAAAGCAAATATGACCATGTTTACCTGCTTTTGCTCAGCTATGCCCAACTTTGACCAGACTTGCCCAACATTGCTCAACCTTAACCAACATTGCTGAACGTGGCCAATATTGCTCAACATTGCCCAAAGTTGTGCTACTTAATGTGTGCAATTTTGTTTACATATACTAAATAGTGGTAAAATCTGTTTAGCACTGCTTTATATTGCTTAAAACATGGCAATCATGCCTCAGGTGGTGCTGCAGGGCTGCCTATGTCGGATGCACATAGTACACTCCCTATACATGTATGAAAACAGGTAGTGTCAAGTTAGGCATCCCTTTTACTATATGTGCAAGTCAGAGAGAGGTATCATTTCCAGGGTTCCTACTGAGCCAGTGTATATGCTATGCATTGCCTCTTTGCCAAGGCCAAAGCATACTGGGCACGCCTCCTTCTGCCTACTGGGGCAGGCTCAGGTTGTTCCTCCTCCGAGTCACGCTCTGCCTGTGATGGCCTTGGGCAATGGTGGGGGCCTGTTTGGCCTGGCCCTATGCTGCTCCTGCTGCAGCTGTTTTCGCAGGATCATATTATGTAGCATAGCACATACCATGACTATTTGGGTACATGTAGTTGGTGAGTACTGCAAGGCTCCACCAGATGTGTCCAGGCACCGGAACCGTGACTTGAGCAGCCCAAACACATGCTCGATTACATTTCGTGTTTGTGCGTGTGCCTCATTACAGCATTCTTGTTCAGGTGTGTGTGTGCATTTCTGATGGGTGTCATCAGCAACGGCTCCAGTGCATATCCAGCATCCCCCACTAGGTGACCATGAGGGATGTCCCCATTGGCAAATGTCTGGTACAGCTGTGTCAGATGCCAGATATGGGAATCATGGTAGCTTCCAGGGCAGCCAGCACACACATTCATTATTATGCCCCGGGCATCACACACGCCCTGGCAGTTGATGGAGGGGAAACCCTTGCAGTTAAAGTAGACCCTACCCCGCTTACCAGCTGGTGCTTTGATGCATACGTGCGTGCAGTCTATTGCACCCACTACCTCAGGGTATTCTGCTATTTGCTGGAAAAGACGCATATTGCTGGCCAATACCTCACAGGAATTGGGGAAATATACATGATCACCGACATGTGCTGACATGGCATTCAGGAACTGGTGCAGTACCCTGGATGCTGATGCCTGTGAAATCCCCATCATATCACCAGTTGGTCTCTGGAAGGTACCTGTTGCTAGTATTCTTAGGCCAACACATACCTTGGTTTCCACTGGGATGGGTTCCCCTCTGTTGGTTCTGTGTGTGAGGTGTGGCCTGCACAGCTCAACAATTTGCTGTATGAGGTCTCTGTCCACTCTATAGCGCTCCACTATCTCCAGCTCATGTAGCACCTGGTAGGTTACCCTGGGCCTGTGCACTCTTCTCCGTCTCCTCACTGTGGGTTGCTCAGCAGCATTCGCATTGTCACCACCCTCAGCATGTTGCATATGTCGCCTTATAACAGCAATGGCAGCCCCTAACATTTCTTTGTCTCAGTAAAGCTTTTTCAGTTTTCACTTCTATTAGCTTACTGCAGTGTTGCAGTGCCTCAGATAAAAACATAGTGGAAAGTTGTTTGCAGAGTTTTAAATGATGGGCTGGGCTGGGCTAGTGTACTGCCTGTGTAATTGGCTGATTCTGATTGTTTTCACCTGCTAGCTCTGCTAGTTCTCCTTGGTTAACTTCCTACTATTTGTTGTGCTTCCTTTTCCCTTTCTGTTTCCACAGGGGACAGCGCTGCTCAAACAAGTGCACACAAGCTCACATGCACTCACACATGCTTACACGGCCTAACACTTGCTGACTCCGGCTTAAACGCACGCACACAGGCGCAAACACGCTTACACAGGTTTCAACAATCTTACACTTGCTTACACCAGCTTGAACGCGCGCACACAGGCGCACACACACGCACACAGTCTTACTCGGTTTTATACGCGCATACACATTGCAGGCACTTCTACAAGAAACTTTAGTGTTATCCACGGCATACACCTTCAATTTCTTGCCTTTAGTTAGGATATCTGTTGACACGCCTCTTCCAGTGATGGGTAACTGACATGCCACTCTGCTCCAATGAGCTTACATTCCTTCATACATATCCCCCTCATGATGTCACCTATCTTCTACTCTGATACTCCCCTTATCCTATTCTTACACTCCACGGACTTTGCTCATATTCCATGTGAAATTGGGATTCACTATCCTTACCCTCATTTGCATAGGATTGCCTACTAATGCATGGTTACATCTCTTAGACTGAGCTTCCCCCCTTAGCAATCTCTACTCAGTAGCCATGTTGTCTTCAGCCTGCCATTCACTTGAATGGCAGATGTATATTTATAATAAAATGCCTATTTTTGGCTTTTATTTATTTATTTATTTTTGTTTTTTACAGCGCAGCACTTTTGCACGACGCTGCGCTACGCTTAAACTTCAGAGATCAAGGTAAAAAAAAAAATGTATTATTTTTTTTATTTTGCAACGGGTAGAATTGCCAATGGCCATATATTTGGCCATTGGCATGCTTCCTCAACTGGATGCATCCTTTATTTGGAGCTGTCACGGCTCCATTTTGCTATTTGCAGAACGGTACTCAGCTGACAACAGAGTACATTTCTGCAAATAACACTACTCTTACTCGGACAGGTTAGGGTTTCCTGGATCACAAATTTACCTCATTTGCATAACTTTCAGCAGCAAATGAGGTAATTTGCATAACCTAGCCCTGTCTGTGTAAGAGGAGTTTTAGGAGCTCTCTTGCACGCCCCTGCCGGCTGTTCCTGGATTGCTCGGCAGACATGTTGGCTGCATGGAGTCTTACTCTACTCTTAGACTCCGTGCAAGCCTTCGTGAATCCAGCCCATTGTCTATGCCCAAGGTTTTTCTTGCAAGGACTACACATGTCCAGGAGAGAAGCTGGGCAATCCCCTGCAGAAATGTATGGTTTCTCATACAGTCATCCAGGTTGTGCTTAAACAGGGTCATGGAGGTGCTTTGTTTGATATGGATTGAATACCAACCTCTGAGAGATGTGTCTGTCTCTCCAGCAGATCCTGTTTATGTTGCAGTCTAGACTGAGGTCCCTGGAAAAGGTGACTTTAGTCCCATTTGATTTATGGATTTGCAGAATTTATATTAGATTTGGGCCGGAGATAGCCATGTAAACTAGACATAAGTTGCCTCTAAGTAGTCTATACACTACTGAGTACAGTGAGAGCAGCTTCAGTCTGTCTGTATAAGACATGCTGCAGACCCTGAATTTTCTTAGAAATCTCTGAGGTTTCTCAAGTTTCCTGCAGGTGTCTGGTACAGTACATACCAAAGGGAGTATTATATTCAATAACAGGCCTGATGAGGGATGAGTAAAAGGAAGTTATAACCTATTTTGCACTTGAGGTGATGCCTTTGCTAATCAGGTGAGCAAAGTAGAATGCCTTCCTCAACACAGTAGACACATGGTGGTCAAAGTTGAGGTCACAGTCAACTTGTGTTCCCAGGTCTTTCACTACTGAGTTGGTACTTAGGATATTATTGTTTGTTTTATAATCAATACAAGAACCAACAGCAGCAAAATTGTAAGACAAACCACAAGAGCAGGATTGCAGAAAACAGAGCTTTATTCCGGTACCTCGGCCCACTGGCCTTCAAAGGAATAAAAACACTTCACCAGAAACCATATATATACTGGTGCTGCATAGTAATTAAACAATTACATAATTAAGTGATGAAGAGATTCAGCACACAACATGAATTAAAGAAACAAACACCATTCTTAAAAACACTAACAATAGAGTAAATAGAATATCAAAATTACTAAATATTTAAATTCACTTCTAAATTTAGACCTCGAGGCTTCAGAGTACTATATTTCAAGATAAATCTACTCTCTAAATTTAATAAACTTTGTAAAAAATTGCCTCCAGAATATGTACTTGGTTTAGCCAAAGCACAAAAAAATAATGAATCAACTGACCCATTATGCACATTATTGGCTAAACCAAGTACATATTCTGGAGGCAATTTTTTACAAAGTTTATTAAATTTAGAGAGTCTCTTCATCACTTAATTATGTAATTGTTTAATTACTATGCAGCACCAGTATATATATGGTTTCTGGTGAAGTGTTTTTTATTCCTTTGAAGGCCAGTGGGCCGAGGTACCGGAATAAAGCTCTGTTTTCTGCAATCCTGCTCTTGTGGTTTGTTTTATAATCAGCAGGGACACTGTTTTTACAGAAGGGAATGCTGATGCATTTTTTAGGATTTAGTTTAAGACCATGGCTTTGGCACCAGTCTTTGTTCTGTGTAAGCCCCTTTTGAAGTACACTGACATCGCTAGGGTATTCAGTGATAGCACAGATTTGCAGTCATCTGCTAACTTGGTTAGCCACAGCCCCTCCATTTTGGCCTGGACTTCTGAAAAGCATACATCTAATAAAAGGGGGCTCAGCACTGACCATTGTGGGACCTCACTGGTGACAGGTCTGCTGGTAGAGATAAGTCTCTCACTATGACTGAGTATTGTTGATCTGTGAGCCAGTTTGCAACCCACCTGACAACATAAGGGTTGATATTCAACTGGGTTACTTTGTCAATGATTCCTGAATGTGGGATAGAGTCAAAGGCCTTGGCCAAGTAAAGGTCGGCTGTGTGCAAGGCTTTGCCCTTGTCTATGGCTCTGGTCATGTTCTCGAAGGATTTCACCAGGTTTAGCAGGTATGACCTGCCCTTGAAAAAAAACAAACTGGGATGACTCCAAGGTTTGGAGGTCACCTATATCCTTA
The DNA here is from genome assembly GCF_019279795.1 of Protopterus annectens. Taxonomy (NCBI): domain Eukaryota; kingdom Metazoa; phylum Chordata; order Ceratodontiformes; family Protopteridae; genus Protopterus; species Protopterus annectens. Next base: position 1,159,758,418 of record NC_056727.1, on the reverse strand, counting down.
TTTATGAGGTCCATGATGATTTGTTTCATTGCCTTACAGATGTGGCTGGTTAAAATTATGGGTCTACAGTTACCCTTGTCTGTTTCTGTGCCACCCTTGTGAAGGGGGATAACAGTCACTGTTTTCCATTAAGTTTGGGGACAAAGCCTGTACTCGGGTTGTGGTTGAATAGAATGCCTAATGAAGTAGCTAGCTTTTGTTTTAGAACATTAAGTATGCAACCTAGAATGCCATCTGGTGCCAAGGAGGCTGTGTTCTTAGCTTTGGAGAGAACATTGATGACTTGCTCTTTGGAGATGCAGGGAGGAGTAAATGATGAAGGCATGGTTTGTGGTATGCTTCGAGGGGCTAGGGGGGTGAAATTTTCAACAAACCTGTCTGCTGCAGGGTCAGTATCATCCACAATTAGTTCAGCACACATCTGAGTCCTACCTTTAGGTTGTGGACATAGCTGAAGAAAGCCTTATGGTTATCCTTGGCTGTAGTTGCTAAATTTTTCTCATAGTTGCTCTTTAAAAAGTTTATGAGTTGTCTTATTTATTAGTTTAGGCTGAGGATAGTGCTTTTCCAGTTTTGGGATCTCCCTTTTGTATTTTTAGACAGCAGCTTCTTTCATTTATTGTATAATTTATTAATGCTAGATGTCTATCAGGATGTTTTTTTTTTTTGAGGATCTTGCTTTAATCCTGTCCAGCATGACTGTGCATGTATGTGTGTGTGTGTGTGTGTGTGTGTGTGTGTGTGTGTGTGTGTGTGTGTGTGTGTGTGTGTGTGTGTGTGTATATATATATATATATATATATATATATATATATATATATATATATATATATATATATACATATATATATATATATGTGTGTGTGTGTGTGTGTGTGTGTGTCTGTGTGTGTGTAGATGTTTATACAGGGCATCAGTGTGTACCTTAGTATAGCTGTAAATGCCATCTGTCAAAACTGAAGCTTGGAAGTCGATTATACCTTCCCTTAGGAGGGTATAGTCAGCTTTGGTGAAGTATTTTAGCCTGACGTCTCCTTTGGGGAGTTCTAGTGTTATTGCTACTTCAAAAATGACTGATTTATGATGAAAGTTAACCAGTGCGGGCCTTACACTTGAGGCATTGCATCAGTCACTCATATTGGTTAGGACCAGGTTTAGAACATTGGAGCCCCTTGTGAGAGGAGTGCACTATTTATTCCAGGGCACTTGAGTTAACAAAGTCCAGGAACTTTTGTGTGAGTAAGTTTGGGCTCATATAAGTTTCCCAATTAATGGAAGGATAGTTGAAGTCACCCATGACTAGGGTGTTAGGTTGTACCTTAATTGTCCCAATTAAGTCTAAATAAGCTGTGTGGGCATCTTAGTTCATAGCTGGGAATCTGTAACTGATGATGATCTGAAAGGTGGTCTTACACAAGGTAATTTGGACTTGGAGTAGCTCTATAGAATTTTCTTGTCTAAAAAGTCTAGAGGTGTAATTACCTTTAATGAAGATAGATACTCCACCTCCTTTGGTTCTCACACCTTCAATTTGTAGTCTAAAAGTGTGGAAGGCATTGTAGCCTTGCAAGGCTGGGGTACATTCTGTGGCGTTGAGCCAGGTTTCTGTGACTGCACAGATGTCAACATCTTCTGGGGAGAGGAGTGCTTCCAGAGAGTGCAGTTTTTGATTTAAACTCTTAGCATTTAGCAGCATGATCCTTAGTTTCTTTGTGTTTGATATTTTCACATTGGGAATTTTGTTGTTGTGACCTTGCCTAAAAAGGCATTATGGGGGAGGCAAGTGCCTTAGCCAGCAACCGAAAGCCTAGAGATGCCAGGTAAACACCATCTCTGGCAAAGCAGTGTGGTATTTCCACTGGGTCTATATTAAAAGACCGAAGTGGTGTTTCATCAAACACCTCTTGGTCGACACATAAATAGCGGATGCACTAAAGTGCGAATCCTCAAAACAGAAATCACTAGTGGAAACACACACACACACACACACACTTTCAAACATAACAACGGGGGGGGGGCTTTGCCCCCACACCACCCTTAACTAAATATATGACCTCCGAGATATCACACTACAGTGAGGAAAGGGGCAAACACACGGGATGGCCAAGAATTTTCTTTCACAGAGAAAGAAATTGCTATTTTGAGCATTTGCACTTTAGTGTGTTCGTTCTTTATGTGTCGACCAAGAGGTGTTCGATGAAATACCTCTTCGGTCTTTTAATATAGACCCCTTTCCACCATGTCATCTCAGGCTGACAGGAACTGGATCTCCTTAGAATGGAACCAAAATCTAAGCCAATTATTGATGTCAGTCATTTTCTGTTTATATTGTGGTATCACCCTAGGCGAGGGTAATATGCTGCTCAAAGCTAGAGATATATCCGCCTGGGACACATATTCAGAGAGCTCAATAATGTTGCTCTTCATATAGTCCAGAGAGGTATGTCTCAAGCCATTCACACAAACATGAACAATGCCGGAGTCATAACGGTACTTGTTGAGAGACTTGAGTGCATGTGTGATCTGGTGAATCCTTGCATCAGGCAGGCAGCTGACCATAACCTCCTTGCTCACCCTGGTGAGTGGGTTGCCTGTATGTCTCACTATAGAGTCACCTATAGCTAAAACATTTGGAATAGTTGTGCATTGCCTTAAGGGCTTATTTGGTGAGACACAGATACTAGTGTTTTTATGTGTATTGGGTGCTTTGGGTGTTGTGTTAGCTATAGCATGTTTGTGTTTTGGAGGTCTCTGGTGCTTATGTAGGTTTCTGGAGATTACTTCTGCATATGAAAGTTCATGTGTTGGGTGCATATTATGAATAGCAGTTGTGGTGTGTGAGCTGACAACCTGTTTAATGTTGCTGTTTTAGGTGCGAGAGAGCAGTGATTCCAGATTTTTAGTGTAAAAGCATCTCTCGCAAATTGTACTTGAGTGATTTAGGAGTAAGGGGTTGTCAGTGTACATGAGGCAGTTGCTACACTGCCTCAAAAAACCCATGTCCACCAGGCTGGCAGACGAAACAGAGGGAAACTGACAGTCCATAATGCAAGGTTTGAACCTGGTATTTCAGTAGATAAGGAGAAAAAGATGGAAGTGTCAGACAGGGAGCTATTTTGGGGTGATTAAGCTGTGGGGTGTACAGTAGGAGATCTGTAAAAGAGGGGATCTATAGGATCTGATCTTGACAGGTAAAGGGTAAAATCTCTGTGGATGGTTCACTGAACAGCTGAGAGCTATTCAAGAACTGCTCTGCAAGATACCAGCCACTTCTAAAGGAAAAATACTTCTATTGGTACTTTTGCATCTATAACTGCCAATAGTTACGCCCACTGCATGGTGGTGCATGACGGTGCACTACGCACAATAAAAAGCAAAGCAGCTAACACAAAGAAACCAATGAAAAAGCTCAAACTGAGCCCTGCACCAATGAAATAGCTCAAACTGAACCCTGAACCAATAAAATACCTCAGTCTGAGCCCTAAACCAGTACTGTTCAATTAGATAGTCCTACTGTACGGTCCTGTCATGAGGGTACGGGGGGGTGGGGTCTTCTTCAAAAAAAGATGCCCTGACTTTTAGTGCTCATTCTAGAAACAGAACTGAATTCATCCGGTTGGAATCTAGTCTATACTACAGCCAGCAGAAGTGCAATGGAACAACAGAAAAAAGCAGGATTTTTTTTTTAATTAAATAAGCAACAGTGTAAAAAGCAGCACAGGTTTTTCTTGAATTAAAAATAGCAAAAGAATAAAACAACAGAAACAGATCTTTTCTTAAATTAAGCAAAAGCAGCAGTTGGTGTGAAATACAGTCAAAGTGCAAAAATGCAGTAGTAAAATACAATGCAAAACAGCAGCAAACAGTACAGTTTTTTTTAAACTGCTGAAGTACAGTCACAGTATAAAAGAGAAGTGCAAAGAAAAAATACTTAGAGCCCTTTGGTGGGTTTCCCAACTCAGAAATACAGGTAAACACCTACAGCCACTACAGGAATAATCCCAAGTCCTTCTAATGTAAAAGCAGAGTAAGAGTGTCTAGAGTGAAGTGCTACCACAAACAAATTTAAAGATATGGATACAGCAGTGTACCTTAAACAGCTCATAAAAATGTGATTATTCAATAAAAGTACTTTGCTTTGTATAAATATGCCAAGAGCCACTCAATTGTACAGAATTTATAAAAGCACTAAAAACAAGATAAGCTAAAACTATATGCAGAAATTTCAAATGTTTCCTCAACCTAGACATACCAGTCTACCTCTTATTGCATTAGAAGGAAAATCCACTGACCTTGATGAGAAAACAAGTATTTGCTAGAGTGTAAAAATGCACTACTTTAGCCAGCAAATAGCTAGATAGTGAATTCAGATGAAGTAAATCAGTACAACAGACAATAAGAGGCAAAATGCAAGTTTTCGATATAAGCACAAGAAAAGGCAAATAAATCATTCAAATAAAAAAACTCAAGATATTAGCAGCAATGTAGAAAGTGAGGCGCTTATTGAGCTCAATTTACAGTAGGGGTAGGAAGCTTAAAATTACCATGTTTAAAAAGAAGACCAACAAATGGCAGGGTGGTGGGAACCCCTAGCATGTAATCACCTGCAGTGCTATACCTTATACAGGCTTTAAATCCTTCAGACAAAGATAAAGGCCCAGAATTTCACTTTGTATTTAAGTATCACTCAGGAGACCATTCAAATTAACCAATGAAAAAACGTGAAATATGAGCCTAGATAATTTAAGTGTTTGTCTGTCACACAGAATAAAATCACCAGACCAAGATTTCTTAAAACAGAAAGCACAATGGAGCAGGTAAGACAGAGAGGAGCTCTATCAGTCAGACAAAAAAATATATTGGTTTACTTTCTCACCCAGCAGGGAATCGCCAGCAGTGCTATACCTTACACAGGCTTGAAATCCTTCAGACAAAGACAAAGGCCAAAATTTCACTTTGTATTTAAGTATCACTGAGGAGACAATTCAAATTAATCAATGAAAAAATACACGAATTATGATGTGGACATGAACTATCTAGCTGTTACAATATATAAAACAGACAGAGGATTTGATTCCAATATTTTCAGAAAAGCTACATTTTCAAACTCCTACTTAATCTTCAACAGTAGCATCCTAGATTGCAGAAAAATAACCCAGTTAAAGGTCAGATTATAAGTTTTCCAAAATGATATCGAATGACTCATTATTTGCAGGAGAAGTTGATAACTTATCCAGTATGTTTCTGGACAGAGGTTAGCCCTCTCAGATGAGTAATGAAATTAAAAAGGAGGTGACAGCAGGAGAACAGACAAATATCCACTTCCTCTGGGAAGAATGGCGAGATTGCAAACAACAAATAGGAACAACCCCTTGGGGGCAACCAGTTCACAAGGACCATGATTTTGAGATGCAGTACTATTAGAAAAGATGTGAAAAAAAAATCATCATTAACAAGTGGAATATTTTTAAGATGAAGCCGAGATCAGAGTGATGTTTTGGAAGCACAGCGTGTTTTATATATAAAGACTGCAATATGAAAAACATTTTTGAGAACACTGTGAATACCCAGCCTGTTAATTTTAAGACTTTAGGGAATGGAAATGTGGAGCATATAATTATTGTATCTACTTCTGGGAAGGGGATAACTTTCCAATAATGTATAAGGGAAGGCATTTGAACTCCTTTCTTTGGGCTTACTGTTGCTCAAAGGGTGTAGTTTATATTGCCATATTTTGTTTATGTTCAAATTTGTATGTCAGTAAAACTGAATGTGTGCTAAAAATGTGGATCTGTGAAAATGTATATATTAGAAGGCATGACATGAAAATTACTCTCTATAAGGATTCTTGAACTTGTTCACGCAATGGTGTAGTTAAGTTCAAATTTGAGGTGATTGTCAAAGTTAATGTCTCACCAAGGTGTGATGACTGGGAGACTCACCTGGAGCATAAGGGGCTCCTATGGTAGCTACATTTAAATATAACACAAAAGCGGGGTCTGAATGACCAGATTTCTATTAGTGGTATTTTAAAAACAAAGGCTGCTAACTATAAACAAAGTTTCAAATGGTTTTAAAATTTTAAATATTATTTAGGAGGATTTTTATGTTTTTGTAGTATATCTAGTTGTTTAACATTAGTCTAATTAATTAATTGGATTTGGTTGTTTTTCATTGGTTGTGTTTATTTTAAAAAGACATGTGGATTTACTTTATACCCATGCTCTGATGACGTCTGTATTGTATTTGATGAAAGCACTTAGCTAGGGTATATTTTACTTGGATGGATTACAATAAACAAGAGTTTCCTATTTGACTAGTTTTTTTGTATTCACCAGTATTTTGGACTATCATCTATTTGCTTATTGTACTCCTGGGCAGCAGTCCTTGGGTTTATGATTATTTTTCCCTTTTTTCCCTATATTGAGCTCTTTCTGATTTCCCGCATTTGCTTTTATGACATCTGCCTTGTGTGTACTTAGTTTCATCCCATATTCCTTCAGATTGTATTTCTTTCAGCCATTATTTGCTAAAATTTCTGTTCAGAGTCTCCGTATAATGTCCACTGTCTGCTTACAGTAGCTTTGTTGACCTGTCCCTTCCGACATGCTGGCTAATATAACCAGTCAGCAGTATGATCAGCAGTGGGTTCAGAGCTGAACCCTGATGCAGCTGATCTCCCAATGGGATCCTAATTGTGTGTCCAAACACTGTTTGTACTTGTGTCATTGAGTCAATGTACATAACCTGCACTAATTCCACCATGTTTCTGGGACATTGAACCATAACAGGACTACCTAAAGCAGCCTTCTTTAGTCCTTGTTGTATGCTTTTCCAAGTGTAGGAATGCCAAGTTGGACTTTTTCAACATCTCTACCTTCTTTTCTGTTATTTGGCCGACTGCAAACATTTGGTGCTGCATCTTGATTTGAATCCAAGCTGCTCATATTCTATTTCAATTTCTACTATTCTGCATATTTATCAATCACTTTCTCCAGCACTTTCTCAGTGTGACATGAGGTCGATACTTCTATTCAAACTACAGTTTGAATGCTCTCCTTTGTTCTTGTACACTGGCACATGAATGCTTATTCTCCATCACTGTGGATATGTCTTTCTCTCCATACTGCTATGATTATCTTCAGGATCCATTTCAACTTTAATTCACCAAAGATTTTGATAATGTCTGCCATGATCTCATCTGAGCCTGCTGCTTTCCTTGACTTTGTTTTCCTTAGTGCTTTTCCTACATCTTCTATGGTTGCTTCTTCTTTGTCTTTCATCAAAGACAGTGTGTATAGTGTGAAGATAATAGAACATAAACGTGGCCAAGCCAGATACATAGGTTATTTTACATTAAGAAGATTTGTGGTCTAGACTCTTGTAGCAGGAAAGGATAGCCTACTCCCTTCTAAGCTGGGAATTGCTGGTTGAAGGCTTATTGTGTCTGTTATTCTGAAAGTGTCTTAGTTTTGGTTTAAGCACTTGGGTTCTAGACCAGTTATTTCAAACTAGGAAGGTTTGTGGTCTATACTCTTATGGGAGCATTCTACTGAATTTCCGTTTATTTAAATTTTTTTTGTGCTGTAGTGACTCTGATTTCCTGCACTTTGAATTTCTAGTAATTCTGCATTTTATAGCATAGGCTAAATTTAGGCTTGTTGAATCCAGATTGTTTGGTATTATTTGAGCACTAAAACCAGCCATCTTACATTAATTCGTTACATCAAAGTAGCAGTTAATTCCTACTGATGCCTCTAGTTGTCAAACATTGCTCATTCATATTTGCATCAATAATTCCAAAACCATGCTATGTTCAAGGTTTTACAATATTTCATCTTAAAGCTTACACAATGGCAAACTCAACTGCATTAATATCTGACCTCTGTCTAGTTCAGGTAAATATATATTAACTGTTGCTTTTATGATATTAATTTGTATAGATATAATTTTCACATTTTTCTAAATATCTCAGGCATAGACAGAACTCCTTAGCCTCATATGAAATCTGTCAGCTAGATGAATAAAATGCTGCTGACAATGTGTGTGTAGCTTGAGTGGTTGCAGAGATTTTGTAAGTTGTTTACAAAATATTGCAAATGTACTAGTTGCTATGTGTACTGTGACTTATAAAATTTCATTTAAAACCTAGAACCTAAAGAATGCTATCACTATAAAAATAGTTTGTACTGAAGAGTTTGCCATTTATACTTCTTTCATAACCCCTATTGTTTCAGAGATATGAACATTTGTTTAAAATGTGAGGACATAATTTGATTCTGTCAAAAGGCATAGGCTCCACCCATTTGAAGTTACAGTGCAAACTTCCTGAGCTCCATTGGAGTTAATGAGTTAAAGGCCTCCCTGAACTCTTGTGGTAAAAGTGTGCAGCCAATGACCCATCTGATTTGGGGATTGCTGGAATAAGGCTCAGTCCTGGACTTTCCCTTTGTTTACTTTGGTTAAAAAAACAGCAAAAAGTAAGAAGCTGTACAGAAACACGGATGAAATAAGCCAATAAAACAATCAAGGCAGCAACTGATAACAGTCTTTAATCATAATGTTAAGTGCTTTTGTAATGTTAAAATTGCTTCTTCAGACCAAAGTAAAAACAAATTCATAACTTAATAAATAGTAACAAAGGTCTTATTAATTATTCAATCAACCAACAAAAAACATTAAAGCTCCCACATAACACTAAAATAAAAATAAAAATCATGTGATAGATCACAACACTTCATAAATATTGCTTATACAAATGATTAACATTCATAAAAATTGCATATATTGTTCATCACAGCAAAACAAAAAAAATCATCACTTCACAGCTCATCTCTTTAATTTTATTGTTTTCAGGACGGGTTTCAAAGAGACAAGGGGCAGGATTCACGAATCCTCCATGTAAGACTTAATAAGTCTTACACGGAGGCTGCAGTTGAACAGTATGACGTCAGCGAGCCATGAATATTCATGAGGGCACGCTGACTCATCAGTAACTCTTACACAGACTGAGTATGAAAGCAGGGGCATGTCCGACTGCTGAGCAGTCTAAATGGTCATGCCCCTGCAAGTTGTTACAAAGCACAATGTCAGCACACAAGAGCAAGGTCGCTCAAATGTATTTGCACCCAACAGCACACTCCCTGACATTGGAAACCCCAATCAAAGTTATAAAACGTAAAATATTATTTTTTTATTTTTAATCCACGATATAGCTGCCTGCATACCTCTCATCCTCTTAGAATAAGAAATCTGGACAAAGCCATTAAAAAACTGGTACAAATAGGGACATGTTTTAAATATTGCTCTTACAAATTAGAAAGTTTATAGAATAACAGGTTGTGCATTAGTATGCATGTTCTGTATGATATGAAATCTAAAACTCAAATGTCTGTCATTATTTTCTAACTTCAATCTTTAATAATTTTCCAGAAAGCCACAATTTTATGAAAAATGGACCAAAAATATAAGGCAAAAATTTGGACATTCTGCGAAAATCTGTACAGTTGAGAGGTATGGCTGCCCGTATTTGCGCGTGTGTGTGCGGGTGTGCCCATTGCCTAACCACAGTTAGCAATTGTGACAGCGAATAGCATATAAGAACTAATTAGTCACATCCTGCCAAGTAACAATAGTGTAATGGTAGAGTGTTAGCCCAAAGAATAGGCATTCAAAGTTCAAGTCCCACCCCTACCCTTCTTATTTTTTTTATGTTCCAAATCAATATATGAAATAATACCTGACATATATGATTAAAATATTATAAAAAGCAGTGAAATGGCCAATTTATTATTGAAGAAAATATATATTTTAAAGGCTCCAGATTTAAGCAGTGCTTTACCCAGCTAAATAGGGTTGCCCAAAGTTTAGCAGCGCTTTATCCAGTGCAATGTGTATGTGCGGACGTGCGCGCCATGCCAACCAAGGCACTGTAGGGACACATATCCTACACAAGGGTATCATACAGACAGATGCCTGTCATCTGATACATGCTGTATAGCAGTAAGCCGACTATGGCATAGTCATCCACATGTACTATACTTACTATCCCGTCAGTACCACATAGGTGGTAGCCCTCAACATGTATGTTGGGTACCAATGTGTACATACAGCTTCATGTTATGTCATGTGTCCCTTGGTATCCACATATCCATAGGTATTGTGGAGTTCCAAGGTGAGTCACATGAGACATTAGAGGCCTGGATGCATATCCACAAGGCGGTTGTACACTATAAAGACTGTCTATTATTGTCAGTCGTTGTTGTGTATGAACATGACTGACATATACCCCAGGCATATACCCTCACTCACACTACTGTTAAGTAACTGTCATGGGTGTGTGTGGCACAGATGACCCTGGCCACGGATCACGACAGTGGATGGCCCTGTCACATACATACATATGTGACCTACGATCTGAGAAACAGCGGCACAACCTGTCAATGGCAACAAATGTATTCATGTAGTATGCAGGCTTCACACCTATGTACTGATTAAGGGAACATGTACACATATATATTTGCCACGCAGATACCTGATGTGTGCAATGCACTTACTGTTGTAATCATAATATGTCATAACATAGTAAAAGCAAAACCAACAACGCATTTTCCAAGAGTGACACACACAGAGTCAGCACTTACAGGATTCTAATCCCTGCCCAAGTATGTTATGACACTAGAGAGAGACGCATTAGCACAGCGTGCTATTGGCTGTACTGGGTGATTCCTCCTTCTCCGTCTGTATTTCTAGGGTGGTGACATCATCAGTCTTTCCAAAGAGGAATATACATCTTTAGTGTATTTTCCCAGTCTTCAAAAAGGCCACTCCTTTCAAACAGAATTGCACACTCATACACAGTCAGCGCTTACAGAATTCAAACCCCTATCTACATATGTTATACTACTACCGAAACATGCATTAACACAGCATGCTATATGCTTTACTGGGTATTTTTCTACACCTGCTATACTTGTAGGATGCTGACATCACCAGACTTTCCAAAGAAGAATGTAACTCCTTCATTGTGTCTACAGTCTACAAAAAGGCCACTCCTCTCAAAGGATATGATACACATACACAACACCCCCCCATACACACGCACATTCAGCATTTGCAAGTTTCAAACCCCTATCTATGTATGGTATGATACTACAGAAACAGGCATTAATATGGCGCGCTACATGCTTTACTGGACATCTCTCTCCACCTACTATACTTGTAGGATGCTGACATCACCAGACTTTCCAAAGAAGAATGTAGCTCCTTCATTTTGTCTACAAAAAGGCCACTCCTTTCAAAGGATGTGACACACATACACAACACCCCCCATACACACACATTCAGCATTTACAGGTTTCTAACCCCTACCGAACTATGTTATGATACTATAGATACCGGCATTAACACGGCACGCTATATGCTTTACTGGGCATTTGTCTCCACTGCTATACTTGTAGGATGCTGACATCACCAGACTTTCCAAAGAAGAATGTAGCTCCTTCATTGTGTCTACAGTCTACAAAAAGGCCACTCCTCTCAAAGGATGTGACACACACACACACACACACACACACACACACACACACACACACACACACACACACACACACACACACAGCATTTGCAGGTTTTAACCCCCTACCTAACTATGTTATGATACTACAAAGACAGGCATTAACACGGCACACTATATGCTTTACTGGGTGTTTCCTTTTCACCTGCCACATTTGGAGGTTGCAGATATCTTCTGACTGGTCATGGTAATGTCTGCAGTTATTGCAGGAATGAGCCATGCGTGTTGGAAGGTATCCAATAGCTCTGTGTGAGTCAGCTGGACAGGTGTATGGGTGATTGTATGTTTGGCCATGGGATATCTTCTGTGTCCCTGCTACACAGATGCACAATGGACTGTACATATATGGGCTATCTTGTGTGACCTACTTTTCACATGCACAGTATTCAACTTGGACATGTTGCACATGCCAGACACTCTCTGTCTAGGTGTGTTCATGCCCTAGGGTAGATAGCCTAGGATCAGACTCTGCACCTATGATAATGTTCAGGATTCACACCTGTTTATTGATGATACCCTTTGCAGGTGTTTATCGTCTTCGTTTTCCCACTTTCTATGAACAACTTAGGTATCTGCAGCAAAGATGAGATTATGACAGGGTTCGACTATATTGTATATGTGTCTATTGTCATATAGCTGTGTGCACAGGCCAGATTGTTGGATAGTGTGTGGTTCCTGGGTTGACACCTGTAACTGCCTGATAGATATGGACCATTGCTATACTCTGACATGACCTATGTGTGTGAGCATGCCCAGTGTAACCTTTCAGAATGTTGCTGACTGAGTTCCACTACCATAGTTGATTTATTCAACATTTTACCTGTAGCTGAAAGGCTTGTAGTCTGCTCATCTGCAAAATAAAACATCCCTCTCAGTCTCGAACCCCAGACCTTGGACATACTAGACTGCATTAATTCTTGCTAAGCCACAGCAGATATAAAATAAATTGATGTTGTAATAAATATATCATTCCTTACAATGAAGGAATGTAAAGGAATAATAGAAAAGCCATTAGACAAAGCCTGTTCTGTGAATCCTTAACAGCCAGTGTTGTGGAATTGCATTACATGACAGTGATAAGAGAAACAGTCATTCTAGCAAACAATAATGTTACAGAGGCACTTTACAAACCACACACAGTATCAGGGCACTACAAACACTAGCATATCTGAGTGGGGCAGACGCCATAGCTCTTAAATATGTTCTATGCAAGTTCATGATTGTGCAATGTATGTTAGCTGTGTCAGTCTCACTCCCTCTAGAAAGTATTGCCGTCATGTATAGAGGTGGGGTATTACACAATGAATACTGATATTAATAACAGTAGACACTGCTTGCAACTGCAGCCACTAACATTTTTTTTGTCAGTTAAGCTTTTTAAGTATTCACTTCTCTTAGTTAACTCCAGTGTTGCAGTGTCTCTTGACAGAAACATAATGGGCTGTTGTTTTCAGAGTTTTAAGTGCTGGGCTGGGTTTGTGTACTGCCTGTGTGATTGCCTGATTCTGATTATTTCCACCTGCTAGCTCTGCTGACTCTCCCTGGTTAACTTCCTACTGTTTGTTGTGCTTCCTTTTCCCTTTCCATTCCCTCAGGGGGGCGGACACAGTGTGCACCTTCTATTTCTTAACTTCAGCTAGGATACCAACTGACACACCTCTTCCAGTGATGAGCAACTGACAGCTAACACATGCCACTCTGCTTCAATGAGATTAGCTTCTTTCATACATACCCCCCTCATGATGTCACCTATATCCTACTCTGTTACTCCCCTTATCCTAGTCTTACACTCCACTGACTGTGCTCATTTGCTATGTAGACTTGGGATTCACTATCCTTACCCTCATTTGCATAGGATTGCCTACTAATGCTTGGTTACATCTCTTAGACGGGTTCCCCCCTTAGCAACCCCTACTCGGTAGCCATTTTGTCTTCAGCCTGCCATTGCCTTGCATTGTACATTACAAATTCACATAAAATCCACATTTGTGGATTTTTATTATTAGTTTTCTGTTTTTTAGAGCACAGCCCTTTAGTGCAATGCTGCGCTACGCTTAAACATCGGAAATCGGACAAAAAAAAATAAATTAATTTTTTTTTCATTTTGCATCAGGAAACATTGCCAATGGCCATATATTTGGCCATTGGCATGCTTCCTCTACTGGATGCAACCTTTATTTCGATCTGTCATGGCTCCGTTTTGCTATTTGCAGAATGGTACTCAGTTGTCAACTGAGTACATTTCTGCAGATAACACTACTCTTACTCGGACAGGTTCGGGTTTCCTGAATCTAAAATCTACCTCATTTGCATGCCTTTCAGCTGCAATTGAGGTAATTTGCATGTCTCGGCCCTGGTCCGTGTAAGAGATGTGTTAGGAGCTCTCTTGCACACCCCTGCAGGCTGTTCCTGGATCGCTCGTTGGACATGATGGCTGCATGGAGTCTTACTCTACTCTTAGACTCTGTGCAAGCCATCGTGAATCCAGCCCAAGATCATTAAGCCCCAGACCCTTGCATGCTCTAAGAATCAGAATCCAGCGTAGCTCAACGTGTTCCATCTCATTCACTAAGTCCCCCATCCTTAAATCCTCATGTATAACTTCTAAAACCTGAAAGAGAAAACTATGTTCCTCTCCTTTGTCTTTTACATGTTTTGCTATGGCACTTTAGTCCAGACCTCTATGGGCACAACAGCAATGATCTCTAATGTGTTCTCTCAAACACCTATTTGAATTGCCCACATGACTTACAGTGAGCTAAATACACCAAAATGTTTGTGTTACAGTCTGCTGCTGCCCTAATATACTAAGGGCAAGATTCACGATGGCTTGCATGGAGTCTAAGAGTCGTGTAAGACTTCATGCAGCCATCGCGATCCAGGAACAGCCCGAAATCCCATGTAAAAGACCAGCTAAAATGCCTCTTACACGGGCAGGGCGTGGATATGCTAATTACCTCACTTGCAGCTGAAAGGCATGCAAATGAAGTAGATTAGTGATCCACGAAGCTGAAACCAGCCCGTGTAAGAGTCGTGTTAGGTGCAGAAATGTACTCAGTTGACAACTGAGTACATTACTGCAAATAGCACAATGGAGCCATGACAGCTCCAAATAAAGTGTGCATATGTAGCAGGCAGCATGCCAATGGCCAAATATGTGGCCATTGCCACGGTAACCCGATGCAAACATGAAATAAAATAATTTTTTTTTCGGCGATCGGCGATGTTTAAACACAGTGCAGCCCCGCGCAAATGGGCTGTGCTAAATAAGACATAAAAATAAAGGTTTGAAACCCACAAATGTGGGTTTTATGTAATGCATGGATTTGCAATGCAGGGACTAGCAGAACGAAAACAACATGGCCACCGTCTAGTGGTTGCTAAGGGGGGAAGCTGAGTGTAAGACATGTAACTAAGCATTAGTAGGCAATCCTATGTAAATGAGTGGTAGGATAGTGAATCACACTGTCACATAGCAAATTAGCACATTCCATGTAGTGTAAGAGTTAGATAAGGGGGAGTAACAGAGTAGGAAATAGGTGACATCACAGGGGGGAATGTCAGGAAGAAATCAAGCTCATTGGAGCAAAGTGGTATATGAAAGATGTCAATCACACAGCATAAAAAGAGGAGAGTCAACAGATAAGCATGGAAAAGTCAAGAAATGGAAGGTGTACACTGTGGCCAACACCAAAGTTTCTTGCTGTGTGTGCATGCGTGCGTGTGCGCGCTGGGAGGCGCGAGTAAGACAGAGTGCGCGCGTGTAAGGCAGAGTAAGCATGTAGGAGCCTGTGTAAAGATCTGTAAACCGGTTTGCACTGGTGTGCTCGCGTTTTAACCTGAATAAGCAGATTCTAGTCCGTGTAAGCATGTGTGCGAGCATGGTAGCCACTGTGAGCGTGTTTTCGCTGGTATGCGTGCTGCTCCCCCCTGAGGAAACAGAGAGGAAAAAGGAAGCAGAAGAAATAGTAGGAAGCTAGCAGGGAATACTGGTAGAGCTAGAAGGTGAAAACAATTAGAAGCAGGCAATTACACAGGCAGAATACTAGCCCAGCCCAGCACGTAAAACACTGCAAACAGCATTGCAGTATGTTTCTCTCAAGAGACACTGCAAGACAGGAGTAAGCTAGTAGAAGTGAAAACTAAAAAAGCTGCACTCAGACCAAACATGCTAGGGGCTGCCATAGCTGTTATAAGGAGACATAGGAGACTTGATGAGGGTGGTGACAATGCAAATGCTGCCAGACAACCCACAGTGAGGAGACAGAGAAGAGTGCACAGGCCCAGAGTCACCTACCAGGGGTTACATGAGCTGGAGATAGTGGAGCGCTATAGAGTGGACAGAGATCTCCTGCAGCAAATTGTTGAGCTGTGCAGGCCACACCTCACACACAGAACCAACAGAGGGGAACCCATCCCAGTGGAAACCAAGGTATGTGTTGGCCTAAGAATACTAGCAACAGGTACCTTCCAGAGACCAACTGCTGATATGATGGGGATATCACAGGCATCAGCCTCCAGGGTACTGCACCAGTTCCTGGATGCCATGTCAGCACATGTCGGTGAGCATGTATATTTCCCCAGTTCCTGTGAGGTATTGGCAAGCAATATATGTCTCTTCCATCAAATAGCGGAATACCCTGAGGTAGTAGGTGCAATAGACTGCACGCACATAGGTTCATAGGTTCATAGGTTCATACTAGGCTATCTGCCCGAGGGCATTTATAAGCCTAGCCCATAGTTTTGTGGCTTACGCCACCCCTTTAGTTTGGAGAAACTATGCCCATTATTTTGCTGTGCCTCTGTCGAGCAGTGACACTGAGGTAACCCCTGGGGTGTATCTGCGATCTCCCATCCATTGGTCAAGATTCCTCTTGAACAAGGCCAGCGAGGTGCTCTGCCTCACATAAACCGGGATTTTGTTCCACAGCATAGGGAGTCTTTGGGTGATGAATCTATCCCTCCAGCACGTCCTATTAATAACCGTGTCGAGGTTTAAGTCTCCCGCCCTTGTGGCTCTGAGGGATCTAGATTTTTTGAGATGAAGCATGTTCATCAAATCTGGGTTTGACATGGCCTTGTATGTCAGGCATAGGTCACCTCTGAGCAAGCGGTAAGCAACTGAATATAACTGGAGTTCTTTCAGTCGGGCAGCATAAGACAGATTTTGAGACCCTTTATCCTTTTGGTGAGGAACTTTTGTGGCCTCTCCAGCTGCTGCAAGTGTTGGGTCAGATACATTCCGAATGGGGCATTGTACTCGATCATTGGTCTGATGAGTGATGAGTATAGGGAGACTATGACTTCCCTTGATCTAGATGTGAATCCCTTCATGATAAGGTGGGCAATGTAGAAGGTCTTCCTAACTACTTTAGCAATATGAGTGTCGAATGAAAGGCTACTGTCAACCTGGGTTCCCAGGTCCCTAATAACTTCTTCTGTGTTCAGGGGATTGCCACCTATATGGTAGCTAGGGGTAACCTTATTTTTCCCGAAGGGTATGACTATGCATTTCTTGGCATTTAACTTTAGGCTATGGCTCTGGCACCAGTTATCCGTTTCTGTGAGACCCTTCTGAAGGATATCTGTGTCGGATGTGTTTTCAACTCGGCGCCCAGTTTGCAGTCATCTGCAAACTTTGTCAGCCATAACCCTCCTGTGTTTGCTTGTACTTCAGAAAAGTAGATGCCAAACAAGAGTGGGCCCAGGACTGAGCCCTGTGGGACACCACTTGTGACAGGCTTTGAGTCTGACATGGCGCCAGCAACTCTGACCCTGTGGGTTCTGTCACTCAGCCAGTTTGCAACCCATCTTGTAATGTATGGGTTTACATTTAAGTTGATGAGTTTTTCAATGATACCCGAGTGAGGTATTGTATCAAAAGCCTTCGCCAGGTCTAGGTAGGCTGTATGGACTGCCTTTCCCTCGTCAATGGCCTTGGTGACTGTTTCGAAAAAGTCAACTAAGTTTAGAAGGCATGATCTGCCTTTGACAAAGCCAAACTGGGTTGGATCCAAAGTCTGCAAGTTCCCTATGTCTTTATTTATGAGATCCATTATGATCCTCTCCATGGCTTTGCAGATAAGGCTTGTCAAGCTAATGGGACGGTAATTTCCAGGGTCGGTGGAGGCACTGCCTTTGTGGAGTGCAACCACAGTCGCAGCGCCACTCCTGGAGTGATCCGGAGGTGAGACTAAGATTAAACAGCTGTCCTAACTGTGGGTTTAATTCCTCGTTGAGTTCATGGAGCACACAGCCGGGGACACCATCAGGTCCCATGGATGCTGTGTTTTTTGCCTTGGAGAAAGCAATTCTCACCTGGGCGTTAGAAATGTTTGGGGGGCTACAATCATTTGGTATAGATATCTCTCCTTTAGGGGGGGAGAAGTTTGCACTGAACCTTTCAGCCAGTACGTTGGCAATGTCTGTAGGATCAGTAATCTTCACATCATTTTGAACTAATTCTGAGCATATCTGGGAGTTTCCTCCTAGGTTTCTGACATAGCTAAAGAATGCCTTATGGTTGTCTTTAGAGTCCTTAGCTATTTTTTTCTCAAAATTAGCTTTGGATGATTTTATGAGAGCTCTTAGCTTTTTACTTATAGTGATCAGCGGTGTCTTACCTTTTAAGGATTTTGCTCTATCTTGTAGTAGCTTTCTCCTTTTGTTGTAGAGTTTGTTTATGGCTGGGGTCCACCAGACTGGACGCTTGCCTTTGGTACAAAGAGTCTTTGTTTTGCTTGGGATTGCCCAATCCATGCAGCCCTGCAGGTGCTGGTAGAAGGCATTTGTAAGTGATTCATCGGTTTGAGTAATGTTAACCGCCAGCTCAGGGGCCTTAAAGGAGACCACACTAGTCTTTAGAAGTGTGAAGTTGGCTTTCGAGAAGTTCTTTACTGTGGTCTTTTTCATTTCGGGTGGGGGCGGGATGAGGACCTCCAGCGAGATTAGTTTGTGATCAGATCTCACCAGTGAGGGGTATGCTTCCGGCGTTGAACATTGTGCTCCCATGTTCGTGATGATGAGATCAAGTATGTTTTCTCCTCTTGTGGGGATGGTGACTAGTTGTTCCATGGCATTTGAGTTTATGAATTCCAGGAACTTTTGGGCTAGAGTGTTTGGGCTTGAGTAGAGTTCCCAGTCTATATTAGGGTAGTTGAAGTCACCTAGTATTATGGTGTTCGGAGATACATTTATCCCCTCCAGTGTTTTCAGGAAGGCCATATGAGGTTCCTGAGTTTGCGAGGGTGGCCTGTAACATGCTACAAATTGCAGAGCAGTCTTGCCTATGGTTAATTGCACCTGGATGGTTTCCGATGCATCGTGCGATGCCACCAATCTTGAGGTGTGGGTGTCCTTGATGAATATGGATACCCCTCCTCCTTTCTTGGTATTGTCCAGGTTTTGGGGCCGGAACTCATGATATGAGGTAAAACCTGATAGTGCTGGGGTGCTCTCAGGAGCCTTGAACCAGGTTTCTGTCACAGCACAGACATCGATGTTCTCCATACTGAGAAGGGCCTTGAGTGCGTGCATCTTGAGGTTGAGACTTCTGGCATTGAGCAGCATTACCCTTAGTTTTTTTCTTTGTTTTGTTCTAGGGTGGTAGGTTTAGAATTTGAGCCTTGCCTAAAAAGGCGCTATGGGGTGGCAAGAGCCTTTGCCAAAATCCGAATCCCAGGGTGACAAGTGCAAGCCCCTTGAAGCAGCGTGGCTTATCCAGCATGTCATCCCAGGCAGACAGACATTGGATCCCCTTTGAATGACACCAGAGTTTAAGCCAATTGTTAAAGCTGATCATCTTATCTCTGTATTGTGGCATCATTCTTGGTGAAGGTAGGATACTGTTCAAGGTCAGGGTCATACCTGCTTGGGCTACATAATCAGAGAGCTCCTCTATGTCTCTTTTCATGAAGTCCAAGGAGGTACATCTCAGGTCGTTAACACCAGCGTGGACAATGATTGAGTCGTACTTGTACCTGCTGTTGAGAGACCTGAGTGCATGCGTTATGTGGCGGATTCTAGCACCCGACAGACAGCTTACTGTGACCTTCTCCTTACTCAGTCTGGTGAGCGGGACGTCAGTGTGTCTGACTATGGAGTCACCAATGACTAGTGTGTCTGGCATTGTGTTTGGCCTTAAGGGCTGTGACTGCTTGACACTCTGACTGTGTGGTCTATGTGTTGCAGGTGTTGTGTTCTGAGGTGGTAGTTGTTTGGGTGTCTGCTTTGGTGGCCTCTGCTGTTTTGGTAGATTTTGATCAGAGCCTCCAGTATGTCTTTGTGTGTTTATGTGTATGATTTGAGGTTGTGATGGTATTATGTGAGACTGGGTCTATAGTGTGTGTGGTTACCTTCTCCTCCTGTCTGGTCATGCCAGTCCTATGTTGAGAGAGCTCAGCCTCCAGTTTGGCCGTATAGTTGCATCTCGCATGTATTTGTGTTTTGTGGGAGGAGGAGAGGGTTGTCTGTGTACATGAGGCAATTGTAACATTGCCTCAATATTCCCAGGTTCACCAGCTGAGCAGGAGAGGACATTAGCAACTGATCCCTCAACATGCTAGAAGGAATAGACAGAAAAACTTAAGAAAAGGTCCTGGGGGATGTGGGTGACCGAGAAATGGGGTTTGCTTTTTTGGGGTACTTTCTATAACAAGAGTGCTGTATCGAGGTGATAAGTACTGTAGGAGCAAGTGCTTCACTATACAGATAGAGAATAGTCTACTTGGGATTCAAGTAGAGATAATTTATAGTTGTAGGATACACTAAATAGGACAGTAGTATACTTTGAGGAAGGTAGTTTTAAGGGAAAATTTGAAGAGTGGACTTTAGGTAGCCCTAATAGTTTAAATCTGATTAACCGGCGCTGCCCTAGTGTGCAACGGTAGCAGCTCCGCGCTAAATCGTGCTAAAGCATGCTAACTCGTGCTTTATAGCAGGGGGCTGGAAAAAACAGGAAATTACCCAAAATGGCCGACGAATTACTAGTTGCTGCTTCTAACCACTTCTCTGAGGACAAACAAGCAGCTCAGTACTCCCCACTCCCACTGGTGAGTAAAGAAACTACCTCTGGCCACACAAGAAAATGGAGGAACACAGAAACCAAATACAAAGCCCAGGGATCAGCAAAATCTGATCACTGGAACAACTAGCTAGGAAAGTTTAGGAAAGGAGAAATATTTTTTTTTTTTTTGCAAACAGACAGAAAAAAATGCAGTAAATGCTTTGTTTTCGACTAAATTGCTATCAAAGGCTGGTACACTTGAGTGTATTAGCCTGTTTGTTACTTTTAAGCAATACTTTAGCCCACAAGTGCAATCAACAATATAAGCTCACAAAACAGGAAAATAAGGTAATAAAACAGTAATATAGGCACAAACAGTAGTGAAAAGCTCAAAAGATCGAAAAATGCAAACTAAAAAGCTTAAAAATACTTATGATCAAGAAAGTTGCTTTTTCTGCTCTCTGCTGGCTTAGGAACTCTGCAGGGGACCACGAGGAGCTATGCCTAGTTCTCTAATGCCAGAAAAGCCTGCCAAAGCATGCTTTATAGCAGGCGGCTGGAAAAAACAGGAAATGACCCAAAATGGCCGACAAATTACTAGTTGCTGCTTCTAACCACTCCTCTGAGGACAAACAAGCAGCTCAGTACTCCCCACTCCCACTGGTGAGTAAAGAGACTACCTCTGGCCACACAAGAAAATGGAGGAACACAGAAACCAAATACAAAGCCCAGGGATCAGCAAAATCTGATCACTGGAACAACTAGCTAGGAAAGTTTAGGAAAGGAGAAATATTTTTTTGTTTTTTTTTGTTTTTTTTGCAAACAGTCAGAAAAAAATGCAGTAAATGCTTTGTTTTCGACTAAATTGCTATCAAAGCCGGTGAGCTGGGTAGGGCCTACATTAACCGCAAGGGCTTCCCCTCCAACAACTGCCAGGTCGTGTGTGATGCCCAGGGCATAATAATGAATGTGTGTGCTGGCTGCCCTGGGAGCTACCGTGATTCCCATATCTGGCATTTGACGCAGCTGTACCAGACATTTGCCAATGGGGACATCCCACATGGTCACCTACTGGGGGATGCTGGATATGCACTGGAGCCGTGGCTGATGACACCCATCAGAAATGCACACACACCTGAACAAGAACGCCATAATGAGGCACACGCACAAACACGTAATGTAATAGAGCGTGTGTTTGGGCTGCTCAAGTCACGGTTCCGGTGCCTGGACACATCTGGTGGAGCCTTGCAGTACTCACCAACTACATGTACCCAAATTGTCATGGTATGTGCTATGCTACATAATATGATTCTGTGAAAACAGCTGCAGCAGGACCAGCATAGGGCCGGGACAAACAGCCCCCACCATTGCCAAGGCCATCACAGGCAGAGCGTGACTCGGAGGAGGAACAACCTGAGCCTGCCCCAGTAGGCAGAAGGAAGCGTGCCCAGTATGCCCTGGCCTTGGCAAAGAAGCAATGCATAGCACATACACTGGCTCAGTAGGAACCCTGGGAATGATACCCCTCTCTGACTCACTCATATAGTAACAGGGATGCCTAACACGACAGAACCTGCTCTCAAACATGTACAGGGAGTGTAGTATGTGCATCCGACAGAGGCAGCTCTGCAGCATCACCTGAGGCATGATTGCCATGTGTTAAGCAATGTAACACCATCTAGTATATGCAAACATGAAAACCCTGCCTAACATCTCACCCTCACCAAGCATGATGCCACACTATGAAGACAAGAAGATCAAGTACAATAATTGGCTGAAGTCTTGCTGTTAGCAAGGGGGAACAAATGGCTGACAGCCTGGGATGACATGCTGAGCAAGACATGATGCCCCACCTGCTAGGGATGGCACGCACCCAGCACACCTGGCTGCGTGGATACTGGCAAAGGCTGTTGTCACCCCCACTGTGCCTTGAATAGGTAAGGCTGGAAACACAAACCCACCACCATAGGTAGCACAAGGGATAACAACCTGGACGTAATGCTACCCAACGCCAGAAGTCTAACCTGCAAGGTGCATGCAGACCACACCCACCACAGCATGGAGAATGGAAATATCTGTTCTGTAACAGAAACCTGGGTCAAGGACCAGAAGAGCACCCTAATACTACCAGGTTATGCCTCATACCATGCTCTACAGCTCCAAAATATGGAACACACTACAATAGGAGTGTGGCTATCAGTAATTGTCAAGGATAACTACACCCCCAGGTTGGTACCACAGCAAGAAGCAGCATGGACTATCCATGGGCAAGTAACAGTGGCTCAAACTGCGTCCCTGTTTGCAGCCTAAAACAGACCACACTCACAAACCCAGGAACCCCAGCCAGCCTTCCTGAAGACACTGCAGAGTATGAATGTCTCAACAAATACTAAACAAGGCACACACAAAGTATGACATAGGTGGCAATCCATTATGTATGGAAGACGTAATCAGGGACCTAGGGACACAAGTGGATGGTAACCCGTCATGTGACACTCACATTGCCAAGGTGGCCAGGAAGACCTGCTATATTGCCCACCTTAATATGAAAGGATGCACTTGTAGATCAAGAGAGGTCACTGTGCCCCCATACTCTTCCCTTATCAGGCCCATACATGACAACAATGCCCCAGTTCGGATGTACCTTACCTTACACCTGCAGCAGTTAGAAAGGACCCAAATGTACCTCACCAACAGGATAAAGGGTCCAAACATTTGACATCTGCAGCCTGGCTGAAGAAACCACAGCCCAATTCACAAGCATACTGCCCAGTCAGAGGCGATGTATGCCTGATGTACAAGGCCATGTCCAATCCAGAATGAATGGACATGCTCCACTGCAGAAACCCCAAATCCAGCAGAGACACCACAGTGAGATATCTGAACCTCCACACATAGATAAATAGGATGTGCTGGAGGGACAGATCCATAACCCAGAGGCTCCTTACACTCTGGAACAGAATCCCAGTCCATGATAGGCTGAGCTCCACACTCATACTCAACAAGAGAAATCTGGTGAAGTGCATGGGAGATAGTAGGTGTACACTGGGGGCCATCCCTGTGTCACATCTAGTAAAGTAAACCCTACATGGGCATAATATGCACATTGCAAGGGGTGTCGAAATTCACACACAGTCTGTCCATGCTCAAACAAGGCCAGGGCAGATAGCCTAGTATGAACCTATAAACCTATGATGATACAAATTGTGCAGGACACAAAGGATTATCACACAGCTGTCCTACCTGATGGTACGAACCATGGTGATAATCCACAGATATGCTCTGCAGTACTCTAATATCACAAACAATACACCAAACCCACACACATTGCCAACATCCTACCTAACAGATTCTTTGCAAACTCCCCACCAGCACCTAACTGCCACATATCTATCCCAGCAGAGTGCTGGCCCCCTGACATTGCAGATGCTGAGGTAACAGCCAGCATCTACAAAGCACACCACACAGCATCAATGGTACCAGATGGTGTCCTGGGTTGTGTCCAACAAGTACTGTAAGAAGAATGGAACACCAAATAGCACTACTGCGCATTATCAGTCTTACCACAGGATATGTACCCAAAGAGCAGTGTACAGCAACAGTGGTCCCTCACCAAAAAGGTGGTGCCTGAATGGATACTGCAAACTATCACCCCTCAACCCTGACTATGTAGGTTGGCAAAGTAATGGAGAGGATGATCATGGATCCCAGGAATAACGAGATTGGGTACCTACAGACATTGGACCCTACCCAGTGTGGCTGTCATAGGGCAGATCCTGCCCCTTACACATGTCTGACTCATGTGAAATGCGCACCAAGGCCATTGATGTGGGGATTGTGGATCACACAGCCTATCTGGACCTTGCTAAACCCTTCCATACAATACCCTAGTTGGTCAGTACAGATAAGCTCACCAGCCTAACTATAAACCCCTATCCAAGTAGATGGGTTGCAAACCAGCTCAAGGACAGAACTGACCTGGTCAGACATGCTGCAGCCATGTCAGACTGCAAACCAGGTACAACTGGCATCCCACAAGGCATGGTCCTGGGACCTCTCTTGTATGCTATATATGTCACATAGGTACAGGCCAACATGGAAGGACTCTGTCTGAACAGGTTCGCAGAGGACTACAAACTGCCCACCATATCGGACCCTCCAGCTGACACAAGCAACCTACAAAAGGCACACATAGAAACAGACAAGTGGTGGCACAGCCATGTCAACAAACTAAATGCAGAATAGTGTATAGTCATCCCCTGTGGAAACACAGTACATGGCCAGAAATTACCACATAGGTGTTAACCCAGTAAGTACATCAGGAGCAATAAGAGACCTGGGGACACAAGGTGATAGATATCCTGCATGTGACAACCATGTGTCTGTAGTGGTTACATAAACATACCATATATCCACCTAATCATGAAGGTAAGCATAGCTAGGTCAGGGTAGGTCAATGTGCCTCTCCAGTCATCCATCAGCAGCCTCACAATTGTGTACAATGGCCCTTCAGGGATGTACCTTAACAGACACCTGCATCAACTGGAAAGACCCCACAAATACCCCACTAGGAGGATTGCAGAGCTGCAACAGATGCCATGTGTCGCCTGATTAAACAAACTGCAACTCCACACAGTGCCATACCGCCTGGCTGGAGGTGAACTGTGCCTGATGTATAAAGCCATGACCAAGCTGGTATCAATGGACATTTGGCATCATGTAAAATCTGAATGCAGGTGACCTATGCAGCTGACAGGCCTGAACCCCAGCACAGACATAAACAGGACATGCTGTACCGATTGGTCCATAACCCAGAAGCTCACTCCAGTCACGACTAAACTCCCAGTATAGGTTATCCAGGGAGTCCCTCATTGACTGTCATCCAGAGGAATCATGATGACTGGATGGGAGATGGTAGGTGTACCCTGGATATCACCTGTATGTCACGGGTAGACAGAGGCACAGCACACTAACCTTGACATATGTCATGGCAAACACCAGTAAATGTGTGTTGAAGGACAAACACTCTCTGACTAGCATTACAAATGGACTAGGGCACATAGCCATTGTTTGTTACTGTCCACACAAGTTGTGGAATACATTAACAATGTTGGACAATCATGTACTATGCTGTCCATATCTGAACAAAATGCAACATGGTCATATCTGCACAACTGGCCCTCACCCAGTCTGGTGTGCTCACTATAAATATTACAAGCAGTGATAGGACTGAAACCGATGATACTGTCCACCACAGTGAAAGTACTGCACCAGTACACTATACGACAATACACTGTTAGGTCAGTAGGAAAGGATGTTGACAACTGTATGCAAACTATCCCATGGCGACCCTGCAGGCACAGCATAATGCCTGTTAGGTTCAGATACAAAGCAGTTGGGCAGTAAGAACACAACCTGATGTCCAACACTCAACTGTACATGTGAAATCTAGATGACGTCCACACACAAACACAAATGTGGTGGACCACAGATCCCAACATAAGGAAAGTTCACACTGGGCATGCTCGCACACTTAGATAAATGAGACGTGTCAGTCAAGAAGACATAGAAACTGTGAACTGGGCATGCTCACACACTTAGGCCATGTCACAGTTCAGCAGTTGCACACACATATCTGGCATTTGTATGTGTTAACACAGGAACCTCCCACAATACAGAAATCTGCCCAGTGCACACAGTGAAATTACAAGAGACATAAGTAAAGTACTGGATCCCACTCATATGCAAACATCTTCCACAGTACACAAGTTGCTCGTAGAGATAGGGAAAGCTATGGCAATAAAGACCCACAAACAGTATATGAGCAACAGATACTTGCATCTGACAGGTAAACATGTGGCCGTAGAGTGCAATACTAGGCTGTTGTCCCTAGGGAATACAGAAGGCTATCCACAGTGTATTTGGCGTCTGCCTCCACAGTACAGTAGGCCACTGTGCCTGTGCAAAGTTAATGCATAGATATGTTCTCCCCTGTACTGATGGATAGTAACAGATGTACATACCTCTTCATACATAATGATGTCAGCACACTATACATATGTCAGGAGCACAAATGACACCCAGTAATTTGAAGAGCGCGCTCTGCTACGGCATCTCTCACAAGTGTCATAACATAGTTAGGTAGGGGTTTGAATCTTGCAAGTGCTCAGTGTGTGTGGGGTAGTACTGTGTGGGCAATTCTACGTGTAAGAGAAATGTTCCTTTTGGCAGCTAGTACAACACAACGCATGCTGCATATTCCACTGTCTAAACACTGATGATGTCAGCACCCTATAAGTACAGCAGGAGAAAGAAAGCCTCCCAGTAATGCAAATAGCGTGCTCTGCTATTGCGTCTCTCACAAGTGTCATAACATAGTTAGGTAGGGGTTTGAATCCTGCAAGTGCTCAGTGTGTGTGGGGGAGTAGTGTGTGTGTGTGCAATTCCACGTGGAAGAGAAATGTTCCTTTTGGCAACTAGTACAACACAACACATGCTGCATATTCCACTGTCTAAACACTGATGATGTCAGCACCCTATAAGTACAGCAGGAGAAAGCAAGCCTCCCAGTAATGCAAATAGCGTGATCTACTACTGCGTCTCTCACAAGTGGCATAATATAGTTAGGTAGGGGTTTGTATCCTACAAATGCCATGTGTGTTTTTGTCACACAGTTTGTCCATGTGTGTGGGGTGTTGTTCCCAATATTGCACGACATACATTATATCAGTAATGTCAATGCACACATGATGTATGTGTGTGCCACCTACACATATGTACCTGTGAACTTCAATAGTTCCCATGTCCGAAGCCTGCCTCATGTGAATACATGGAATATGCATTCGACAACTGTATGACTGTGGTGTTCTGTGCAGGGGCTGCATGTGGTATGTGAATATACAGTGTGAGTTGTAGATGGTGTCATCCCACCAGCAAAGGATACACGACTGGTCTGGAGCATATAGTCCACATGTTGGTGATGAACAGGTGCAGCATGTTGTCACCTCTTGTGGGAGTGGTAACACGTTGTTCCATAGCAATGCAGGGAATGAATGCTAAGAACCCTTCAGATTGGGTCTTGGAGCTAGAGTAATGCTCACACTCTATGTTTGGGTAGTTGCAGTCCACCCATATAATGGTGTTTGTAGAGACTGTCATATTCCCAGTGTTGTCAGGAAGGCCAAGTGGGTTTCCTGAGTATGGGAGGGTGGTGTGTGCCAGACTATGAACCTGAAGGCAGTCTAACCCACTGTTAGTTGCACATGGATAGGCTCTGATGCTTTGTGCTGTGCCACCAACCTGGGGTGTGTGTATCTGAGGTGCCTTTGGATACATCCCCCCTGTTCTGGTTTGGTGCATGTGTAGGGGACGACAAGCATGGTATGAGGTATGACCTGGCAGTGATGGTGTGCACCTGGGAGCCTTGTACCAGGAGTCTGTTACTGCACAGATATTGCTGTACCCCATGCTAAGGACAGTTTCCACTGCATGCATCTTGAGGTTTACACTGCTGCTGTTGAGTAGCATTACTATTAGTGTCCTATCCCGTGTGATACCTGTGTAGGGTGGCTATGTAATGTCAGCCTTGCATACAAAGGCACTATGTGTGTGGCAACAGCCTCTGCCAATATACAATGGCCCATGGGTGACAGGTGCAAGCTGTCTCTAGCAAAGCAATGTGGCTTGTCCAGCATGTAATCCCACGCTGACAGGCATTGGATCCCCTTTGAATGTCACCGAAACATGATAATTGTAGAAACTGATCATCCTGTCTACATATTGTGGCAGCATTCTTGGTGAGGGTAAGATGCTACTCAAGGTCAGGGTCATACCAGCCTGTGCCACAAGCTCCGAGAGCCCCTCTATGTCCCCTAACATGTAGTCCAGGGAGGTGTGTCACAGGTCATACACACTGGCACAGACAATGACTGAGTCATATTTCTACATGCCTTGGAGTGACCTGTATGCTTGTGTTATGTGGTGGATCATAGTGCCCGACGGGCATCTCAGCGTGACCTTCACCTTGTTCAGCCTGGTGAGCAGGACCTCAGTGTACCTGACGATAGAGGTACCTCTTACAACTGTAGCAGGTGTGTTGTCAAGCCGTATGGCCTGTGACTGTTTGTTGCACATGCTCTGCTCTGGCTTAATGTTTGCTTGTGTGCCTGCTTTGCAGGTGTCAGCTGCTCAGGCAGGATGCTATTCTGAGAGTCCAAGAATGTACCTGTGTGTTTCTGTGCTTGGATTGTGGCCGTGGCAGGTCTATGTGAGACTGGTACTGTATTCACTGTAGTATCCCACTCCACCTGACAGGGTATGCCAGTACTGAGTTAAGAGAGCTTAGCCCCCAGTTTGGCTATGTGGTTGCATCTCTCACATGTGTTGTAAGTGTATGGGAAGGGGAGAGGGTAGTCTGTGTACATGAGGCAGCTGTAACATTGCCACATGACTCACAGATTCACCAACTGGACCAGAGAGTAGATTGACAGGTGACCTTTGCACATGCTACCATAGCATTGTGAATCCCATACTAAGTAACGACACATAGGGCCAATGGGGAACAAGGTACTCAAGGCGAGTATGTGAGGGTGTAGTGCTCCTGATTTGTTAGTGCTGGCATATATGAATGCTGTCTTGAGCAAATGCGAGGTAAGTCATATGCAATGTGTTACAGGCAACCTACATGCAAACAGGACAAACACTGACGTTCTGTCAAGTGAGACATGGACATCAGTACAGTAAGCAATACAGATGTCACTAGGGATCCACAGAGGCACTGTAAATCTGCACTGCAGGTGGAATCAGTGTTTCAGGAACATAACAAGCAAACATGCATACAAACAAAGCTACAGTCAGCAGGCCTGTATGTAGACTATGCTACAACAAACAAGGTGTACGACTTTCAGTAGGTAACAGTGCATATATGCAGGCACTATAAGCCTGTACCCAGACATTCAAGGTCAGACGGGCTGGGTCCAGCCCCACCCCCCACAAGTGTGTAGACCATGTACCTTCGTAATGTTGAATAACTGGCCTGATACCCAAGTGCTCATACCTGTAATAATACACATTTCAAATAACAGACACTGAGCCCTCACTCAGCAGTTCCAGACTTAGTATGACACATGCTACCTGTCCTGGCACCACAGTATCCTTGACATGTATGGAGACTCTCCCTCCTGTCATAGTTAGTTCTGTGTTTTGGTGCTGTCATGCATGGTATGAGGTGTGACCTTGTAGTGCTAGTGTGCTCTTGTGAGTCTTGAACCTGTTGTGTATTACTGCACAGATATCAACATCCTCAAACATCCTCATTGCAGAGTCGAGCGTCGACAGCATGCAACTCGCAGTTGACATGACCATCATTGAGTATCAATATGTACATTTTCGTATCCCCTGTGCTACCTATGTAGGTGGCCATCTCTTGACAGCCTCACCACCAGTGTGCAAAGATGTGCAGACAGTACACTATGGTAATTACTATGGGTGTACAAAACAATACAATGACATTTATACTGTAACTGCATCAGGCATGCTGGGATATACCCACAATGATATCATTACACTGTACTGTTGTCAACATTATACTATTACAACACTTCTATGTAGTCACCCTGTGCATCAGCACCATGTTAACCTGTTCCTGCTCCGATGTTACAGATTGAAGGAGGTGGCAGAGTTTCATCATATGCACAGGGTGTGTACTTGGTATGCCTGAGTCTGCCACTGATACAACCAATTGACATGTCTGTGTGTGTGTGTTGGTGAGGGACAGCAGTACAAGATGGGGCAATGTTGATGCAGTGTGTGCATGTATGCGGTAGCCCTAGGTGTTATCAATTTGCATGTGTGTATGCATGCACACAGTCCCACCTCATGGCTGCCATATACAGGTGTTTGTGGACAGCCACAGACTGTACCTGCCAGGTCATACAGATCACTGTATGTGGCCACGGACACGGTACCTGTGCCTGGCAGGGGTGCTACCGACCATATCAGGTAACTAAGCCAGACTGAGTACTGTCATCAGAAGCAGGTGGTTGTTGACTGGAGACAGGTCCCTGTTTGGACTGTCCAGAGCCACGTGCATGTGGTCTCCTGGGGCGGTCTGATGACAGCACAGACCCAGCATTGCTGGGGCTGCTGCTGGCACTATGTGAGCGGCTGCGGGCCTGTTGTCATCCGCGACGGTTGCCAGCTGCTGCTGTTGCTGGCATACGGCCACGTCGACGCCTCTACCGTCCACCATTGCCCTGGCTCATGGACATGTAGTTGTGGAACAGATCTAATGTGTCCCCCCAATGTCTGTCAATGACCTCGGTGAAGTTACGGATGGCAGCCGCAACATCACGCATACTGTCACTCATAGCTGTGCGACATGCTCTCAGCTCCCTCAGACCCTGTCTGGTGTACCGTTCCATACGTGACTGTGCCTGCATTACAGCCCGAAACATAGCTGAGGTTGACAGACCTCTGTGGGCACATCTGACAGGGGTGATACGCCCACGGATGCTCCCACGAGAACCCCTGGACGTCTGCCTGTGTGGTACCATGTCAGGACCCTGGCCATGGCTGCTGTGTGGGGATGCATGTGCCACCGATACCTCATTACCCTTGTCAATGCCCACTGTATCCTGTCCATCACCTAGGGACATTGGTGACAAATGATGTATTGGCAGGATGACTGTGCACATTGATGGGGTCGACAGCTGTGTACTGTCAATTGGCTGACCAATGACGGACCCTGGCACACCTCCCTGTGCCATTACACAGGTATCATCATTATCACTATCCACAGCAGCTGATTCAGGTTCCCTGCTGCATAACACCAGAGCAGCACCAGAACCTGTGGGAGTAAGACAGGAAACACAATTTACAATGTGTACACAATGTCAACACTGATACACACATGCACACATGCACACATGCACACATGGGCACATGCACATGCGCACATGCACACATGCACACATGGGCACATGCACACATGCACACATGGGCACATGCACACATGCACATGCATGCACACATGCACACATGCACACATGCACACATGCACATGCACATGCACACATGGGCACATGCACACATGCACACATGCACATGCACATGAGCACACATGCACACATGGGCACATGGGCACATGCACACATGCGCACATGCACACATGCACACATGCACACATGGGCACATGGGCACATGCACACATGCACATGCACACATACACACATGCACACATGCACACATGGGCACATGCACACATGCACACATGCACAATCCTCAGTATATGAGATATCAACACACAGACACAAACACACCTGCAATCAAACACATAGCACTACTGCTTCAGCCTATTATTAATATTAGTATCAAGAGTATTGAAGGTAATGTTATTACACACTCACCAGCATGGATAGGCTGCCTTGCTGTTACACTAGAGGGACCTGCAGAAATTAGACATTTATTGTCAGTGGGCACAACTGTGCCATTGATACTGTGAGTATGATACAGTTCAGTAGTGCAACAGTTAGCTTCCACAGGTCTACTGCTGATATTGAGAATATCACTCTTGCACAATAATTACCAAGATTACAGCTACAAACCGAGGACACACCTCACACATGCATAACCTAACAGTGTACAGAACGGTCAACTATACACATGGCATGTTACCTGCATGCTCCGTGTCCTGCTGCTGGGTGGCTCCAGCCTCCATCATTACACATGCATGCTGCTGCTGTTGCTGTTGGGCTGGAGCCACAACACTTAGGAGTAGTCCCTCCAGTCTGGTGAAGGGGGGGTGTCTAGCCACCCCACCACTTGTGGCAAGCTGCTGCCTCTGGATATCCAACACACGCTGATGGACATTTCTAATTAAATCACTGCAGTGATGGCATACCTGCTCATATGTCCGGTTATGTGTGCCTATGTCATTTACCCAACGGACCAGGTCTTGCCACAGTGCAGCCCTCTCCTGCTGGTTCTGGCTGGTGTGGGAAAAGAGTATTGCGAAATCCTGCATCAGGCTCTGGTGTATCTCTTCCTCCTCCGCAGGTACACAGGGTTTCGCTGGTGAACCATAGCCCTGAAAAGGAGAAGGAAAATATGTCAGCAATATCTGTCAGCAAACTATGGCACACATAATACACATAATACTCGACTGTAGTGATATAACTTAACCACCATATATAGCATTTGTCTGTCTATTGGGGGATACACATGTAAATGACCAGATATCAGTGCTCATCCGACAACTGTGCAACAGTACCTGGCACACTCCATACGACAGACTAGTATACTGCAGCAGTCAGCACACTGGTTCAGGTCCAATGCACAACCTCACACTGGGGGTTTGTGTCAAGGTACTGTATGGGGAACATTATCAACCCATGCACTGCATGCAATGCACATTACATATTTCACTGGTAATGCACACTACTCTTACTTGCCATAACCCTACCTACACCACAGTGACATACAGGGTAACACAGCACAACATATGGCAATGTAGTATGTGTTGATCGCAATACCTCACACATCTGTCTCTGGCCTCACACCAAGGACACACACTACCATGACAGACAGACAATCATGGTGAGCAATCACACCAGTACATAACATGCACCCAGTCACTGGCACACTCATTCCACCTCACATATTTGGTTTGCAATGTGTTCATGGGTGTGCATTGTGTCTTAGGTAGGTAGTATGCTTTTGGCCCTGGGCCTACAGCAGCATACTGTTATGCTACCCTGCCCCTTGTGACACATGTGTTATGATCGTACCTGCTCCTTACAAACAGTTGCACAGGGTGACTCATATGGCATATTACCTATCTGCATAACATTCAGCAGGGGTATGTCTGACATCTACTCATGGGGAGCCTTGCTTCTTAATTCTGTGTGGTTTACTCCAGGGTATGTCGTTTCTGTGGGTAGGGACCTGTACCTCCACCATGTGCTCTATACTGCAGTGACAAGGAAGACAGACATAGGTAATTTGTGTTGCGGATGTTGGAGGTGTTACCATGGTTGTTGGACAGCTGTCATGGGTGTGACCGAACTATGTATATCCAGCAGTGGTAACCTCTATGTAGGTAGTCTGTGTGCGCTCTGTGGTCTTGTCAGTCACTCTGCATAGGTAATGTGTTTGAGTGCATTGACACAGTTACTTGCATATGTCTGTGTCCTTCTCTATATCTGTAGCTGTCATGGGAGGTACATACCATGTAGGACATTGTGGGGTGTAGAGGGGTACAGTGACCTACATGTCCATAGCTGACACACCATGTCCGCTGACACATTCCATGTACAGGTATTACAGGACTAGTGTGCCACTGTGTATATCAATGGGGAACCTGTTGTACACTTGTTGCCCCTGTTCCCCCCTGACACATGCAGTGGTGGGCAGGCATGCACATATGTGGTGGTTACTGGTGTCATTGTTTTGGAATGGGGTATGGTACTCCAGTATCCACACTGGTGTTCACTCCATGCCTTTGTCACCAGGCACCTGTTGCAATACATCTGCACACATGTGCCTCACTCAGTATATATATATATATATATATATATATATATATATATATATATATATATATATATATATATATATATATTTATATGTATATATCTGTATATATATATATATATATATATATATATATATATATATATATATATATATATATATATATATAATATGTATATATAGATATAGTTATATACATATAGATGTGGGGAGAGAGGGGGAGGGAGGGGGAGAGAGAGAGAGAGAGAGAGAGACAGAGGGAGAGTGAGAGGGGGTGGGACAGAGAGAGAAAGATAGTCATATACAGACATATCTGTTGTTAGTCAGATCTGTCTGTATATGTATATATATCTACATATATCTATATATGTATGTGTGTATTACATATATCTGTACGTACATATTCTATCAATCTCGATGTCTGTGCAGTAAGTGAAACCTGGTTCAAGGCTCCTGAGAGCACACCAGTGGTACCAGGCTATACTTCGTATCATGCTTTTTGGCCCCAAAACTCAGGCCAAAACAAAAAGGGAGGGGGAGTGTCCATATTCATGAAGGACATCCACACCTCCAGGTTAGTGGCAACACATGAAGCATCAGAGACCATCCAGGTGCAAATAACCATAGGCAAACCTGCTATACAACTGGTAGCATGTTACAGACCACCCTCCCAATCTCAGGAACTACAGTCAGCCTTCCTGAAGACATTGGAGGATATGAATGTCCCGCCACACACCATCATATTGGGAGACTTCAGCTACCTAACATACACTGGGTGCATTATTCTAGCCCAAACACCCTAGCCCAAAGGTTCCCGGAATTCACTAAGTCAAATGCAATGGAACAGCTAGTCACCACTCCCACAAGGGGAGATAATATACTAGACCTGATCATCACAAACATGGGGACAATGTGCTACACACCAGAAGTATACCTCTCACTAGTCACATCTGACCACAAACTAATCACCATGGATATACATATCCCACCACCCCCACAACACAAAAGACTACAGTGAGAAACCTCTCAAATGCTGACTTTACACTTCTTAAAACTGAGTTGGTATCCTTTAAGCCCACTGGGCCAGTGGAAACCACATCCCACAATGCAGACTCCTTCACAAATGCTTTCTACAGACATCTCCAAGAATGCATGGATCATGCAATCCCAAATAAAACCAAAACCCTCTCCACCAAGGGCAGGCGTCCTGTCTGGTGGACCCCAGCCATGAACAAATTGTATAACAAAAGAAGGTAGCTACTGCACGACAGAGCAGAATTCCATAAAGATAAGGCATCTCTGATCAGCACTAGTAGAAAGCTACGTTCTCTCATACAAACATGCAAGGCCAACATTGAGAGGAAAATCGCTATGGACACTACAGATAACCACAAGGCCTTCTTCTGCTATGTTAGACACCTGGGTGGAAACCCTCAGATATGTTCAGAGTTAGTTCACAGTGACAAAATCTACACTGAACACACAGATATTGCCAACATTCTGGCAGACAGGTTAAATGCAGATTTTTCCCCTCCCTCACGCCCAAATGAGGAAT
Organism: Protopterus annectens; assembly: GCF_019279795.1. Taxonomy (NCBI): domain Eukaryota; kingdom Metazoa; phylum Chordata; order Ceratodontiformes; family Protopteridae; genus Protopterus; species Protopterus annectens. The sequence goes on along the minus strand of NC_056727.1, from coordinate 1,159,722,754 downwards.
TACTTATCCCAGCAAACTGTAACCTCCCTGTCATCTCAGATGTCCAGCTGAGAACCGCCCTCAGCAAAGCTATAAACACAGCATCAATGGGACCCGATGGTATAGCAGGTTGCGTGCTACGTGAACTCCAAGAGGAGCTAAACCCGCACATAAAATGCTATTTAACCATAGCCTTACTACAGCATATGTACCTGGACACTGGCATACAGCAACAGTATTCCCACTCCACAAAGGAGGCACCTCTACAGACCCTGGTAACTACCACCCCATAAGCTTAACCAGCCTGGTCTGCAATGCTATGGAAAGAATCATTATGGAACTCATACACAGAGACATTGGGGACTTACAGACACTTGATCCCACCCAGTTCAGCTTTGTAGAGGGCAGATCCTGCCTTTTGAACCTGGTTGACCTTTTCAAAACAGTCACTACAGCCATTGATGAGGGCACTGCAGTCCATACAGCCTACCTGGACTTGGCTAAAGCTTTCGACACAATACCCCACTCTGGCATCATAGACATGCTCAACAGCTTAAATGTAAATCCATATGTCACAAGATGGGTTGCAAACCGGCTAACGGATAGAAACCCTAAAGTCAAAATCACTGGTGCCATGTCAGACTCAGTGCCAGTCACAAGTGGTGTCCCACAGGGCTCTGTTCTGGGACCCCTCATGTTCGGCATTTATTTCTCAGATGTGGAAGCAAACATGGGAGGGTAGTGGCTGACAATGTTCAAAGATGACTGCATACTAGGCGCCATAGTCGATACACCAGCTAACACATACATCCTACAGAAAGGCCTCACTGAAACCGACAACTGGTGCCGGAGTGATGGCCTTAAACTGCATGCCAAATACTGTATAGTCATACCCTTTGGGAAAGACAAGGTACCCACATATTATCACATAGACAGTAACCCACTGAGTACAGACAAAGTAATCAGAGTCCTGGGAACACAAATTGATACTGACCTCTCATTTGACACCCACGTTGCCAAAGTGGTTGGATAGACTTCCTACCTTGCCCACCTTATCATGAAGGGATTCACATCCAGATCAAAGGAGGTCATTGTACCCCTATACTCCTCCCTTATCAGGCCCATGACTGTGTACTATGCCCCATTTGGTATGTACCTCACCTGGCACTTGCAACAGCTAGGGGGACCCCATAAGTACCTCACCAGGAGGATCAAGGGTCTCCAACAAATGTCATATGCTGCCAGACTAAAGAAACTACAGCTCTATTCCATAGCATACTGCCTACTTAGAGGTGATCTGTGCCTGACGTACAAGGCCATGTCCAATCAGGAATTGATGGACATGTTCCAACTCGTAAAATCCAAATCCATCAGAACCACAAGAGCTACAGATTTAAACCTCAGCACAAATATGGATAGGACATGCTGTAGGGACAGATCCATAAGTCAGAGGCTTCCCATACTGTGGAACAGGATCCCAGTTCATGTTAGGCTGAGACCCTCACTGACTCTCTTCATGTGAATTATTGACGAGTGGATGGGAGATCATAGGTTTACACCAGGGGTCATCTCTGTGTCACTACTAGACAGAGGCACAGTAAACTGATGCTATTATGTAAGGGGGTCTTCACTGTGTCACTACTATACAGAGGCACAATTTTCTAAATCTATTCTGTACACTGACTGCAGATAGCCTAGTACTAAACTATGACACTGTGAAACTATATATGTCTATGTATTTCTACATTCCTCTCTATGTATACATGTATACACATATGCATATTATATATATATATATATATATATATATATATATATATATATATATATATACATATACATATATACATATATATATATATATATATATATATATATATATATATATATATATATATATATATATATATATATATATATATACTCCTTTTTAGTTCCATATATGTATACACACAGTAACATACTGATGAACATCCATTACTGTACAACCTACTTGTACATTGCACTACAACCTACATTGCTATGTGCACATAGCTACCTTCACATACATATGTATGTAGAGCCTTCAGTGACAGTTGCAGTATGTCCCCGGCCCTATGCACATCTTCATATACATAGATACAGACCAATAACACATCTGGAGGGTTCACAGTATGTAGACTATTATAGTAGTACTTTACATTACCTGTGTTTGTTGCAGCTGTTTGTGTAGGCTTGCAGTTACTTGGCCTGCTGTCAACCTCTTTGTTTTGTTGTTACTGTTTTTTTTTTTTATTTTTTTATTTCTTTCTTTCTCTTTCTCTTTCTCTTTCTCTTTCTCTCTCTCTCTCTCTGTCTCTACCTCCAGAGGGTGCAATGAAAGTATTGCATGTGTGGACTGGGAGTACAGGATGCATTTGTAGGTATCTGCACATGTCCATGTTATGGCCTCTGCACCAATTGTTAGCCAGCATTTACTAATTGCATTCAACCTGTTGTGTAGTGATTGCAGTTCTCACTGTGATTTCAGGACAGTGCTATAAAAAGGTCTGTTAGGTAGGCGTAACCCTTTCAGATTATCAGGGTGGGGACCATGCTGGTTTGCTGTGGACACTGTTCTGTGAGTGTAAGGGTTGGTATGTCTCTCATATTTCAGGCTGTGTTGTAGACACTGCAATGCATGTTGTTCTGTAAGCTGAGTATTCCTTCGTCCAGTGTCCTCTTCTCCGTGTGTATGTAAACTGACACCTACGACTAGTAATACTGTATATATGGGTGTGTGTGCTTTCCTGTGGGGATTGTGGTGTAACTGGTATATAGCAGTGGCTCTTGCAATCTGTTGCTATGGCTTCAATATTTGCCCTTTACATTCACTCCTTGTATGCCTGCTAGGTGTCTTTCCTGTAATGTGTTGCTATGGTTTTCCTATTTTCCATTTACATTCACAGCTTGTAATGCTTGCTATATCTGTTTGGGCAGCAATTCCCTATGTGTTTGTTGTGGTAGGGTGTTACTGCATGCATTGTGGTCTGGCCATGGTTTGTGTCTTGACACTTACAAGGGTATTTGATCATGCTGCTGAGCAGGCCTCAGATACTCTCAGGTGCATCTTTTATCAGCCTCATGGAATGGTACATATCAGTGGGATACTCCAATGAAATATTCTGATATTCTGCAGTTGTGACTGTGGGTTATTTCGAGCATATATATTACTACACCATTTGTGACGTGCAAGTGGTGCATACTTTCAGTAATTCATAGTTACCATTGCATGTGTAGTTACACCTTTCTGCCTACTGTTAGTACATTTCACAGGGTGTCAGTGGGGCACAGCTGACATTTGTTTTCACATCAGGGACATCCCTGTAACTCAGTCACAGTTGCTATGTCTGGGCTCTTAACTACTCAACTATGGCAGTGTTTATCCTGCTCTGAGTATGTGTGTGTCTTGCCAGATGCTACTGTGACATTATTAACTACTAGCTACCAACTAGCATGGCTGTTTCTCATCACACAGTACTATTTTACAAACCCACTAGATTTGACAGTAAATATACATGACATGCTTTGTGTACTAGACTTGCTATATTCCCTTTACATTAATTCCTACTATTTTATGATATATTTCTTTCAACACAATGTTCTTGTATAGCAGTCATGGCTTAGTGGTAAGTCATGCAGACTAGTGTTTCCAAGGTCCTGGGCTCGAGACTGATGGATGTATTTTATTTTGCTGCTGAGAAAACTACAGGCCTTGTCATTCAGAGTGACTAAGGCACTTTTAAGCAGTTGTAAGCGGGTTAGCGCTGGTTTGCGTGGAGGTCACGCATGCGCACTGCCGCTTAGCTTTGTGCACACACGCTTAGCTAAGCGCACTCCCGCTTACTACTGCTTAAAAGTGCTTACTCTCGCGCACACCTACACTATTTTCTTTTAAAGAAAAGAAAATGGGGAGATAGGAAAGTGGTGAAAAAGGGGGCACAAAGAGGGTAGGACAGTAGGAAAACAAGCTCGGGTTTTGCAGGAGGGATGTAGGAAAGGCCCATAGCTGCCCATTTCTTCGTCAGCAACAGCTGTGCATATGTTTGTAATTTGGTGTGAAATTTGAAACCTTCAACCCCTGAGAGAGGTGTGAGGACAACAATATTTGTTGTACAGCCAATTGTAACTGCCAGTTTACATGTCCAGCAGACATGTGTGCAAAATGGGCAGCTATGTATGGGGCGTAATTTTTTTGTGGGTACAGAGTGCCCTTTTTTTTTTTTCAGGTGAGAGTGGTATGTCAGGTACAGGAAGTCGGTATAGCTGGAGAGGTAGATAGGGGAGGTTAACAGACAAGACAAACAAGATGCATACAGGGGTGGTGTATGACATATGTGGGGGGATTACACAATTGACGGGGATGGATGTTTGGATATCTCGAGCCCATGAGTGCACAGATGGCAACAGTGGAACTGAGATCCCCACCTATGGGCAGTTGCCACTGTGCCTTCACTGCCCAGGACGTGGCTGTGCTGGGGGTGTGTAGGACGGGCAGCAGGCATGCCCGTGAGTTGTACCACCTGTGCCTCAAGCTGGCGTAGGGGCCCAAGCACAGCGTGCCTGATCTCCCTACGCACCACAGTCCAGACACTATGGAGGGTGAGTAGATGTTCTCCTCCGGCCACACTTGCAGAGGGGGGACGAGCCCCATCCCCTGCAGCGCTTCCACCCGCAGGTGGCACAGGGCCACCGGAGGAGGGTCCGGCCTGGGCACTACTGCCAGGTGCACTCGCCAACTGAGGTGGGAGAGGTGGGTCCGCTGGAACCCGCCTTCCCTGTTGTCCTATGTTTTGCATTATTTAATGACAGTTTGGGTTAGTAACGTGCAATACCATTCACAATTAGTTGTAACAGCATGCATTAGTATTCCCATTAACCAAACACACATAAATTCAAGCCATTGAACAGCAAGCATAACACATGCATAATTTGAACAACAATACACATTCTAACAACATGCAGGGTTGATTGATGGCAACAGGCCATCAGGTTTGGATGTATGAACAGGGCACATGCATCAACGTACATGCAAATATGTATGAACCAACAGGACAATTGTCCAGGGGAATTAATTGTGAATACACATACCCATTTCACGTGGAATGGATTATTTGTGGTTACAGGGTAGGGTGAAGAAATACAACTTCAAATACCTATACATATGCTTTACATTTCTACTAGCTGCAGATATATACACACTACAGGTCTGACTACAGTTTCCTATGTGTAAACTTATGCATGTTGGTGATAGGAATGTTACTGCTACATCAATATACATTTCATTTTTATTCATACACATTCATATCTGGCTCTGTTCAGCTACAACATCCTGCTACATTTGCTTTATATGGCTCTAGACAAATGTGGATGTTTGGTATTTCATACAACCATACTATCTGCATATTGAAAACTGAGAGCAACATATCCAAATTGTGGGACACACATTCCAGCTTCAGTACTTTATTCCACACATTTTGCTGTTTGGTTGTGCCTGTCACATTCATTTCATTCTGTACTGACTGCAGTATACTTTATTCAGGAGTTATTACAACTTTATTGGTGGATTCATACCTCTTTCTCACACTCTCACTTGTTTTATTTTTACAATTCAGGATGGTACTTAATTCTAGGCTTTATTGACATGTTTTACTTGGTTATAACAATCCTTTCCAACAGTCTCACTTGTGTAATGTTTCAGAATTTAAACGGGGATATATTTCACACATGTGTTTTACTCAGCTTGTGTAGCTGTAATTTTCAGCCTGCTGCAGGTTATGTACTATTATATTACAGGTGGAACATCTTTATTTCAGACTTGTTTCATTTTTATTTTTGGATTACAGGCTGCATCACACTTATGTAATCACACAGTACTAGCAGAATCTCTCTTACACTGTTTACTTGCACTTTATATTAATAGGTGACTACACTGCAATCTTTTGCAAGCTGCCATACTTATATTTTTTAACAGTTACAGGGAGAGAATTACTAACCTGCCTGGTGGCGCAACCGCACAAGCCTATCGGCATAGGCTCGACGATTCGCGGAACGGACACCTGCAGCTGCAATATAAATGAAGTAATATTGGAATACACATCTCCATAATATCAGCTAGGTTAACTTTCTACATAAATAATTACATGTAACTTACTCAGTAGTGGGGTGTTGGGCATTTGCCGGGCCTCCTGGATCCAACGGTTCAGTTGGTCCTGCTTCCGTTGCTTCAGGTCCGCATGGTGGTGACGGACCTGTTCACCAGTCCTTGGTATTCCTGTGGCACTGGTGAGATCATGTGCCAACCGGTCCCATGCCTCAGCCTTGTATGCTCCCCACAGGACCTGGCCCTGCATGAGCTGGGCCTCATGATCGTGGACGAGGAGGCAAACCATATATTTGGACTCCTCAATGCCCCACCTCTGTGCTCGGAAGGAACTACCCTCTCCTACACCTGCCATCCTGACTGCAAATCGGTTCCACAATCAGTTATGCTGTGTATTCCCACCTATGGGGCTTATATATGCCGTTTTTCCCGCACTTATCTATGATTGGCCATTTTGGAAATGTATCAGCTTCACAAAACCTGCTTTGTCATGCTTCTCTTTCCATTCATTCATATATATATGCTATTACTGCATTTCTAAGAGCAACTGTCATGTCTTAGTGGTTCAGTATTTTGACTATGGTGCATGGTATCCTGAGTTCGAGCCTGGCCATTGCTTTTTATATTTTATGACTGTCTACACAGGCTAGAAGGTGTGTCTGTGTAAAGGCAGTTTTGATACAGTTTGCTCAACGTTGCCCATCGGTTAGCTTGTTGGCACGGTGCTCAGCTCCGCGCAAACGGGTCACGCTGGTTTACACGTTGTTTGGCTGTCAGCACGCATATTACGCTCAGCTCAGCTATGGGCACACAGTTTCAGCGTGTTAGAACTCTGCTCAACCCCAGGCACTCATTTTACACCTGTTAAACCACTGCTCACCTACGGGCACTCATTTTACACCTGTTAAACTACTGCTCACCTACGGGCACTCATTTTACACATGTTAAACCACTGCTCACCTACGGGTACTCATTTTACACCTGTTAAACCACTGCTCACCTACGGGCACTCATTTTACACCTGTTAAACCACTGCTCACCTACGGGCCCTCATTTTACACCTGTTAAACCACTGCTCACCTACGGTCAGATATACTCAGCTTGTTAGAGTATAGCTCAGCTATGGGCACTTCTGACATTTGTTCTTTTTTTTTTCACACATTTCTTCATAATACATGGCCCATTTCATTACATTTTACATAAAAATAATTTTATACATGTACATATATGTCAGGGAATTGTTTTGTGCTTATTTCACTAGGAATAAAAATTGATGTTGTGGGGGCTCGAACCATGACTGCCTCCTCTTCAGCCGACGTCTCTACCGCTACACTATTGCTTCTTGGCTTACTTTGCATATTTAGATCTTATATGCTTTTCCACTGACTGCTAACTGTGGCTTAGCGACAGGCACGCCCGCGCAAACGAGCGCACTCACGGGCAAACATCTTTAAAACTTATAAAAAAATATATAACATGTTCATTTTTCCATTTTATGTTTATAGTCTGTGGGGGCATTTGTTGTGTTGTGTTTATTGACATTTATGCAGACTCTGTCGTGGGGGTTTACTTTTGGGACTGTTACTCTTCTGGGGGCGTGTCCGTTTGCAGGGCTCGCCTTACGGACACGCCCCCTACTTTCTTACACAGACCGTGTTAGCCTTGTGTGTGAGTCAGCATGCCCTCATGAATATGCATGGCATGCTAACGTCACACCGTTTAACTGCAGCCTCCGTGTAAGCCTTATAACTCTTACACGGAGGCTTCGTGAATCCTGCCCTAAGTCCTTTCATTATCAGGATGCACAAAATCAGTGACTCATCTATATAACCACAGAAAGAGCATGCGTTGCATCGCCGTGTGCCTAATATATCATTAGCCCCCATTGATCTTACATCCTTTGGATAGCATAATCTCCATTTAAGTGAATTTTTATTTTTATAATGAAACCTGGGTCTCTTACCTACTGACCAAGTTATCCTCGCATCAGTGTGCAATATATTCCAATTCCTTGTGATGATATTTCTTAATCTATTGATGTCATAACTATAAGTTAACCAAAAGTAAGCTCATTATTGTGTACATTCCTGACACTCCTACCACTATGAGGAGATGAAAAATAAGGTTTCCCAGTGGTGGTTCTAAACTTTCTAGCTAATGAGCAGGCTCCATCAACTTCAGATTCTCTGTATCCCCTGTAAATAAAATCTGTTCTAATCTGTTTCAGGCCTGCTTCAAATTCATCTGTATTAAGAAAAAGTGTAGACGTTTGCATTGTCTGTCTCCTGACAACATTAGAGAATACACGTCTTGGATGCATGCTACTATGATGTACAAAGGAAGGTTGGTAGCAGTCCTTCCTGTACATCCCAGTGGAGAAACTACCATCACACTCCCTCACTGTTTGTATGTCAAGATGCTCAATATGTGTAGTTGAATAATTCAAGGAAAATCTCAAAAATCTACTACTGCAATTTAAGCATTCAAAAAATCCATCTGTTGTTCCACACTACCTCCCCATAATAAAAAGGCATCTTCCACAAATCGATGGTAGAAGCATAACTGTCATCCCAGTAAGTTCAATATGTTATTTCTCTCCCATTAGCCATAACAAGATTGGCGTAGCTATTGGCATAAGAAGTGCCCATAGGTACACCAGAAACTTGTAGGTAGTAGGATTCATCAAAAACAAATGCATTATACTCCAAAATAATTTCTAAAAGAAAACAAATGATCTCTATATACTGCATATTATATCAACTGTTCTTAGCCAAAAATACTTTAACCATTTCAATGCCATCTGAGTTGGGGATAATGGGGAAAAGTGAAGTTACATCGAGTGTAACTAATAGGCTAATCCCAATTCCTTGATCTTCCTTCAAAAATAAATAAAGATCCTGTAAAAATTGTTCACTATCACGCAACAAAAAAGGGTATTGCTCTAACACTGGCCTCAGCTGCTTTTCTACATAAATGGAAATGGGTTCTGTAAGCCAACCTGACCCTGCCACATTCGGCCTAAATGATAGAGTAAGGGGATCTTTATGTATCTTGGGCATTCCATGCAAATTAGGTACCAAAGCATTGTCTGCTAGAAAATATTGTAACAAATCTTTGGACAAAATATCAGTTTGTATACAATCAGTCAATGCTCTCATAATTTGTTCCCTTATAAAAAATATAGTACAATTATTAATCACTTTGTACGTGCTAGAATCACGCATCATATCATTAATATCATTAATAGTTTTAAAATAATACTCTCTGTCAGGTTTTAGAAGTTGTGCATGAGGACTTAAGGATGGGGGACTTAGTGAATCAGGTGGAATACATTGAGCTATGTTGGATTCTGAGACTTAGAGCACACAAGGGTGTGGGGCTTAATGATTCTGTCTCTTTGAAACCAGTTCTGAAAACAAGAAAATTAAAGATGAGCTGAGAAGTGATGATTTTTTTGTTTTGCTGTGATGAACAATATACAATGTTTATGCATGTTAATCTTTTGTATAAGCAATTTTTATGAAGTGTTGTGATGCATCACGTGATTTTTATTTTTTATTTTTTTTATTTTTATTTTAGAGTCATGTGAGAGTTTTATTGTTTTCTTTTGGTTGTTTGAATAATTATTAGGAGTTTTGTTACTATTTATTAAATTGTGAATTTGTTTTTACTTGGGTCTGAAGAAGCAATTTTAACATTGCAAAAGTGCTTACCATTTCTGTTAAAGACTATTATCAGTTACTGCCTTGATTGTTTTATTGGTTTACTTCAGTTGTGTTTCTGTGCAGCTTCTTATTTTTGCTGCTTTCATTTGTTTTTACTGCACAGTTAATTGCCCAAGGTATTGTTTCCGTTTGGTTAAAATGATTAAACTTTGCTTGTATTTAAGCATCGTCTGCATGGTTTGCCACTCAGTTTACTGGAGCTGCTCAGAGATCGCACTGCTGCCCTGCGAGCAACTCAGTTGTACACTGTGAAGCATTAATGCAGTTTAGTACCCAAGGCCCTCCATAGAATGGCCACTTTTTGTTAGTCTTATAGCAAAACCTGGTCCATCTAGCCCACTCTCCACTAGGTACTACGATACATACCTGCCATAATGGACGGACAGTTTCCCACCATTTCTCCAGCCAGCATGATTGACATGGGCATCCTGAAGCAATGTAGCAATTGACTCATGTATACTGATAGCCAGTTACTCCTAAAACAAACAAATACAATATGTGAGAGATGTATCTATACTATGAATTTGGAATCAATTTTCTCACATAACAATGAACCAGATATCAGCAGGTGTCAGCACACACACTTCACCTCTTGCACATAACAAGCTCACCACACATAAACCCACATATGCAGAGATACTTGCTAGAACCTACCTAAATATCAGAGACCTCCCAAGTGCAAACGTACTGCACACACTGCAGACCCAACAGAATCCACTACACATAATAATACACACAACGGTATCTCGGCCAATAAGCCCCTAAGGCTAAACACCTCAAAACCAAATGTCTTGGTCATAGGCGACTCCATAGTGTAACACACAGATGCCCCCTCACCAGGCTGGACAAGGGGAAGGTTATGGTCAGCTGCCTGTCAGGTGCCAGGATCCATCAGATCACACACATACTCAAGTCTCCCAACAACAAGTACCGTTATGACTCTGTCATAGTCCATGTTGAAGTGAATGACTTGAGACATACCTCACTGGACTATATGAAGAGACATGACTGAGCTCTCAGATTATGTGTCCCAGGCAGATATGTATTTAGCCTCAAGCAGCAATTTAACCTTCAACCAGGATGATGCCTCAATATAAATAAAAAAAGACTGACTTCAAGAATTAACTTAGCTTCTGGTGTCAGTGCAGGGGAGTCCAGTATCTGTCACCCTGGGAAGATATGGTTGACAGATCACATTGCTTTGCCAGAGATGGACATCACCTGTCACCTCTTGGCTTTCAGTTACTAGCAAAGGTACTTGCCTCCTCCATAGTGCCTTTTTTAGACAATGCCATAACAATAAAATTCCAGATGTAAAAAAATCCACAGCAGACAAACTCAAAGTTATGCTGCTTAATGCTAGGAATCTAAGTAAGAAACTGCACTCAGTGGAAGCACTCCTTACCTTGGAAGATGGCGATGTCTGTGCAATCACAGAGACATGGTTCACGGCTGCAGAGAACACCCCGGTCATGCAAGGCTACAATGCCTTCCATACATTCAGACCTCAAAACGAGCATGAAAGAACCAAAGGCAGAGGTATATACATCTTCATTAAAGACAAATAAACCTCAAGACTGGTCAAACAGTACAACTCCCTAGAGTTACTCCAAGCCCAACTAACTGTAGGTAAATCCCCCCTTCCATATCATTGTTAGCTATAGTTCCCCCACCATGAACCACAAGAGCCACTCTGCCTACCTGGACCTACTTGAGTCACTCACTATACAGCCAAACACCTTGGTCATGGGTGATTTCAATTATCCTTCCATTGATTGAGAGTCATATATGAGCAGAAACCTGCTCTTCCTAAGGTTCCTGGACTTTGTCAATACAAATGCTTTGGAACAGATACTCTGCACCTCTACAAGGGGTTCAAATGTCTCAGACTTAGTACTCACCAACACAGGGTGTTTCTGCACTACCCCGTGTGCTGCTCTCCCTAGTAAGGTCTGATCTTAAATCAGTCTCATTTAAAGTAACAATCATACCTGATCCCCCCACCCACCGACCAAGAGCAAAAAGGATAAAAAATGTCTCCAATGCAAATTATAGCCTCCTAAATGATGGCATAATTAGTTTCAACCCCCTGCTACCACTATCAACAATGACTCCTATACAGAGTTGTACACAAATGCTCTGTATAAACACCTGTACAAATGTACAGACTTGGCTGCACCTGAATGGATCAAAACAAGGTCTTCAAAAAAAACAAGCCACCCTGGTGGACATCAAGCATAAGTAGGTTATATGACAAGAGGAAGAAACTAATGTATAAAAACAAGAGGGAACTGACTCAACACAGGAAGGACACCATCCACAGCTTGAACAAGCACATTAGATATCTTGGAAAGTCCTCTAAAGCCAAATACAAAGCTAAACTAGCATCCCTAGCTAAGGATAATCACAAGAAATTATTTAACTATGTCAGAAATCTAAAAAGGAAGGCCCAGCTTTGTGCCCAACTTGTAGTTGATGGTATCACTCATACTGACCCAGAGAGGCATTGCCAACCTGCTAGCAGACAGAGTTGGCACAAACTTCACTCTTCCCAACAGACACACCCAAAGCATACCTGTCACCAGTCCTCTACCTAGTATTTCCAAAGAGCAGGTTATAGCAGCACTCTCCATAGCCAAAATCACAGCCTCTGTGGGACCAGATAACATCTCAGGCTGCCTACTAAATGGTCTAAAACAGGACCTACCAGAAACACTTGGCACCTTCTTCAACCACTGTCTAAGTACTGGCTTTGTCCCAGCAGAGTGGAAAACAGCAACAGTAATTCCCTTGCACAAAGGAGTTCCATCAACCAACCCTGGGAACTATAGATCCATAAGCCTTCTTATTTTGACTTTTCCTGGTTAGGGGTCACCACAGTGGATCACTTATCTGCTCATGATTGGCAGTGGAGTTTTACGGTGTCGAGTTGCCAGCCCAGCACCCAACCTTGCCCAGAAGGCCCACACGCACACACAAACTCACACCTAGGGCCATCTTAGAGTGTTCAATCCACCTACAGCATGTCTTTGGGACATGGGAGGAAACTGGAGCACCCGGAGGAAACCCACACAACCACAGGGAGGACATGCAGACTCCGCACAGAAGGCACCCCAGCAGAGGTTTGAACTGGAAAACCTCTTGCTTTGAGGCAGCAATGCTAACCGTTGCACCACCGCAACCACCCTATAGATCCATAAGCCTAACCAACCTTATCTGGAAGGCTGTAGAGAGAATCATCATGGACCTTATCAACAAAGACATAGGTGACCTTCAAACTCTTGACTCGACCCAATGTGGCTTTATTATGGGTAGATTGTTCTTCTTTTGAGCAACAATTATCTTTTTTTGTTTTTAGTCTCATATGTAGTAAATTTTAGATCACTGCTATCTCTGCAACCCTTAATGTTCATAATTTTTTCTTTTGTTTTTCTCTTTATAATTAATTTCGTATTTGCATTGTTATTTTTAATAGTTTTTGTCCAGTATGTTTATCTTTGCTTATGTTTGCTGGGGTTCTTTCCCCTTGGGTCTCCACTTAAAATGGGTTGCTTACTATCAATTCAGTGCAAATAGTTAATAACCTTTTATTTTTTACAATTATTTTGTATTGTGATTGTTATTTAGCATTTGTATATTATCACTTTATTTTGATTTATGTTTGCTGGGCTTTTCTCCTCAGGTCTCCACTGAAAATGGGTTTGTTTGCAAACTCAGTTGGACTAACCCAGTTAACAAATATGAAATAATAGATAAATAAATAAATAAAATCATGCTTATTAAACCTGGTGAATTTCTCCAAGAATGTCACCAAAGCCCTGGATGAAGACGAAACACTACATGAAGCCTATCTTGACTTAGCCAAGGCTTTTGACACAATCCCCAACTCAGGCATCATTGAGAAACTCACCTAGATGGGAATTCACCCATATGTTACTAGATGGTTAGCCAGCTGGCTCACCAACAGAACATATGCAGTCAAAGATGGGGATTCTACCCATGCCAGTAGACCAGTTACCAGTGGTATACCACAAGGATCTGTGCTGGGCCCCTTACTGTTTGGAATCTATTTCTCAGAAGTTGAGGTGAAAATAGATGGCCTATGGCTTACCAAGTTCGCCAATGACTGCAAAATGGGTGCAATCATTGAGTCCCCATAGATGTTGACATACTACAAAAAGGCTTACACAGACAAATGATCGGTACCAAAGCCACAATCATAAACTAAATGAAAAAAAAATGTCTTATCATCCCTTTTGGCAAAGGGGAAGCCCCTGAAAATTACAATATTGACAATACCACCCCCCCCCTATCTTAAACTCTGTAGTCAGAGATATGGGAACACAGGTTGATAGCAATCTTAACTTTGATCACCATGTGTCCACAGTGATAAGGAAGGCATTCTGTGTTGCACATCTCATAAATAAGGGCATTGTGTCCATAGCTAAGGATGTTATAACTCTCCTGTAGTCATCCCTCATCAGACCACTAATAGAATAGAATGCACCTTTCTGTATGTACTTCACCAGACACCTGCAGCAGCTGGAGAGACCTAAGAGGTTTCTTACCAAAAAAATTCAGGGCCTTCAACACATGACCTACACAGACAGGGCCTGTCATTGTACTCTGTATCTTATAGGCTTATAAGGTGCTGAGAGGGTACTTGTGCCAGGCCTACAAAGCAGTCTCAGACCCTGCCCTAATAGAAATGCTGCACATCCACAAGTCAAATGGGACAAGATTCACTTGCTCTAGGGATCTTAACCTAGCCTGCAACATTAACAGGACATGCTGGAGAGACAGATATCTCTTCTAGAGATTGCTACTCCTCTGGAACAACCTCCCAATTCACATAAAACAGAGCTCCTCAATGACCCTATTTCAGAGTAACTTAGACAATTGAATGGGAGACCGTAAATTTACCCGGGGGTGTCACCTATGTTGTTGTTGAATAAAGCCAGTGCTGAATATAGACTCGTGCTGCAAATATAGTCCATACATCTTGTCAATAAGAAGGTTCGTGGTCTGCACTCTTGTGGGAGGAGAGGCTGGACTCTGCCCTTCTGAGCTGGGAATTTCTGGTTAAAGGCTTATAGTGCCTGAATATTTTAACTGTTTCTTACTGAAATTCGTACACCTTGTTTGTTGTAGCATAGACTAGATCCAGGCCTGCTGAATCTAGCTTTGTTTGTATGCTTGTTGTTTGTTTGCTTGTTATTTCCCTGAAATGCTAATTCCACCTAAAATGCGGCTTTTCAGCGCTTCTGTGGATCCCTAGTGATATCTGCATTGCTTACTGTAATTATTTCCTTGTTTCACTTGAAAGAAAGTTACTGTTTGTCATTTTTGCATTTAAGTTACCTGTAATACATTGCATTTAAGTTACCTGACACTTATTCACTAAAGCAATTATGTAAGTCAGCACTAAAAAATTAAAAGCACTACACCCTCACAAACTCCCCTTGAGTACCTTGTTCCCCAGTGGCCCTTTTTTTCAATTATAAAGGAATTCCCAATACTATTCTAGCATGTCCAAAGGTCAGTTGTCAATCTCCTCTCCAGTCCAGCTGGTGAATCTGGGAATCTTGAGGTAATGTTACAACTGCCTCATGTACACAGACAACCCTCTCCTCCTCCCAAAAAATTCCAACACATGTGAGAGATACAACCATATAGCCAAACTGGAGGCTAAGCTCTCTCAACTCAGTACTGGCGTAACCAGTCAGGAGGAGAAGGAAACCACACTAACTACAATTCCAGTCTCACATAGACCTACCATGACAGCAAACCAAACACATAAACAAACAAAAACATACTTGGAGGCTCTAAATAAAAATCTGCCTAAGAAGCAGAGACCTCCAAAGAAGACACCCAAGCAACCACTACCCCAAAACAAAACACGTGCAACACATAGCTCACAAAGCCAGTGTGCCGAACAGTCACAGCCCTTAAGGCTAAACAACACACCTGATACACTTGTAATAGGTGACTCTATCGTCAGGCACACTGATGTCCCGCTCACCAGGCTGAACAAGGAGAAGGTCACTCTTAGCTGCCTGACGGACGCTAGGATCCGCCATATAACACAAGCACTCAGGTCACTCCAAGGCAAGTACAAATATGACTCAGTCATTGTCCATGCTGGTGTGAATGACCTGAGACGTACCTCATTGGACTACATGAAAAGAGACATAGAGGAGCTCTCTGAGCATGTAGCCCAGGCCGGTATGACCCTGACCTTGAGTAGCATCTTACCCTCACCAAGAATGATGCCACAATATGAAGACAAGATGATCAATTTCAACAATTGGCTTAAGTATTGGTGTCATTCAAAGGGGATCCAATGCCTGTCAGCCTGGGATGACATGCTCAACAAGCCACGATGCTTCGCTAGGGATGGCTTGCACCTGTCACCCCTGGGCTTTTGGATATTGGCAAAGGCTCTTGCTACCCCCATAGTGCCTTTTTTAGGCAAGGCTCAAAAGATAAACCCACCTCCATAGGTATCACAAGGGATAAGAAACTAAGAGTAATGCTACTCCACGTCAGAAGTCTAAACCTCAAGATGCATGCACTCGAAACTCTCCTTAGCATGGAGAACATCGATATCTGTGCAGTAACAGAAACCTGGTTCAAGGATCCCGAGAGCACCCCAGCACTACCAGGTTATACCTCATACCATGCTTTTCAGCCCCAAAACTTGGACCGAACCACAAAAGGAGGGGGAGTATCAATATTCGTCAAAGATACCCACATCCCCAGGTTGATGGCACAGCACGAAGCATCAGAGACTATCCACGTGCAACTAACAGTGGGTAAAACTGCCTTCCAGTTTATAGCCTGCTACAGACCACCCTCCCAAACCCAGGAACCCCACTCGGCCTTCCTGAGAACACTGGAAAATATGAAGGTCTCTCCAAACACCATTATATTGGGCAACTTCAACTACCCAAACATAGACACCCTAGCCCAAAGGTTCCTAGAATTTATAAACTCAAATGCTATGGAACAACTTGTTACCACTCCCACAAGAGGAGAAAACATACTGGACCTGATCATCACCAACATGGGGACTCTATGCTCCAGACCAGAAGTGTATCCCTCGCTGGTAAGATCAGACCATAAACTAATCTCACTGGATATTCACATCCCGACCCCACCCCCTGCCCAGAAAACCACAGTGAAAAACTTCTCTAAAGCAAATTTCACACTCCTCAAAACCAAGGTGAAATCCTTCAAAGCCCCCGGGCCTGTGGAAAATATGGCCCAGACCACAGAATCCTTTATAAACGCATTCTATGAACACCTTCAGGAATGCATGGATCATGCAATCCCAAATAAAACCAAGACCCAATCCTCCAAAGGCAGACATCCTGTCTGGTGGACCCCAGCCATAAACAAACTATACAATAGAAGGAGGAAGCTACTACATGATAGAGCAAAATCCCAAAAAGGGAAGGCATCTCTGATCAGTATTAGCAAAAAACTACGGGCACTCATAAAATCGTCTCAGGCCAGCTTCGAGAGAAAAATTGCACAGGACACTAAGGATAATCACAAGGCTTTCTTTAGTTATGTTATGAACCTGGGTGGGAATTCCCAGATATGCTCAGAAATAGTCCAAAATGACAAAAAATACACTGAACCCACAGACATTGCCAACATCCTAGATGACAGGTTCAGCGCAAACTCCCCCCCCCCTCCCCACCAAAAGGGCAAATATCTATCCCAGCAGAGTGCTGCCCCCCTGACATCTCAGATGCTCAGGTAAGAGCCACCCTCTTCAAAGCAAAAAACACAGCATCAATGGGACCAGACGGTGTCCCGGGCTGCATCCTACATGAACTCCAAGAAGAGCTAAACCCAAACATAAAACTACTGTTCAATCTCAGCCTTACTACAGGATATATACCCAAAGAGTGGCGTACAGCAACAGTGGTCCCTTTCCACAAAGGTGGTGCCTCAACAGATCATGGAAACTATCGCCCCATAAGCCTGACTAGCTTGGTCTGCAAAGCTATTGAAAGGATCATCATGTACCTCATAAATGAAGATATTGAGGACCTACAGACACTGGATCCTACCCAGTTCGGCTTTGTTAAGGGCAGATCCTGCCTCTTAAACCTGGTTGATTGTTTTGAAACAGTCACCAAGGCCATTGACGAGGGGAAGGTGGTCCACACAGCCTACCTGGACCTCACAAAAGCCTTCGATACAATACCCCACTCGGGCATTATAGATAAGCTCACCAGCTTAAATATAAACCCCTATGTCACTAGATGGGTTGCAAACTGGCTCAAGGACAGAACCCACATGGTTAGAATTGCTGGAGCCATGTCAGACTCCAAACCAGTTACAAGTGGTGTCCCACAAGTCTCAGTCCTGGGACCTCTCTTGTTCAGTATATATTTCTTGGAGGTACAGGCCAACACGGAAGGACTGTGGCTGACCAAGTCCGCAGATGACTGCAAACTGGGTGCCATAATCAACTCTCCAGCCGACACAAGCATCCTCCAAAAGGGCCTCATAGAAACAGACAACTGGTGCCAGAGCCATGGCCTCAAGCTAAATGTCAAAAAGTGTATAGTCATCCCCTTTGGCAAAAACAAAGTGCTCACAAATTACCACATAGGTGGTAATCCATTAAGTACAGAAGAAGTAATTAGGGACCTGGGGACCCAAGTTGATAGCAATCTCTCATTTGACAACCACGTGGCCAAAGTGGTTAGAAAAACATTTTATATAGCCCACCTAATCATGAAGGGATTCACATCTAGATCAGGGGAGGTCATCGTGCCTCTTTACTCATCCCTCATCAGGCCCATAATTGAGTACAATGCCCCTTTTGGGATGTACCTTACCAGACACCTGCAGCAACTGGAAAGACCCCAAAAGTACCTCACCAAGAGGAGCAAAGGGCTCAAACAGATGCCATATGCTGCCTGGTTAATGAAACTTCAGCTCTACTCAGTGGCATACCGCCGGCTCAGAGGCGATCTGTGCCTGACGTATAAAGCCGTGTCCAACCCGGAATTAATGGACATGCTGCACCTCAGGAAATCCAAATCCCATCGAGCTACGCACTCAAGAGACTTGAACCTCAGCACTGAAATAAATAGAACATGCTGGAGGGACAGATTCATAACCCAGAGGCTCCCTTCACTCTGGAATAAAATCCCAGTCCAGGTTAGGCAGAGTCCCTCATTGACTCTCTTCAAGAGGAATCTTGATAAGTGGATGGGAGATTGTAGGTTTACCCAGGGTATTACTTCTGTGTCACGGTTAGACAGAGGCACAGTATACTAACCTCGGAAAAGGGCATAGCAAAATTAATTTAAAATGGGTGGCAAAAGCCAAACATACTCTGGCTAGGCTTATAAATGCCCTAGGGCAGATAGCCTAGTATGAACCTATGAACCTATGCACAAGGGCATAAAATGGCTAGGCTTATAAACTCCCTAGGGCCAATAGCCTAGTAACCTTCTATGAACTTACTAACCTATATAGGTTCATAGGTTAGCACTAGGCTATCGGCCCTAGGGCCTATACAAGCCTAGCCATAACAATTCCCTGGATATTTCTTCCCACAAAATTTACTTCCCTGGACCCCTGTCCAGTAGGACAACTGACGTGATTCCCGGGGTGAATTTCCTATCTCCCATCCAATCGTCAAGATTCCTTTTGAAGAGGGCCAAGGATGCGCTTTGCTTGACATGTATGGGCAGCCCATTCCAGAGTATGGGGAGTTTCTGGGTCAGGAACCTATCCCTCCAGCATGTTTTGTTCATTGTGATGACAAGGTTTAGATCCCTGGAGTATGTGGCTCTGAGGGATTGGGATTTCTTAAAGTGGAGCATGTCCAACAGCTCAGTGTTTGACATGGCCTTGTATGTTAAGCAGAGATTGCCTCTGAGTAGATGATATGCCACAGACTATAGCTGGAGGTTTTTAGATGGTCAGCATAGGGCATCTGCTTTAGGCCTGTGATTCTTTTAGTGAGATAAATTACATATGGAAATCTAGTGGTGAAATGCATAATTCCAGGAAGTCATTAAAAGAATAAAGGAGTGGAGGAAAAAGTAAGAAAATATGGACCAGGGTATGAAGGAAGTAACAATGAACAAAGCATTAAAGACACTCTACCATCTTCTGAAGAGTAGCACAGCAGATAGCACATAGGAACTCTTACCATTTGCAAGGCAAAGGCAGAAATCTAAAAAAGGTAGTCTTCATACATCACTCATAAGGGATGCCAAAGGCAAGCAGAAGGAGTACTTCTAGCAACTCTGAATTAAGGAAATGATACAAAAGTTGTACTGACCATGCATAGCCTAAAATGAAAAAGGAAAAGATCCCACCTTAGAAGAAGTGAAAGCAAATGTAGCACTACCATTCTTTGTAGAACTCCTTTTATCTACTTACCTTTCAATATAATAATATTCAAAGTGTCCATTTCCATGTGATGTATCTTTTTGTTGTCTTTTTAACCATCATTTCCTTTTTCCACTCTTTCTCCAGTAGAAATGCCCTTTCTCCATCTCTTTTCCGGTTATTGTTCCCTCTTCCCTCTCTAAATACAACATAACTATTTTGCAATTGCATTTTTTCATTCTGCTTTATTTTAACATGCATTACTTCAACAACATTAAAATACTCCCCGGGATTCATGAAGCTCGGCGCAAGGCCGGTGTAAGGCTTGCGCAGGCAGTGCAGTGTATAATCAGCGTAGCAGCGCCACATGCATAGTAATGAGTGCGCGCCGCAACCACAGACACGTGCAGAGGGCACGTGCGCAAGCCCAAGTAAGATGCGCCCGTAGGCGTGGCCAAGCCGGCAGGCGATGAGCAACCTAAAGTGCTGACTGTCACAGGCCGCCTGCAATAGTAACCGCACCAGCCAGGGTCCGTGGATAATGAAACGTACGCAGAGTATGCAACATAGTACCCGTTCACACAAAACGGAGAACCAAACATTAACCCACGAAGTCCAAATTGTACCCGTCCAAGGAACAAAGGATACGCATAATACCGTGTCCGTCATGCAATGCACTGTCACTGGGCATACCCAGTGAATGTGTACCGCAGCATGTCAGTGCGCCGCACCTACACACAAGTAGCCACATGGGCATGATCACCAACAGTAGTGAGAGTACACAGCCGGGCAGCCATGTTGATATAACAACCAGAAGGAAACCAGATACCCTAAACACAGACAAACATGTGCATAGCAACATGTACTACACCCAGCAACGTGCCCGTCGCATACACATAGGACGGCGTATGCCTAAGCGTAATATCCAGAAGCAGAACCCATGCATGCAAATGTAATACACAACAGCCCCGTCATAGCACGTAACCCGCACCCATGTACGACCGTGCACCCAACCCAGCTAGCAGCCTTGCGCAGCTGCACACCTACACACAATGGGTATACCTGAAGTATTGTCCTAGGCAGTGCCACGCGGGCAAATATGTACCCCGCATGTCAACATCCCACCTCAGGTACTGATATCCAAATGGCTGCATGTGAATGTGTCGGCAGAATGTGTACATCCCGCATGTGGTATGGACCTGTCGAAACCCCATAGGCGTTCACACGCCACGGTGCCCATAACTGTACACATCTGGACAAGGCAGTATGTTCAGCCACCGTACTGATGATTAGCTATGCAGACATGTCAATCACAACACATATGGTGGAACATCTGCCCACCAAGCAGGATGCCCCAACAAGGTGCCACATGCACAGAAGGTGAAGGTGGGACATCACACGTTGAGAATAGCGTTGCTGGATGGCCAAACACCCATGGCCAACGCAAAGGATGGAATAACATGTATATGCCTGGATGAATGGGTATGTCATAGCATGGGAATAGGCCAAGCTATCCAACATAATAGCCATGCGTACCAGATACAAACTGCCAGTAACACACAGTAGTAATGCAGGAAGGCATACACGACTGTGGGAATATCACAGGACATATGGCACGTGCCAAGTGTTGACGCATGACACAAATGTCCAGGATGGGGCTCCCTGCAAAGAGGAACATGTGCCAACCCCACCCCCCACGGATGTACCGGCAGTGGAAACACATCCCAAACACACACCAACACTACCGTCCATCCCACGATAGCAACGGAGGCTGGTCAAAGACCACCATGACGCGTGCACAAACAGGGACACGTGTAACCGTTGCCCTAACAACCCCCCACAGGCCAACGAATAATAGTATGGACATATGCATGTAATGCTGTGAAGGATATGTGGTAGTCCTCAGTATCACAGAGGTAGGTACACAGATACACTGTAATCAACCGTGACGTATGTGCACTGTACACAGCATACCTGCAGGTAATACTTAGTTCAATCATGTGCCACAGAAATATACACATACGAATGAGGACAGGGGATAGACAAGTGTGAATGGGACAAACTATGAACATAGGTTCATAGGTCCATAGGTACATAGTAGGCTATCTGCCCAAGGGCAGCTATAACCCTAGCCCATAGTTATGTTGCCTTTGCCACCCTCCAGTCCAAGAAAACAATGCCTATTATATTGCTGTACCTCTGTCAAGCAGTGACATTGAAGTAATCCCTGGGGTATATCTGCAATCTCCCATCCATTGGTCAAGATCCCCCTCGAACAAGGCCAGCGAGGTGCTCTGCCTCACATGTACTGGGATGTTGTTCCACAGCATAGTGAGTGTCTGGGTGATGAATCTGTCCCTCCAACACATTCTATTAATGACCGTGTCAAGGTTCACGTCACCTGCCCCTGTGGTTCTGAGGGATGTAGATCCATTAGGTGAAGCATAGTCATCAAATATGGGTTGACATGGCCTTGTATGTCAGGCACAGGTCACCACTGAGCAAGTGGTATGTGACTGAATGGAGCAGGAGTCCTTTCAGTCGGGCAGCATAACAGAAATTCCTGAGACCCTGCATCCGTTTGACGATGAACCTATGGGGCCTTCCCAGCTGCTGCAGGTGTCGGGTCAGATACCTTCCGAACGGGGCAATGTACTCAATCATAGGTCTAATGAGTGATGAGTACAAGGAGACGATGACCTCCCCTGATCTAGATGTGAATCCCTGCACGATCAGGTGGGCAATGCAGAAGGTCTACCTAACTATGTTAGCAACGTGTGTGTCGAACGAACGGTGACTGACAACCTGGGTCCCCAGATCCCTGGTAACTCCCTCTGTGCTCAGTGGATTGCCACCTATATGGCAGCTAGGGGTAACCTTGTTCTTCCTGAAGGGTATGACTATGCATTTCCTGGCATTTAGCTGTAGGCCATGCCCCTGGCACCAGATATCCATATCTGTGAGGCCCTTCTGAAGGATATCTGTGTCAGATGTCCGTCCCACTATGGCACACAGTTCGCAGTCATCTGCAAACATTGTCAGCCATAACCCCCCTGTGTTTGCTTGTACTTTGGAAATGTAGATGCAGAAAAAGAGTGGACCCAGGACTGAGCCCCGTGGGACACCGCCTGTGACCGGCTGTGAGTCTGACATGGTGCCAGCAACTATGACCATGTGGGTTCTGTCACCTAGCCAGTTTGCAACCCATCCTGCGATGTACGGGTTCACATCCAAGCCGATGGGTTTATCAATGATACCTGAGGGGGGTATTGTGTTGAAGGCCTTTGCCAGGTCAAGGTAGGCTGTATGGACTGCCTGACCCTCATCAATGGCCTCGGTGACTGTTCCTAAAAAGTCAACCAAGTTTTAAACGCATGATCTGCCTTTGACCAAGCCAAACTGGGTTGGATGCAAAGTATGCAAGTCCCCTATGTCTTCATCTATGAGTTCCGTTATGATCCTTCCCCATGGCTTTGCAGATAAGGCTTGTCAAGCTAATGGGACGGTAATTACCAGGGTCAGTGGAGGCACTGCCCCTGTGAAGTGGGACTACAGTCGCCGTGCGCCACAACTTGGGTACGTTACCTGAGGTGAGGCTAAGATTAAACAGCTGTCCTAACTGTGGGTCTAATTCCTCAATGAGTTTGTGGAGTACACAGCCAGGACACCATCTGGTCCCATGGATGCTGTGTTTACTGCCTTGGAGAGAGCATGTCCCACCTGTGTGTTACAGAAGTTTCGGGGACCACAATCCTCTGGTACAGACATCTCTCCATGTGGGGGGGGGGATGTTTGCACCGAACCTGTCAGCCAGTATGTTGGCAATGTGTGTAGGTTCAGTAAACTTCACATCATTCTGAACCCAGTCCGAGCATATCTGGGAGTGTCCTCCCAGGTGTCCAACATAGCTAAAGAAGGCCGTATGATTGTCTGTCGAGTCCTTGGTGATATATCTGTCGGATTTGCCCTGGATGATACCATGAGAGCTTGTAGTTCTTCACATATAATGAGCAGGGGTGTCATACCTTACAAGGATTCTGCTCTGTCTTGTAGTAGCTACCTCCTTTCATTGTAGAGCTTGTGTATGGCTGGGGTACACCAGACTGGATGCTTGGCATTGGTACAAAGAGTCACAGTTGTGTAAGGGTTTGCCTGATCCATGCAGTCCTGTAGGTGCTGGTAGAAGGCATATGTAAGTGATTCAGTGGCTTGAGTAATGTTTACCACTGGCTCAGGGGCCTTAAAGGAGACCACACTAGTGTTTAGAAGTGTGAAGTCGGCTTTTGAGAAAGCCATATGTATGGTAACCGGCACCACCCACAGCATTGTATGCCAATAGCTGAAGCTATTGTATGTTGTCCAAACACACGTGTCCGTACACATGGAACATCATAGCAATAAACCATGCCTGGATGTGGGTGATGCTAGACATACCCATGGCAGACGTGGTGCGCTCCCGAGCCCGACGCCCGAGGGATCACACACATAGCCGGCCATAGGCATAGGCCAAGTAGGCAGCTGCCTAGGGCGACGCTCTGCTAGGGGCACCTTACCAGCCTTTATTCGGTGTAGGTAGACCAGGATGGGGGTAGCGGGTGATGTGGTGGGGGCACCATGGAGTCCTTCTGCCTAGGGCACCACCTGACCTAAGGCCACACCTACAGTACCCACACCCAGACACGGGTCATTGCTAATATGCTATATCATCTATGGAAAGAAACCATATATTTCCAGACATAATGGCACAGCATAATGCCTGTCCGCCGCCCAAAGCAGACATACGGCACCCGCGGCGGTGCGGACGTACTGCGTGAGATGTCCGTAACCAATGTTGACACTGTCACGCTATGTGAAATAATGTCAACATAGCGATTCAATACTAAACAGCGATGGAGAGCCCGATGTCCCCGTTGCTGAGCTGTACAACCTATTCCGCCATGTTAAATGTGTGTAGCAGAGCGGGACTGCCCGAAACTAAGCAACGGACATGTCCGAGGCTCGGTGGAAGCCGTCACGCAATGTTAAACCCATGTAATATAGTGATACAGGTTATAAATACCCGAAGTTTAGTAATGGAAATAGGTCTGTTCGACCAGACCGTGTGCAATTACTATAACAAGATCTACAACCGGCACGCCGGCCAATCAGCGCACACGGTTAGGAATAATGGGGGGTGATATGGTATCATAGACACGGACAAACCGTGCCCATGTGACTCGTCTGACATTCGTACACGGTCAAGGCAGTTCCGTACACTAGGCGGACAAGACCAAACCCAAAGCACCACAGGAATACCCTGACAATCAAAGGCCTGTATGCGTAGGGGATATAAGCCCCTGTGATCTGAATATCCCTGCGGTCACGACATATGCATCCTGGGCCATGAGCGGGAGGGAATGAGGAATGTTTAACATGTAGTACCGCACCTTTCCCAGCAGGAGAATGGATGCTTGTGACATACGTGAGTGTGGGGTGGGGTGGGGCGGGGGGATATGTAAATTTAGCTAAGTACCATGGGTATGCATGTAAATGAGACCAAACAGCTAACGTGTAGTGGTCACAGTAACCGGCAAACGTGAATGCAGTCCCGTTTGAATTACGACTATAGAACATATAAATGTGCACGTGTACGTAATGCGTCCATGCCGCAAAGACTGTTACATATGTAAAGGTGAAAGTGCGTTCCGCACACGTCCATCAACCGGATCAGAGATATGTTACCGGAACAGTCACAACTAACACAGGCCACGTAACCACACAGACCCAGTAAACATATGTAACCAGAATACGGATATGCATGTGCGCCTGCGCATAACCCACAATTAGGAAATGCAAGTGCGCATGTGCGTGTGTGATCCGCTCACAGCAGGGAATGTTAAGGCCGTGTCCTCCATGTCAATCATACATGTCTCAAAACTGTCAGCCCCTGAAAGTATGGAATCGGGCAATGCCATGTAAAGTACCGTTAGAAATAGTGAGAAACACACGCTATGTGATAAGACAAACATAGAATGTGGATAGAATAACGTGTGCGTTAGTAGTATGGATAGACGACGGTTATGCATCTGTAACTCGACCCACTTGTCAGAAGGTGCACCCATACGAAAAGTGTTCAGTGGGCTCACACTTGTTGACCGGGCTAGGCTAGCTGGATATATGTCCAGTGTCAGCAGAGGCCCGTGGAGAAATGCTCCACACACAATAATAGCACAACATAGCAAAGTACTCATATATGTACCAAAGAAGAACAACAATAGAAAGTGTCCTGGAAGGACTGGTTACACACAGATCACAGACGACAGAGAAATATATGGCCAGTGGAAGCAAGTCACAATTATGGGATCATGTCCCTATAGAAGCAAGAAGGTCTCACATGACACGCCAGCGAATTGCCAGATAGACACAGGTCAATGTAACACACAGCAACATTAAGGGCCAACCAGCCGTACACCAGGCCCGAGCCTGTACAGTGGAAAGGTATGGCATGGTAATTGATATGTGTACACAGGTAATCCACAGACAGTAACAAAGCAAGGTATGAAACGAGGGGTTCACATGTATATATCTACACACAGCAGTCCGACGGCCCGTATATATGACGCATGGACATAGATTTGTCACCTGAAAACAAGATGTAAACAACTACAGTTTAGTCCATATCATATTGATATAGTAATAATACAGTCATATCCATATTTAACATTGTGACCCTTATTTACATTCATATTTATACAAAATATGCATGTAATTGTACTTATTTATTCCATGATTTGGAATCTTAATGCAACAATTATACACAATGATAAACAAAAGCATTACCAACACACTACATTCTAAGGTTTACTCACAACAATTATCAACTATGTTTCAATATACTGATGGTATTGACCAATATTGTATTTATATTAACACATCGTTGTTGTATCATTGTTTCCATTCAGTAATGTATGCAACAATGAGTTCTACAAGTCACTTTATCATCAAGACTTGGAGCACGGTCCACTGAACTATGAGCAAGTCTATTAATTAGTTGACTTTAAACTGACTCTGAAGGAAGTATATAAGGGACGACTATCTAATGTATCTCATACTCCGAAGTTGCCCCATGTTAGTGGGTGAAAGAGCTCAGTATCCTATGACTGTGGAGTGTATCGTTTTTGTCATCGTCTGTCTTGGCATGGTTTATGTTCAAGATTGTCTTTTATGAAGATGACCAGGACTCAGGGTCTGCTGTATTTCCGCTTACTGGAACATGGATATAGATAGGCCAAGTAATACATAATATGGGTAAGAAGAAAGGAACAGTTTACCAAGAAAAAACTAGGAAAAGGACCCACCAGGTCCTAAACCGGGAGCACCAAGCAAACACAATGTAGTGCTACGAAAACCAAGTGTTTCAAAAATGAACCCAAATGGTGTAAATCCAAAGATGCAAGTTAGCAACTGCTAATAATCCTCAGAAGTCCCAATAGGAAAGATGCGCCACTTTATTGTCAAAATAACACCACCAGAACAAGTAGATCACGGCTGCAGCCCGGTCTTACCGGCTTTTTCAGTGTAATTAGCTAAACCAATAACTCTAGCTTTTATAGAACTAATTGATTAAAATATCACCATGGTACTGATGTTTTATTTGGTTCAAATGGTTCACAAACAACTTTTAACATAAAGAATGAATTTTGTTTGAATTCATATAAGTTGCATACATACATTTTAACAATGCATTTATTGTGTCGAGCATTTTTAAATATGTATTTGTCTCTTTTATGCTTGTAGAAGTGGATTTAATTTATTTACAATATGGTGATATTTTAATCAATTAGTTAATTAACAGAACGCACTTGCGCTATGAAATCTAGAGTTATTGTTTTAGCTAATTACACTTGAAAATGTCCGGTAATGCGAACAAAAGTGCTAAATGATCTACTTGTTTTGGTGGGGTTATTTTGACAATAAAGTGGCGAATTTTTCCTATTGGGACTTCTGAGGATTATTTAAAGCAGTTGCTAACTTGCATCTTTGGATGTACACCATTTGGGTTCAGTTTTGAAAAACCTGATTTTCGTAGCACTACATAATATGGGTAGTCAAACAGACATCCGCGATTGGGGAACATACAGCAGCAGTCAAAACCACTGGCCAGATGGAGACAGTCCAACAAGTTCTACACTTTACATATGCACATTGGCCAAAGAT